>NC_081327.1:9393939-9696969 GCF_026419965.1 Kogia breviceps
AATGTCATCACAAGGGTCCTCATAGGGGAAAGAGGGAAGCAGGAAGGTCAAAGAAGGAAGAGGGCAATGTGACGATGTAGCAGCGAGAGAAATAGTGACGTGATGCAGGGCCGTAAGCCAGGGAATGCCGGCCGCCTCTAGAAGCTGCAAAGGCAAGGAAAGGGCCTCTCCCCTGGAGCCTCCAGAAGGAACCAGCCCTGCCGACACCTTGATCTTAGCCCCTGAGACTCACTTCAGAATTCTGGCCTCCAGAACTGTAAACAAATAGTTTTGTGTTTTTTCAAGCCACCAAGTTTGTGGTAATACGATTCCCCTGCCTAAAGTGTACAGTTCAATGGTTTTTGGATATATTATGTTATTAATTTTTAAAAGTTGGGGTAACATAGAGATGACAAAAATTTGCCATTTTAACCCTTTTGAAGTGCAAAACTGAATGGCATTAATTACATTCAAATGCGTAAAACTGAAGATCCACATGCAAAAGAATGAAGCTGGACCCTTACTTTATACCTTATGTGCAAATTAACTCAAAGTGGACCCCTGATATCTTTTTATAACTTGTGATTTGGGGATTTTATGTACAGGCCCACTTCATTTTATTGCTCTTTGTCTTATTGCACTTTGCAGATACTGCATTTTTGACAGATTGAAGGTTTGTGGCAACCTCGTGTTGAGCAAGTCTCTCTGTGCCATTTTTTGCAATAGC
This sequence comes from Kogia breviceps, assembly GCF_026419965.1. Taxonomy (NCBI): domain Eukaryota; kingdom Metazoa; phylum Chordata; class Mammalia; order Artiodactyla; family Physeteridae; genus Kogia; species Kogia breviceps. Next base: position 9,394,646 of record NC_081327.1, read on the forward strand.
ATTTGCTCACTTTGTGTCTGTGTCATATTTTGGTAATTCTCACAATATTTCAAACTTTTCTTTTTTTTTTTTTTTTTTTTTTTTTTTGCGGTACGCGGGCCTCTCACTGTTGTGGCCTCTCCCGGTGCGGAGCACAGGCTCCGGACGTGCAGGCTCAGCGGCCATGGCTCACAGGCCCAGCCGCTCCGCGGCATGTGGGATCTTCCCGGACCGGGGCACGAACCCGCGTCCCCTGCATCGGCAGGCGGACTCCCAACCACTGCGCCACCAGGGAAGCCCAAAAACTTTTTCGTCATTATATCTGTTATGGTGATCAGTGATCTTTGGTGTTACTGTTGCAGAAAGATTACGACTTATTGAAGGCTCAGATGATGGTTAGCAATTTTTAGCCATAAAGCATTTTAAAACTAAGGTGTGTACATTGTTTTTCGACATGATGCTATTGCACACTTAATAGACCACAGTATAGTGTAAACATAACTTTTTTTTTTTTTTCTGTTTAGCTGTGCCGCATGGCTTGTGGGATCTCAGTTCCCTGACCAGGGATTGAACCCGGCCCGTGGCAGTAAAAGCGCTGAATCCTAACCGCGAGACCATCAGGGAATTCCCATCATAACTTTTTTTTTTTTTTTTTTTTTTTTTTTTTGCGGTATGCGGGCCTCTCACTGTTGTGGCCTCTCCTGTTGCGGAGCACAGGCTCCGGACACGCAGGCGCAGCGGCCATGGCTCACGGGCTCAGTTGCTCCGCGGCATGTGGGATCTTCCCGGACCAGGGCACGAACCCGCGTCTCCTGCATCGGCAGGCGGACTCTCAACCACTGCGCCACCAGGGAAGCCCCCATCATAACTTTTTTTTTTTTTTTTTTTTTTTTTTTTTTTTTTTTTTTTTTGTGTGTGTGTGTGTTACGCGGGCCTCTCACTGTTGTGGCCTCTCCCGTTGCGGGGCACAGGCTCCGGACGCGCAGGCTCAGCGGCCATGGCTCACGGGCCCAGCCGCTCCGCGGCATGTGGGATCTTCCCGTACCGGGGCACGAACCCGTATCCCCTGCATCGGCAGGCGGATTCTCAACCACTGCGCCACCAGGGAAGCCCCATCATAACTTTTATATGCACTGGGAAACCAAAAACTCCGCGTGACTTGCTTTATTGCGATAGTCTGGAACTGACCCCGTGATATCTCCGAGGTATGCCCGTATTTTGCAGTTCAAAGAATTGAAAAAAGAGAGAGAGAGAAGTAAGACATGTTCTCCCCCGGGTGTCTGAGAACCCTGCGGATTCGTGTCCTTGTGGCCTCTCGATTCAAGGTCTTCCCTCCACGCCTTTGGTTCTGTCTCACATGGTGACGGTCCACGCAAAACTCTGTCCCTCGTCAATCCCCACAAAAGATCCCCTGGCACACAGCCACTCGAGGTGTAATAAATAAACTTTAATGAGGTGTTTGGGGGCTGGGGATGGGCGAGGGGTTTATGTGGCAGCAAGGCAACCAGTCTCCCTTTGTGTCCCTGACGCTGTGGAGCCCCACTGGCCTTGTCACCCCCTTGCCACTCCCATGCTGCTGGGTCGCATCTCCTTCCCGTCCTTCTCTGCTCTGCATTCTCCCATCTGCCTAGAGAGAAGCCCCGATCCTTCTCACTTTCTCTTGCAGAGCGGCTCGTGCCCTGAATTCTGGCCCAAGGTCTCTCTCTCCCTAAGGTATTTTCTCCAACAGACAGTTCTGTCTGTCACACTTGGCGGTGCAGTAAACCACAGCCGTGGGCAAACAGCTTTCCTGAGTTTTGTGACTCCTTATACTAGTGACTCAACCTGAGGGTTGGTCCTGAGGACCCCTGGACTTGCACCCACCCACTGTGTTGTGAGGCAGAGGGGACATTCTTGAGGTCTGGCACGGGAAGGGTGGCCAGTCTCTTTGGAGGGAGACGTCATCCATTGAGGTGGGGTGGGTGTCCAGCTGCGAGGCCCACTTCCTCACCAGCTCCGGTGAGGACTCTCTCCGTTCAGTCCCGATGCTGTCACCTGGTGCCCTCTGTCGGTGGATCCTGGGGAGAGCTGGCGTTACTGCCAACAGCTGAATAGATGACCTTGTGGAAGGGGGAATACACAAACTTTAGCCTCAGGCCCTTCCGAAACAATTCTTCCTGCTGAAGCCCAGCACACAAAGAGCTGCAGGCCTGCTCCTCTCCCCGCCCCTGGAGGCCCGTGCAGCACCTCTCCAGGTGTGGTCATGAGTAGGGAGGGGAGGGATGGGGTGCCTATGAAAATTCAGGTCCCCAGGCACCAGCACAGACCCACCAGACCACTCTCAGGGGGTGGAGCCCAGGAACCTGCAGTTTTTAATTAATTAATTTATTTATTTATTTATTTATTCATTCATGCATGCATGCATGCCACACCGTGTGGCCTGTGGGATCTTAGTTCCCCGACCAGGGATTGAACCCGGGCCCTTGGCAATGAGAGCGTGGAGTCCTAACCACTGGACCGCCAGGGAGTTCCCGGAACCTGCGATTCAGCAAACCTTACAGGGGATTCTGCCCAGCAGGAAGGGTTTGGGAACTGATGCTCTAGGCCTTTGAAGAAAAGATCCAGGACCTGACTCCTGAGGCCATGCTGGCTTTTGGTTAAGTGCTGCAGGTGCCCAGAGGGGCCTGGCCCCTCCTTGGGAAAGCCCACAGTGATCAATCTATGGTTCATGCAGAATTCCCCCATACCCTCCTCAGCTCCATCACCACACCTACCCCATTAGCAGACGAGCTGTGCAGGTTCCAACCTGAGGAGACAGGAGGAGAAGTGGTCAGAAGTGAATGACAATGCTGGAAAGTATGGAGAGGAGGCACGTGTGGGTGACCAGGCCCCCTGAATTCTAAGTCCTGGCTCTGCTATTGATGTGGGGGAATCGCTTCCCAAAATGGTTTCTACGTTTATAAAACACAACTGGGGTATAGGCTTCATCTAGTTATTCACTCAGTTATTAAGTATACATGAATATTTACTGAGCGCAGGCTCTGGAACCAGATGGAAGGGTTCAAATCCCAGCTCTGTCCTTTAGCAGCTGTGTGACCATGGGTAATTGACCTAACCTCTCTGTGCCTCGGTGTCCTCAACCATCAAACAGGGATTTATTCAGCAAATAGAAAATGTCTACTTTGCACCAGGTGCATTCTAGGTGCCGGGGATATGGATGTGGTGAGCAAAACGGACAAAAATCCCTCTCTTATGGTGCCTGTGGTAATAACAATAGGCATATTAGTAATAGTGATAATAATCATAGCTTATATATACACCCAGTGTGTGGCTTACTGTGTGCCAAATGCTGCACTAAGTACTGTACCTCTGTTATACGGTATGGTCACTCCCATTTCACAGAGGAGGAAACTGAGTCATAGAGAGTAAGGCATTTGTCCATGGTGATGCAATAAAGTGGTAGAGTGTGGGCTCAGATACGGGCAGTCTGGCTCTGGATGTCATGCATTCAGCAAACACTTACATGCCTCTTTTGTGCCCAACCCTGTGGTAGGTGGTGCTGAGGACACAGTCATGACCATGACACTTCTAGCTCTGCCCTCCTGGGGCCCGCAGTCCACTGGAGAGACAGACAAGTCCCCACACAGTGATGTCCCTGAGTGGGCAAGGCTGGGGTGGGGGGAGCCCAGAGCAGGTGCTTGGCTCATTTTGGGAAAGACCAGGGAGGGCTTCCTGGAGGAGGGGGCCTCCCGCTGGGATGTGAGGAGGCCATTTTGTTTAGTGGTTGAAGGAACAAAGCTTTGTAGCCAACAGAACTGCCTTCTACTTTTGACTTTCCAACTGTGTGCCAGCTGGCAGGTGACATCACCTCTCTGAGCAAGCATTTCCTTATCTTTAAATTGGGCTCATAGCGGGACTCTCTTGGCAGGGTGGTTGTGAGCATTCAAGGGGGTTGTGCGCAGAAAGTGCCTGGCATGGAGAAAGTGCTCAGCAAAATGTAGCTCTTTTGATTACAGAATTAGCCGCAGGGCTTTGCCAGAGGGAGCTGTGGGGATGCTGCTCCAGGCAGGAGAACAGGCTTGCAAAGCCCTTGAGGTGAGAGAACGTCAGATCCTTTTAGAGCTCAGGATCAGGGCACCAGTTACTGCCACCCCCTTCCTTTCCATGAGAGCAGGGAGGGAGCCAGTCGTGAGCAAGACAGATGGAGGAAAGCTGGGGTGGGGATTAAATGTTATTCCACCCTCCATCCATCCGGCAGGAGCTCCTGGGTCACCTGGATTAAAAGCCAAATCCTTACTGTGGCCTTCAAGGACCTACAGGAGCTGCTCCCACTTTGTAAAATGAATCACTGATCCAATGAATCAAACTGCCTGGTCTCAGTGTCCTCGTCTGTCAAACGAGGGAACCTCATGGTATTGGGATGAGGATTCAGTGAGAGGCTGCCACGTGGAAGGCTTAGTGCAGAGCCTGGCACATAGTAGGTGCTCAATTATGTTGGCTGTGGTGATGTTCATTTATGGCAGACAGGCGGGGGTTGTTGCAAAAAAGAGGGGACTCACGGGCGTTTCTGGATTTCCAGAAATAAATCAGGAGCCCCGGCAGGAGTAGACCAAGCAGGATGATAGTGAAAGTCAGGAAGATAATGATCTCAGAGGACAAGCCCGAATGTGACGGCTCCCTGGGAAGTCCTGCAGGAAGAGAAGGAAGCAGAGATTTAAGATGAGCGACTTTGGGCTTTTTACCTGCCCCCAAAATATTACCTTTTGTTTTTAAAGGAAGCTACCACTCTGCTTCCCTCAGTCTATATGGTTTAGGTGGACGTGACCCCACCCTCTGGTTCCTAGGATGGGACTTTGACCTGGGCCTGGCCAATCAGAGCATTCCATTCTCCCTGGCTACTGTGATTGGTTCATGGGGGTGGGGGTGGTCTGTGACTTAAGTTGAGCCAATGAGAGTCAGCCCTGGGATTTTGGCTAGATTATTGAAAGTGGTGTATTCTTTCCCTTGGGATTTCTAAACTGGTGGGCTGTGAGCCTATAGCTGCTGAGGACCATCTTACCTTCCTGAGGGGAAAGGCTGCCAGGGAATAAAGCCAGCATAGAGAAAAGCAGAGACAAGAGAGGTCAAGAAAAGTTCCTGGGTTACATAGTTGGAGCACTTGGATCTAACCATACCTGAAGGTGCCTTTCCAATAAAGTCCCATTTTTGCTTGGACTATTTTGAGTTGTGCTTCTATCAACTGCAAATGATAGAGTTCTGTCTAATACACTTGGAAAGGCCTTCCTGAGTCCATTGGGAAAAGGCATCACGCAACTACCCCAGCCTGGGTTTGCAGAGGGTCTGTGTCCAGGTGGTTGTACAATGGTTCCAATGGTACAGATGTTGAGTTAACAGAGAGTAAAGCTGATCCTGTTGACCCTTCCATGAGGGGGCTTCGGGGAAGGATGGGATCTAGAGAGCATTCTTGTAGCTGAGGGACTCGTTTAACCAGGGACCACTTCTAAACTCTTCCTTCAGAGGGAATCCTACTGCGATTTCCTCTTTTGATCTTTCTGTTCTCCCCACCCAGGGGGCTTCTTACCTGTGACCAGGACGGTCACTTCTGCCTGGCCAATCCCTAGGGCGTTGGTGACACGGCAGATGAAAGTCGTGTTGATGGACTCGTCCACGGTATGGATAAGGAGCCGGGCGCCCTGGGCCACAGCAGAGGGTGGCAGGGGTCCCATGGTCCTAGGAGAGACAGATGGGTGAGGAAGTGGCCTCGGTTGGAGGCCTAGAATAACAGGAGATGGGGCGCTCACTGTATGCCAGGAATACAGAAACCCTCACGCCATCTACAGTACAAGCTGAGAGCAGGCCTGGAGGCCCCTCAGCTCTGCCTCTCACACGCCCATCCAGCCGATCGGCAGACCCTGTCTGCCCCACCTTCAAAATCTAGCCTGAGTCTGACGACTCCTCAGGGCCCGAGAAGAGGCCTGAAGGAGGTGAGGGTGAGCTGTGTGGGTACCGATGGGAAGAGCATTCCAGGCATAGGGAACAGCATATGCGAAGACCCTGAGGTGAGAGCATAACTGTAGTGTTTGAGGAGCTATAAGGAGGCCACTGTGGATACAGAGGCGAGAGCAAAGGACCACGGCCACCACCCCGGTCGGTTCCCCCTACTCCTGGGGGAACCTTCTCACTGGGCTCCCTATTTCCACCCCAACTCCCACCCCGCTCTGTCCCCCATTCAGCATCTGAGAGACCTTGTTAGAACTAAGTCAGCTCGGGGACTTCCCTGGTCCAGGCGCAGTGATTAAGAATCCGCCTGCCAGTGCAAGGGACACGGGTTCGAAGAAGCCCAAGCACCTCAACCAAGAGCAGCCCCCGCTTGCCGCAACTAGAGAAAGCCCGCGCGCACCAAGGCAGACCCAATGCAGCCAAAAATAAATAAAACAAATAAAATTTAAAAGAATTATATATATATAAAAAGAACTAAGTCAGCCCAAGTCCCTCCTCTGTCCAGAGCCCTCCAGTAAAGGAAAAGTCCTTAGCACGGGCACAGGTCCCACACAAGCTGGCTCCCTGATGCCACTGACCCCTTTGCTCTCGCCTCTATATCCATGGTGGCCGATGTGTTGATCCTCGAACACTCCAGTTATGTTCCCACCTCAGGGTCTTCGCATATGCTGTTCCCTATGCCTGGAATGCCCTTCCCATCGGTACCCACACAGCCCACCCTCACCTCCTTCAGGCCTCTGTTCAGATGTCACCTTTGTGACGCCTTCCTTTGCCACCCTCTTTCAACCGCAGTGACCCCCTTCTCACCCTCCTCCTCTGCTTTATCTTTTCCATGGCATTTATCACCACCCGATACACTCTGTTGTTCACAACATTATCTTGTTTACTTTTTAAAATTAAAAAAATATATTTTATTTTGGCCACGCCCTGCGGCTTGTGGGATCTTAGTTCCCCGACCAGGGATTGAACCCCGGGCCCCTGCAGTGAAAGCGCAGAATCCAAACCACTAGACCACCAGGGAATTCCCATGTTATCTTGTTTAATTGTTTCTCTCCCCCATCCAAATGGGAGCTCTGAGAGGGGAGGGAATTTGCTCTATTTTATTTACCACGGTTTGTGGGTCGACAGCATCTGGCACACGGCAAGCAGTCAAGGAACACTGGTTTAATGGATGGAGGAGACGCAGGCATGGATTTGGGCTGCAGAGCTGGCATGGAAACCCGTGGCCCGTGAGCCTGAATCGTGGCGCGCTGGGGCAGGGAGGTAACGGCCAGCCATCAATACCAATTGAAAACCTTCGACCGGCAGTTCCTCCGGCCAACCGTTGAGAGACGACTGTGGCTGTCCACAGAGATGGACAGACGGGAACGCTCAGCACCATGGCATTTGCATAGCTGAAAACAGGAGAGCACCTCCGTATCCCCATTTGGGATTGGTTAAATCACTGAAGGGCTCATCTATGATGGAATCCCAGCGCCATGAAGAAGGGGGCTGTGGGTATTTTGAAATGCATAAAAGATAAGGACTGTTGGCTAGATGGAGACAGGAATGGGCTGGTGGGCAGGCATGTGATAAAGACGCACATGAAAATATCAGAGGGAGAATCCGTGTGGTGGGGTTTTTGAGTGTTCACTGGAAAATTCTTACAACTTTTCTGTATGCGTGAACATTTTCCTCATAAAGTGTTGGGGGAAAATAGATCTAGGTGCCTTGACATGGAGAGGTGTTCATGAGATAAAGGAAAACATTTTAAATTGTACATACAGCACAGTTTTTGTTTAGAAATATTGGAAAAAAAGACGGGAAGGATATATAACAAAGGGTAACTGGAAGTGTTCTGGAGGTGACTGGGCACGTGACTACAGGTGCTGTTTTCTTCTTTTTACTCATAACCATATTGTCTAAAGTTTCTACAATGCTAAGTTATTTTTGAAATAAGAAAAAAAGGCCCAATAAAAATTACATAAAACATGGGACTTCCTTGGTGGTGCATTGAGTAAAACTCTGCATTCCCAGTGCAGGGGGCCCGGGCTCGATCCCTGGTCGGGGAACTAGATCCCACATGCCGCAACTAAGGAGCCCGCGTGCCACAACTAAGACCCGGAGCAAGCAAATAAATAATTTTTTAAAAAATTACATAAAACAATTTACCCCTGTGCCTTTATCTTCCCCCACTTGTAACCCCGGCCTCGGTATGAATTTGAGGAGATTTTCTCATTGCGCTGCCCCTCAGTCAAGAGAACGGGGACGGGACAGCATTTGCTCTGTGAGAGGTGACTGGGCAGGTAACACGTGATGGCTGGGGAGGTGGCACAGCCCAGAGGTTAAGGGGATCAGGTTGGGAGCGAGACGCCGATGGGAGGCTCACCTCTGTGCCCCGTGGCTGTGTGCCCGGGCAGATGATGGCAGCTCCTGCGGCCCAGCTAATCTTTAATCCAGGCCTGGCCATAGTGCAGACTGTGCCTGGACTGTGGGGATCACGTGGGTTCAAGCTAAGTACAGCAGGCCCGCTGCAAAGAGCAGGTGTGTCAGCACACCTGGACTAAAGCACCTCATAAACTCTGTGCATGCAAGACGGACATTTTCCTGGGGGCCGACAGTTGACTGCTTGCTCTCTTTCTACTTTCCTGCCTACACCCTTCCTCCCTCAGACCCAGGAGTCGAGGCCCCCAACCCCCTCATCTCTCAGGACCCAGGTAGCTGGGTCCCCAGCCCCTCCTCCAGCTGACCCAGGAACTCACGTGTTCCAGTTATAACCTGTGGGCTCTGGTTTGCTGCGGACGTCACAGTGCAGGGAGGCCTCACTACGGCCGATGTACCAGTTGCCATCATAGCCGGATATGGAGACCTCGGGGGGGTCTGGGGGAAACAGATACACGGGTTCAGAGACGCCTAAAGATGATCGGGATCCATGTCACAACAGGAAAAGGGCCTTGGTGGGTTTTGGGGAACAGCTCAAGGTGGAGAGGCCTCCGAGGGATCTGGGGCGATGGGTTCTACCCCCACCCGGCTCTGAGACTAGATGTCTGGGAGTCCTCAGCAGGGTGCCAGGAGGTGGGGCACAGAGAGGGCTTCTCAGGACCTGCTTCTCTCTACTGGTTTTCCCGGGTAAAGCCAGATCCTGGTGTACCTGGGCTGTCCTGGGCGCTCCTAATACACAGGAGCATATTCAAGGCTCTGATAAGTCCCGCAGGAAAGCATCCTGGATGACCGTGTTTCAGCCTGCTGTTTATCCAACTCAAAGGTGATCAACAGGGGGAGATTTTCAAAGTCCCCAGAGGGAAGGCCAATGAGACAGGGCGTTTGTGTGTGTGTGTGAGGTGGGGGAGTGCTGAGGGAATCAGTACAGCGCCTACTGGGGAGGGAGTATTCGGTATAGACAATGATGGGAGGACACAGCCCATAGACGAGCCAGTGTAGACAACAGTGCGCTAGAGACAAGTATAGACTACACTGGAGCCAGTGTAGACCTCTCTCCAGGGGATCCATCGTAGACAGTGTTGTGGGTCGGTGTGAGAGAGTGCCTGGGAGAACCCGTGTAGAAAGCGCCGGGTTTCAGTGCAGCAGTGGTCACGGGCACCTCTCTAGACAACACAGGGAACCGTGCCAACTCCCCACAGCTGGTGGCCTACAATGACTGGTGTAGACAGTGAGGGCAGCACTCTCTGGGGCCCAGAGGAGCCAGTGTAGGTGGTTGGTAAGGCAGGGTAGAAAACGGCCAGGGGAGTTGGTGTAGATGGTGGGGAAGTGGGGTAGCGGTGTGCACAAGGGCAGTGTGGACAGTTGCCCGGGGAAGCAGGTGGAGGCGCTGTGTGTGGATTGGGCTCAAAGGAGCCCATATGGGGCGTCAGTGGAGGCAGTGGCCGGGGTAGACAATCGGGGAGCAGTGTGGACTGTGGCCTAAGAAACTGGTATAGGCCTTCCCTGGCGGCCCAGTGGTTAAGACTCCGCGCTTCCACTGTAGCGGGCATGGGTTCAATCCCCGGTCGGGGAACTAAGATCCCGCATGCCACGTGGTGCAGCCAAAAGAAAAAAGAGAAGAAGCTGGTATAGACAATGAAGGACAGTTTGGGGCCCAGGGGAGCCGGTGTAGACGATGTGTGGACGTAGGTAGGCGGTAATCAGGGAAGCCAGTGAGGATGATGGGGGTGATGTTGGAAGTGCCCTGGGTGTGTGTGGGGGTCAGTGTAGACAATGGTGGGGGAGGGTGGAGACGGTCTGGCAGCCCCTCCTGTCCTTGCTCACACTTGGGTCCACTCACAGGGCACGGTGAGGGTCACGGGCAGAACCAGCGGCTCCTTGAAGCTCTCGTGCTCCACTCTGCAAGTGACATTCTTGCCATCCACATGGCTGGAAGGCATTAAGGTTAAGAGACTGATGACGGTGACGGTGCCGGGCAGGGGCCCTGGCATCTGGCTTGTATTGGCCATCTTGTCCAGGGGTGGGGACCAGGAGATGCGGGCGGGTGGGCGACCCCCCGTGGAGATGCAGTGGGCCACGGGCACAGGCTCCAGGCTGAGCTGGCTGAGCGGGATCTCCTGGGTCCCAGCCTCGTTCTGGGGCTGGGCTGGGGGAAAAGAAGCAAAACGGACGGGTCACACCTCACCTGCAGTCATTCAACAAACATCTCAGCAGCAGAGGGTATCAGAATCCCCTCCTCCCAGTCTGTCTATTTCCACTCTCCCTTCCTCACCAAAGGGAGTAACAATAACTGACCCCCTGTCACCAGCTCACAGAGGCCTCTGCCCTAAGCAGTTCACCTGGATAAACTCCCGGGACCCTCAGGACAGCTTTATGAAGGCAGCACTGTTGTTACTAAGCCTATTTGACAGATGAGGAAAGGAGGTTCCCAAGCTGGTAGCGGCTTTTCCGCTTTCCAGGGCCCTTCCTGTCCCCACCCCTTTCTCGCACCAGCCACTGCCCCCCTCCCCGCTCCCCAGCGCCCCCAGCCCCTCCATCCCCTGGGCCCTCAATCTCCAAGATCTTACTTCGCAGCATCTCTACTGCTCACTTTTGGTCCTCCAGCCCCTCCCCCCTCATCTCCCCTTCTGCAACCCCGCCCCATCATTGCCTGACCTCCTTCTTTTGTCCTCGTGGAATCTCTGCTCGGGAGGGAATCTCCCTCCCTCCCCGGCGGGCCCTTCCCTCTCTTTGCTTACCTCCCTACCCCGCCCCACACCCCTCCCTTCTGGAACCCCCCCCCCCCGCCCCCGCTCACCGAGCACCCGCAGCCAGGTTCGGGCGCTCCTGTCGCCGTTGGGGAACGTGGCGAACTGGCAGGTGTAATTGCCTTCATCTTCAGCGCGCAACCCCCGCACGGCCAGCGATGCGTCTCGCAGCTCCTCGCCTGGCCTGGCGGCCACGAACTCCAACCGGCCGGGCTCCTGGAAGCTGGGGCCCTGGATGGGGTGGAAGACCGCCACGCTGCGGACGGCCTCCGCCAGCTTCGGCCGAGTCCAGGTCACCTGCGTCACCGTCACGTTGTGCCCCAGCGGCTGCAGTTTGCACGGCAGCTCCGTGGTGCCGCCCAGGAAGCCGCGCACCTGGGCTGGAGCCAGCACTCCGATTGTCTTGGTCCCTGCGGGGGCGGGGGGGGGGCGGAAAGCGGGGCGGGTCACACCCGGGTGTCCCTGATCTGGATGGGGAGAAGCGCCTGGGAGGTCGCTCACCTGGGCCTTGGAGCCCCTTAGTTGGGAGTGTGTGTGGGGAGGGGGGACCGAGGTGGGGAGGGTCAGTCCGGATCCAGGGGTGAGGGTGAGGGGGGCTGGACTGGGTCTGCAGCCGGGTCGCGCCCGTTCAGTCGGGCTGTTATTACCGTATTTCTTCTATCTCAGCATCGTCAATTTAAAAAATTGTGGTCAATATTGTGGTTAAAAAATTAAAATTGCCACTTAAACCATTTCAAAACGTACAGTTCAGTGGCAGTAAGTACATTCACGATGTGGTGCAGCCAGCACAAACTTTTTCATCACCCCTGAGTCATCAATTTTAAGGTGTCATTTACAGCACGACCCGTTCTCCGTGGTTAGAGCATCCCGGATTTAGAGGTGTGGAAAGGGGAAGAAACTCTAGGTCTTAGAATCCATGAAATAAAGTATTACTTCTATTACTCTGTGCGGACTCGGGTTGGGAAAAATGTTTGTAGGGGATCCTAGCACAAGAAGGGAGGTGATCATAGCCCCAGTGTTTTGGATCCCCTCAGATCTCTGCTGTGAGGCTTCAGGCAGTTTCCTTAACCTCTCTATGATTCTTTTTCCTAGTTTGTAAAATGGGACTAAGAACAGTTTACATTCACGGGTTGCTTACAAAGATCAGGGGCTGTTCTGAGTACTTTACACATCTCCCAGCATTCAGGCCTTAAACAGCTCCTTGAGGTTAGCACTACCTTCAGCCCTACTTTATAGAGAGGGAAAGCAAGGCACAGAGTCTTGTGCTGCAGGTCACACAGAGCACAAGTGGCAGAGGTGGATTTGAACCTGGGCCATCTACAATTAAGACTCCTGATCTCTCATCCACCAGGCTCCAGATGAAAATCTTTCTGCCCAGGGTCCCCTGCACATAGTAGGTCCTCAGTATGTGTTGGCTTTTATCGATATCAAGAAACACAATGCTATGCGTCCTTATTAATAATAATAAGGATAAGGGACAAGGTGAGAAGGAGTTAAGTGCTTTGACTCTCAGTCCTGCTACTCACTAGCTGTGGCCTTTGTGCTGCTGGTTTCACTCCTCTGAGCCTCAGTCTCCTCATCTGTAAAATGGGGGTGGTTATAACTTAAGAGGGTGTTGGGAGGACTAAATGAGGAAACTTATGTAAAGGGATTAGATATGCCAAGCACCCTAACAGGTGAATATTATAATTATTGTTATGAGGAAGAGGAGGCTGGGAGGTAGTGGACCGGGGTGCTTGGAGCGTGCTGTATCAAGGGAGGGCACGGTCTGGACACGAGGGCATTGTGGAGTGGTGGCCGTGCTAGTCTGGCTTCGAATGCCAGCTCCACCACGGACGTGCTGTGCGGCTCTGGGCAAGTGAGTCTCCTGGGGACCCCCTTGTTTATGAGCTGCTGGCTTAGGCTTCATGGGTGAAAAGAAAACACCCAGGCTTTCAGCAGATGGTCTCTCTGAGAATGACATGTCACCCTTCTAGAAAGCCTTCCACTCTGCCTTCTGTCTGCATCCTCCATGCCCTGGGTCCAAAACCCTGGCTCTAGCAATGACCTCCTGATGTGGCTCCCCTCTTTTCTTTGGTTTTTCTCCCTCCACGAGGCAAGACCGGTCTGGGCCAGTGAGTCTCTTTCTCCTTCTCTTGATGGCAAGACCACTGTGAGGATGAAACTGGATGAAGTGGCCTCTCTCCGGCCTCGTACTCTGCGTCATAGCCAGGCCCAGGCTCCACCGTGTGCCAGGCAGTGGGCTGCTCCCTTAGGTGAGGCCTCCTCCAACCCTCCCCAAGGGCCCGTGAGAGCCACGCTGGGAGCACGGGTATTTTCATCCCCCTTGGTCAGAGGGGGCAAGTGAGCCTTGCGGGCTCAAGCTACTGGCCTAAGCCAACCGGCAAGTGAGGGGCGGAGCCTGGGTTGAGACCTTGGGCACGTGACCAGACTCCGCTTTCCCGGAGCCTGCATTCAGTGTTGTTACCGTTCACGTGAATTATCGTTACCATTATTGTTCTTCTCCAGTGCATCTGACCTTGCTCGGCGTCTCCCCAAGACTCGGGCTTACTAGGTAGGTAGAATCCCACCCGCTGCCCCGTCCCCAACACACATTTTATGGAAACAGAGAGCTTAGGTCATTTTCCTGAGCTCACACATGTATTAAACGTCCAAAGCTCTTTTGAGCCCACCGCCGTCTGACGTCAGTGCTGTATCCCCAGTAACTTGGAGGGCCGCCCACAGCAGGAACTCTATAATGAACGTGTGCGGGATGAATGCATGCATGAATGAATGGCCATGACCTTAGAGTCGGGCATTTGGGGTCGAACGGGAAGGGGGTTATGTGCTGCGGCTCCCTCCCCCCTCATCAAGCGTCCTCTGTCGTTGTCAGCCGGTTATTGGGGGCTGGGGAGAAGGGTCCGCTTGTAGCGAGCGGGGTCGAGAGGTGTGGTGTCCGGGCGTTGAGTCGAGTCGCCTTCCACCTTATTTTTATCCCCGGAGGCTGGCCCGCCCTTCCCTTCAGAAATTCCCGAGGTCGGGGCGGCTTTCCGGGAAGCTGTCAGGAGAGTCCGCCCCGGGCCCGGCGTTTCTCCGTCCCTGGGGCGCGCGGGGACGGGGGCGGGGGGGCACAAAGCGAAGGGCCGTGCGCTCTGCCTCGGGGGACCCAGGGGGCCGGGCCCAGGCGGCTGGGGAGGGAGAAGGGGAGCAGGGGCCGCTCGACCGCGCGGGGTCACTCACCGGCTCCCGAGGGCGCCCAGAACAGCGACAGCAGGCACAGCAGCAGCGGTGGCCAAGCTAAGGGAGTGGCTCGGGCCATGCCGGGCGCGCCGCAGCCTCCTCCGCTCGCCCTGCCAGTCGCGCGGCCGCCGCAGGTCCTGGCCAGGAATCCTGGCGTCACTCAGCCGCCGAAGCCTAGTGGAGGGAAGGGGGAAGTTCTACTCCTTCCCTCCTCAGACTTGCAGCGGGGAAGAAGTAGAGAAGTAGAACTGGGCTCCCGGGTGCCCGCCCGCTCCCGGGGCTCCCGCGGAGGCTCCGGTGCTGCCCCTCCCTCCGCGCCTGCGCTGACACGCGTCACTAGGGCAACATCACTAGGAGGTGGGTTCTGATGCGAGGAAGCTTCGATCTAAGGATCCCCATGTGACAGGCGAGGAAACTGAGGCACGTAGAGAGGTTCCGAGACTTTCTAAAGTTCAAGATTGGCGAGGGACAGAGCAGAGATTCGAGTCTATAATCAGGACAGATCCTGAGTTCCTAAGCTCAAAAGCTTACCCTCCCCCCCCCCCGGGTTCATATTGGGCAAGTTGCTTTTCCTCCTGAGGCCTCAGTTTTCTCATCTGAAAAATGGACAGGATAACAGCAGTCACCTCACGGGAGGGTTTGTAAGACTTGAGCAACTGCTTAGCCCAATTCCTGGTATATCGTTTGTACTCAATAAACAGCTAGGACAGTGACAACGACTGTTGCTTTACAGTTATCATCAAATAATAATGCTGGTGAGAATGATGGCTCATTCATTTTTCATTGCATAGATATTTTATTGAACCAGGCAGCATTCCAGGCACAGGGGATGCAACAGAAAATAAAACAGACAAAAATCCCTGCCTTCGTGAAGTCCCCCTTCTATCGGAGGGAAACAGACCATTCACAGATCAATACACAGAACAGCATCATGTCTATAGGTGATGATGGTTAGGGAGCAACATATAGAAGGGAGAGAGATGAGAGAGACCAAGGTAAGGGACAGAGGAATGAGAAAGGAATGCAGATAAACACACTCAGAGATGGCTCCTGGGAGATGGGGAGAGAGAAAGAGAAAAGACACAAAGATAGAGACACAAGACAGATAGTGAGATGGGAGAGAATCGAGAGGCGACAGAGAGACCCAGAGAGCCCTATGCTGATATGGAGCTTGGGAGACTTCCTGGTCCCCAGCCCTGTTCATCCTAATCATGATCCCCACCTGGCCCACTAGCAGCTCTTACCCTTGTTCTGTGACATCCCCATATCTTTCTAGAAAATTCCCCCTTTGGGCTTTGGCCAGTTTGGAGGCTTCTGTTCCCTGCTGGCCTCTCTGACTTGGCCCCAGAGCCCACTCCTGGCACACAGCTGTGGGTGGGTGGCTCTGATGCACGGCGTCTCTCACTCTGCATGTGTGTAGGTGAATTTCTGAATGGAAATGTGGGAGCTGGTCTCCGGGAAATCTCTGAATTTTCTGGCGCTCTTGTTCTGGGCCTCTGAGTTATTTCCAAATTGGGAAATTGTGGCCGCTGCTGTGTTTCTCCCCGGGACCATGATGTCACCTCTGGGGTTCCCCCTCCTCCCAGGGCTCCCAGCTACGCTTACTGTGGTTGCAGCAGCCTCCTTTCTGACTCTGGATGGTCAGAGGCTTCCCTCTTTCCCTCCTGCCAATGTGTGGACTTCAGATTTGGGGCCCACCTCACGCCATATTCTGCCTCTTCCCCACTGGGCATCTGACTTCTCGGTGACAGGAGTGGGGCCTCTGTCTGAAATCAAATCATTAGAGCCTTGGTCCTGAACAATTCCACGCAATGCAGATGATACAGGCTCCATTACGGAAGCTCAAAATTGGGGTCAAGGCAGGGCTGAGGGTCAGGGATGGGGTGAAGGTTAGGGGCGAACTCAGAGATGGGGTCAAGAAAAGGGAGGTTCTCAGGGATAGGGCTAAGATGTGGTGAGTGTTAGTAGGAGGGGGGAGGGCCTTTGGTGACTGGTATTCCTGGGGGAAAAACCCTTTGAGTCAATAAATACTTGGGAAGGCCAAAAGGTCCAGGCTGTCAAAATTGCTGAATTAAATAAAAAGTCTTGTTGCAGGTCTGGATGAGGCTGGGTGAGGACGTGATGGAGGGAGATGGGTGCCAGCTGGAATGGGTGGGTTGAGTTAAGGAGTTGTCTGGTTCCCCTGACAGCCCCTCTGCTGGCTCCTTTCCACCTCTGAGCCCTGAGGGGTGGTCTGGGGTCTCATTGAAACCACCCTCCTCTGTTTCCCACAGCTCCCTGGGCTCCGCCACCATGGCCCTTTGCTCTTTGTATTCATTCAATGAATACATATTTATTGAGCACCTACTATGTGCTCGGCCCTGTCCTAAGTGCTGAAGATACAGTAGTGAGCAAGAAACAAAGTTCCTGTCTTCCTGGAGGTACCATGCTGGATGGGAGTCGGGAAGAGAAAGATAATAAAAAAGTAGACAGGTACTCTATATACCAGGGGATGGTAAAAGCTGTGAAGAAAAATAAGACACGGTAAGGAGACAAGGAAGAATTTCTTCAATATTCCTCCTTTGTGGCTGCGCAACACTTTTGACTCTCCTCCCTCCAGCTTCCCCTGTGTGTCCCTCCTTCCCAAGGCAGAAACAAACAAAAATACCCTCACAGCTTTAGTGTTTCTTTCAGCAGGTACAAGCCTGTGAACTAGGTGTCACCAATTGACTTGCATTTGGAGGGGACAACACAAGCCAGTTCTGAGCAGATGTTTTAAAGTTATGGCCTGGCTCATCCATTGTTCTTCTTCTTTGCTTCCCATAACTACCTGTCCCAGATGGGGCTGCTCCTTCAGCCATGGTCCGAGGACAAAGAAGATGTGTGAAGAAGAGCCACAGCTGACCTGCTGTCAATGTGTAACATGAGTGAGAAATTGATGAGCAAATCATCAAGATTTGGGGGTTGTTTGTTATTGCAGCAAAATCCAGTGAAAGCTGACTGATAGAAAAATCATCTCTGAGATGGGGTGTTGAAACCCAAATGAAGTCAGCTCCATGATTGCCTGGGGATAAAGTATTTCAGGCACAGGAAGAAGCAAGTGCAAAGGCCCTGAGGCACAAACCTGCTTGCTGACCTGACAAAGGGGCCAGTGTGGCTGGAGTAGGAAGAGCAATGGGAAGTATGAGGAACAGTTCAGAGAGGTAGGAAGAGGTCAGAAGTTATTAGACTTAGTGGGCCATGGTAAGAGGTTGATATTTTATGGAGGTGGGAAGACCTTGGAGGGTTTTGAGCTGATGTGATCACACTTGTGTTTTATCTTCCCGGACTGGGCTGAAACCCACGTCCCCTGCGCTTGGCAGGCAGATTCTTAACCTCTGCACCACCAGGGAAGTCCCCAGACTTGTGTTTTAACAGGATTCCCCTGGCTGCCTTGTGGGGAACAGGCTGTAATGGGTGGCAGGTTGAAGCCAGTGGGGAAGTGACTGCAATGCTCCAGGTGGGAGGTGATGGAAGATCATTGCTGGGTGGTAGAAGAGGAGGTGAGACGAAGCGGTTGGATTTGAATGTAATTTGAGGGTAGAGACCCAGGGATTTGCTGACAGATTTATGTGGGGCATGAAAGAAACCTCTCTTTCCCGCCGAGGACCCCGCGGTCCTGGCCTGAAGGAAGGAGGAAGTGCTTTTGACTGAAACGGGGACAATGGCTGGAGCAGCAGTTTGGAAGGAAAAGCAAATTTGGTTTCAGACTTGCTTCTTTGTGTCTTCCTGTCAAGAATCTAAATTCCTTGAGGGTTGGGAACCATTTCTAGACATTTTTCTGTCCTCAAGTGCCAAGATATCTATAGAAAGAATAAATAAGTGAATGGAGAGGGCAGACAGCAGAAGCAAGAAGAACTACAATCCTGCAGCCTGTGGAACAAAAACCACATTCACAGAAAGACAAGACAAGATGAAAAGGCAGAGGGCTATGTACCAGATGAAGGAACAAGATAACACCCCAGAAAAACAACTTAAATGAAGTGGAGATAGGCAACCTTCCAGAAAAAGAATTCAGAATAACGATAGTGAAGATGATCCAGGACCTCGGAAAAAGAATGGAGGCAGAGATTGAGAAGATGCAAGAAATGTTTAACAAAGACCTAGAAGAGTTAAAGCACAAACAAACAGAGATGAACAATACAATAACTGAAAGGAAAAATACACTAGAAGGAATCCATAGCAGAATAACTGAGGCAGAAGAACGGATAAATGAACTGGAAAACAGAATGGTGGCATTCACTGCTGTGGAACAGAATAAAGAAAAAAGAATGAAAAGAAATGAAGACAACCTAAGAGACCTCTGGGACAACATTAAACGCAACCACATTCACATTACAGGGGTCCCAGAAGGAGAAGAGAGAGAGAAAGGACCCGAGAAAATATTTGAAGAGATTATAGTCGAAAACTTCCCTAACATGGGAAAGGAAATAGCCACCCAGGTCCAGGAAGCGCAGAGAGTCCCATACAGGATAAACCCAAGGGGAAACACGCCGAGACACATAGTAATCAAATTGGTAAAAATTAAAGACAAAGAAAAATTGTTGAAAGCAGCAAGGGAAAAATGACAAATAACATACAAGGGAACTCCCATAAGGTTAACAGCTGATTTCTCAGCAGAAACTCTACAAGCCAGAAGGGAGTGGAATGATATACTTAACGTGATGAAAGTGAAGAACCTACAACCAAGATTACTCTACCCGGCAAGGATCTCATTCAGATCCGATGGAGAAATCAAAAGCTTTACAGACAAGCAAAAGCTAAGAGAATTCAGCACCACCAAACCAGCTCTACAACAAATGCTAAAGGAACTTCTCTAAGTGAGAAACACAAGAGAAGAAAAGAACCTATAAAAACAAACCCAAAACAATTAAGAAAAATGGTCATAGGAACATACATATCGATAATTACCTTACACGTGAATGGATTAAATGCTCCAACCAAAAGACACAAGAGTCCCACTTCAGACCTAGGGACACATACAGACTGAAAGTGAGGGGGTGGGAATAGATGTTCCCTGCAAATGGAAATCAAAAGAAAGCTGGAGTAGCAATTCTCATATCAGATAACATAGACTTTAAAATAAAGACTGTTACAAGAGACAAGGAAGGACGCTACATAATGATCAAGGGATCAATCCAAGAGAAGATAGAACAATTATACATGCACCCAACATAGGAGCACCTCAATACATAAGGCAACTGCTAACAGCTATAAAAGAGGAAATCGACAGTCACACAATAATAGTGGGGGACTTTAACGCCTCACTTACACCAACGGACAGATCATCCAGACAGAAAATTAATAAGGAAACACAAGCTTTAAATGACACAATAGACCAGATAGATTTAATTGGTATTTATAGGACATTCCATCCAAAAACAGCAGATTACACTTTCTTCTCAAGTGCGCATGGAGCATTCCAGGATTGATCACATCTTGTGTCACAAATCAAGCCTAAGTAAATTTAAGAAAATTGAAATCATATCAAGCACCTTTTCTGACCACGATGCTATGAGATTAGAAATCAATAACAGGGAAAAAAACGTAAAAAACACAAACACATGGAGGCTAAACAATACGTTACTAAATAACCAAGAGATCACTGAAGGAATCAAAGAGGAAATCAAACAATACCTAGAAACAAATGACAGTGAAAACACGTCGATCCAAAACCTATGGGATGCAGCAAAAGCAGGTCTAAGAGGGAAGTTTACAGCAATACAATCCTACCTCAAGAAACAACAAACATCTCAAATAGACAATCTAACCTTACACCTAAAAGAACTAGAGAAAGAAGAGCAAACAAAACCCAAAGTTAGCAGAAGGAAAGAAATCATAAAGATCAGAGCAGAAATAAATGAAATAGAAACAAAGAAAACAATAGCAAAGGTCAATAAAACTAAAAGCTGGTTCTTTGAGAAGGTAAAGAAAATTGATAAACCATTAGCCAGACTCATCAAGAAAAAGAGGGAGAGGACTCAAATCATTAAAATTAGAAATGAAAAAGGAGAAGTTACAACAGACACCACAGAAACACAAAGCATCCTAGGAGACTACTACAAGCAACTCTATGCCAATAAAATGGACAACGTGGAAGAAATGGACAAATTCTTAGAAAAGCACAACCTCCCGAGACTGAACCAAAAATGGGCAGAAGACCTAAACAGACATTTCTCCAAAGAAGACATACAGATGGCCAAGAAGCACACGAAAAACTGCTCAACATCACTAATTATTAGAGAAATGCAAATCAAAACTACAATGAGGTATCACCTCACACCAGTTGGAATGGACATCATCAGAAAATCTACAAACAACAAATGCTGGAGAGCGTGTGGAGAAAAGGGAACCCTCTTGCACCGTTGGTGGGAATGTAAATTGATACAGCCACTATGGAGAACAATACGGAGGTTCCTTAAAAAACTAAAAATAGAATTACCATATGACCCAGCAATCCCACTCCTGGGCATATACCCAGAGAAAACGAAACCATAATTCAAAAAGATATATGTACCCCAGTGTTCACTGCAGCACTATTTACAATAGCCAGGACATGGAAGCAACCTAAATGCCCATCGACAGATGAATGGATAAAGAAGATGTGGTACATGTGTACAATGGAGTATTAGCCATAAAAAGGAACGAAACTGGGTCATTTGTAGAGACGTGGATGGATCTAGAGACTGTCATACAGAGTGAAGTAAGTCAGAAAGAGAAAAACAAATATCGTATATTAACGCATATATGTGGAACCTAGAAAAATGATACAGATGAACCAGTTTGTAGGGCAGAAATTGCGACACAGATGCAGAGAACAAATGTATGGACACCAAGGGGGGAAAGCTTGGGGTGGTGGTGGGATGAAATGGGAGACTGGGATTGACCTATATACACCAATATGTGTAAAATAGCTAACTAAGAAGAACCTGCTGTATAAAAAAATTTTAAAAAAATAAGTGAATGGATATCTTCAATGGGTCTTTTATAGTTCCTTGGAGTTCATCCCACGGATGCCATGGTTTTCCAACTTCCGCACCCAAAAGAATCACCTGGAAGCTTGTATAATCAAGCAAATATGAATATATTTCCTTATTCTTCCCTCCCACATAGAAAAAAATAAATAGTAGCATTGTTCTGCCTCCTCCTGCTTTTTACCTACTTTTATGTCTTTCTACACAAGGACATAGCAAGCTGCCTCATTCATTTATTCATTCATTGGTTTATTTGTTCATTCATTCACAGCTGTACAGCGTTCCATTGCGTGAACACGCCATAAACTTTGAATCTGTCCTCAGTGGATGGGCCTTTCGGGTGTTTCCAACTCTTTGCATTTGCAAACTGTCCTGCCTGGAGTAACCGTGTCCACACCATTTCCCATGCGTGTGACTGTATCAGTTTCTTAGGTTCTTAGAAGCTGATTTGCTGGGTCAGAGGGCATGTGCACTTGTGGTTTTGGAGGATATTGACAAATTGTCATCCCCTACTCTTGCCAGCCAGTGTTTCCTACCCATGGACGCACACGGTAGTGAACTGAAGCTTTTAAAATTTCAGATGTGGGGACTTCCCTGGTGGCGCAGTGGTTAAGGATCCGCCTGCCAATGCAGGGGACGTGGGTTCAATCCCTGGGCTGGGAGGATCCCACATGCCGCGGAGCAGCTAAGCCCAGGCGCCACAGCTACTGAGCTTGCGCTCTAGGGCCTGCGTGCCGCAACTACGGAAGCCCGTGCTCTGCAAGAGAAGCCACCGAGATGAGAAGCCCGTGCACCACAACGAAGAGTAGCCCCCGCGCGCCGCAACTAGAGAAAGCCCGCGCACAGCAACGAAGACCCAATGCAGCCCCAAATAAAAAATTTCAGATGTGAAGTTTTGCCCCGGAGGATTTGATGTAGGAACCTGGAGGCTGGCTGGGAGGGTGGGCAGGAGGCAGAATGGAGCGGGGAGAAAGGCGGGGGTCGGGGGGCAGTGGGGGGGGGAGAGAGATGGAGTCTGGGGACAGTGGGGTCGGGGTTGAGGCTTCTGGGTGTGAGTCCCTTGGTTCCAGTTCCATTTCACCAACTAATAACTGGTGATGCTAAACCACCTATATTGATTCTCTTGCCTCCTTCTTCTCATCTGGAAAATAGGGGATCATAAAAACCTGTGGTGATGGTTAAATAGGTTATTCAGAAATAAGTTATGTGGCTCGAAAGGTTATTTATTTTGCTGCTCGACAAATGGCAGCTGTTATTCCTGGCGTCCTGGGGCTTGGGAGACCGCCGTGTATTACCTCGCCGGGCGCCCTGGTTACGAACGACTGCCGTGAACAACAGAGAGTCATTGAGTTTTGTGTAGGGCGAGGACCTCGTGGCCGAAAAGTCTCATGTTCCTCACGTGGAAAACAGCGACGACAAGGCCTGCTGTCTTGCCCTCTTGGCGGTGCGGGACAGAGAATGGGGTGGCGGGGTTGGAGAGGGCAGAGCTTTCATCTTCTCCACTCTGAGGCTAGGCAGGAAAAAGCCGGCAAAGAAACCCCCAAATAACGACCACCTTCCTGTCCTCCCCCAAGAGCTCCCAGAGCGGGGACGTCCTCCCTCTCGCCGCCCACCAGCCCCCCGGGCCTCCCATCCATTTGGGACGTACTGGTTCCTCACCAGCGGCTGTTCCCCTCCATTCTCCCCTTGCAGCTCCCGCAGGCCTCTCGCTACCCACGGAAGGAAATGAGACCTGCCTGCCCCCTCCCAGCCCCCTCCCGCTTCTACCCACTCATGACTCATCAGAGCCACACCCGTTGAGGCAGGGTCCAGGTTCTAGAGCCTAGTTTACTAGTTCCTGCATGACCTGGCCCCTGCCGGAAGTCTCTTCCTCTCCCCCTTTAAACGTCAGCCAGAAAGAAAGCCTGGTAATCCTTCTAAACAAGCCATGTTTGCTCACCTTCAGGCCAGAACACTTTCCCCCTGTTCTCCACTAGCTAATGGCTCGCACTTCAGGTCACAGGTGAGCCACCCCCTCTTCCAGGAAGCCTCCCCACGCTCCCCGGGCTGGGCAGTCCCTCCTCAAGTCTCCCCGAGCCCACCGAGCTCTGCTGTCCCAGGCCTGCCCCCTCTGAGTTGTCCCTTTAGGGATACATCTGTCACCCACCGGGCTGTACGTGCCACGGAGGCAGAACCCAGGGCGGTGCAACTCACCGCTAGGCAGTGACAATTCGACTTCCTCATCTGTAAAATGGAGCTAATAATAGCATCCACTTTCCAGAGTTTGGGGAAATCAATGGAAATGATGCATTCAGGCCCTTTAGTACAATGTCTGATAAATATCACCTTCATATGTGGCTGCTCTTGTTGTTGATTGTCTCCGTGTCTTCTCCAGTACAGCTCACTCCTCCCACAGAATGACCTCTTGGACCCCCAGGCTGGCTCAGGCACCCTCTCAGGGCTCCCATGGGTCAGCCCTGCCCACTCCGGGTTGTCACTCTCTGGGGATGGTTCTGTCTCCCCCACCGGACTGTGAGCCTTGGGAGGGCAGGGGTGTGGCTGTGATGATCCCCTCTGGGTCCCCAGTACTGCCCAGCACAGGACTCACACAGACCAGTTGCTGGAGGAAGGCATGTTGAATGAATGAATGAGTGACTTTAGTGATTATTTGATCTCTGATTGTTATATGTCCTTTATTCCTCTTTCCTGCTCTAGTATATACCTTTATGTTTTCTGTAAATACTGGAATTTTTTTTTTTTTTTAATTTTTTAAATTTTATTTATTTATTTATTTATTTTGCGGTACGCGGGCCTCTCACTGTTGTGGCCTCTCCCGTTGCGGAGCACAGGCTCCGGACGCGCAGGCTCAGCGGCCACGGCTCACGGGCCCAGCCGCTCCGCGGCACGTGGGATCCTCCCGGACCGGGGCACGAACCCGTGTCCCCTGCATCGGCAGGCGGACTCTCAACCACTGCGCCACCAGGGGAGCCCAATACTGGAATTTAGAGAAAACTTACTCATTAGCTTGTGTGTGTGTGTGTGTGTGTGTGTGTGTGTGTGTGTGTGTGTGTGTGTGTGTGTGTTTATAAGAGAGTGATACGGAGATAGAGATGGAGTGAGCCTGAGAGAGCTTTGAGGAAGAACCTTTGAGTATGTTTGAAAGAGGAAACTGCTTTTGACTGTGCTGTGGGTGGGTGGGAAGGGGTGGAGGGCTGAGGACGTGGGCGAGGAAGGGGCTGGATTTTGGAGATGAAATCTGTAAACTGTGAAGGCAGAGACCAAGTCTGTCTTGTTCTTGGCAGTGTTGCCGGCATCTAGCATGAGCCTGCCACGTGGAAGTTGCTCAATACATAATTTTTGAATGAATGAATGAGGCATTCATTCACTGTTAAAATAGCCTAGGAATCTTGCTGTACCTCTATAATTATGAAGCACAGTATACTTTGAGGAGGCCTAACATTCTTTAGATCCCTAGCAGGGAGTAGAGAGATCGTGACACCTGGCTGACGACCAGGGGAAGCAAATATGGGGCTGCTGACACCACCCTCTTGTCTAAGTTCTCAGCACACATCAACAATTGATGCAGGCACTCCTTCCTGGGGAGCATGCCAGCAATCAGTAATCTATACAGGCACTTTTTCCTGGGGAGAATGGGTAGGTTCCCAGAATTCTTTTTTTTAAATTTTATTATTTTTTTTTGCGGTACGCGGGCCTCTCACTGCTGTGGCCTCTCCCGTTGCGGAGCACAGGCTCCGGACGCTCAGGCTCAGCGGCCATGGCTCATGGGCTCAGCCGCTCCGCGGCACGTGGGATCTTCCCGGACCGGGACACGAACCCGCGTCCCTTGCATCGGCAGGCGGACTCTCAACCGCTGCGCCACCAGGGAAGCCCCCCAGAATTCTTAATACCGATCTTTGAGGACGCACTGCCAGTCTATCAAAAATGGTAGTTGAGAAGAAATGTTTTTGTCACCGCTGGCAAAATGGATGTGAAAAATAAGAGTTGGGGAGAGAAATTACGGCCAGAGGTTATAGCTAGAAATCTCTTGTGCATTTGGCTTTGTGTATTCACCTTGCCTTAGATCCTGGAGGCCTTGGCTCACCGCATGAGGACAGAAAAGAGCTAGGTTAGTGCTTTACTTGACGCCGCAGAACTTTTGGGGCTCAAAAAAGTATTTAACTTTCTTTCTTCTTTTCATTCATTTATTCATTTAGCAAGTGTTTAGTGAGTGCCCATCATAGGCTGTCATTATTGTAGGTTCAGAGGATAAGATGTTGAGCAAAGGGAGATACAGTTCCTGCCCTTTGGGATTCACTCTTGATTGGGGAGACATACTGTCAAAATATCACCCAAATACTTATAAATTGGCAATTTTTTTTTTTTTTTTTTTTTTTTGCCACACTGCATGGTATGCAGGATCTTAGTTCCCTGACCAGGGATCAAAGCTGCACCTCCTGCAGTGGGAGAGCAGAGTCTTAACCACTGGGCCACCAGGGAAGTCCCTACATTGACAACTTTTTTTTTTTTTTTTTTTTTTTTTTTTTGTGGTATGCGGGCCTCTCACTGTTGTGGCCTCTCCCGTTGCGGAGCACAGGCTCCGGACGCGCAGGCCTAGCGGCCATGGCTCACGGGCCTAGTTGCTCCGCGGTATGTGGGATCTTCCCGGACCAGGGCACGAACCCGTGTCTCCTGCATCGGCAGGCGGATTCTCAACCACTGCGCCACCAGGGAAGCCCTACAACTTTTGATGACTATTGAGGAGAGGTTTCCTGGGTGTGTGCAGCTAGGGTCAGGGGTGAAATCCAGGCAGGTGGTGACTGAGTTGGGATTTTTAAATGACTAGGAATTAACTGGGTAACGAGAGGAGAGTAAAATATTCCAGGCAGAGAAGACAGCATGTGCAAATGACCTGGGGCAGGAGAGAACTGCATTAAGTACAAAAGAGTGAGGGAGACTGGCTAGCTGTTCCCTAAACTCATTTCCTCTTATTTCTAGGAACTCAGTGAGATTACATTTCTCAGAAGCTCTCATATTACTGTGGTCACATGACCCAGAGCAGAGCCAAGACACAGGCTAGAAGGAGCGTGCGTCCTTGAATGACTGCATGGGGAGGAGTCTCCCCGGTGACCTGCACTGGACTACGACATGAGTGAGTAATACACTTTCAGTGGGTCAAACCACTGACATTTTGGAGATATTTTTTACAGCAGTTAGCCAACCCTGACTAAAGTCAGCGCAGCTGGAGAAGGGGAGCATGGAGCAAGGTGAGACTAGAGACGTGAGCAGGTAATAAACCATGCAGGGCCTCGTGGGGTCACATGACCAAGTTCTGACTGCTGGAATGTGAGCAGAAGTGACGTGAGAAACTTCCGGGTCATGCCTTCAAAGGAAGGCAGTGAGCTTGTCTCCACCATTGCCACTTCCTGCTGGCTGGAATGGGGACTTGGTGGTGCACCATCTTGATCATGTAACGCTCTAAGGATGGCAAGGCCACAGGGTGAAGAAGCCTGGGTCCCTAGATGACCTCATCAAGCACACCCTCTGTACCATTCCTGGACTGCTTCCACTGGGACTGTTACATAAGAGAGAAACCAACTTCTCTCTTGTTTAAGCCTCTGTGATTTTGGGTCCCTACCAAGCTTATATTCCATTAAGATGGGGGAGTACCTGGGAGAGGACCAGGTTGAGAGGATGCGCTTTGAGTTTGGGACACATCTCGGAGATCATCTTGTCTCATCAGCATCCTCTCCTCCCTGGGTTGTAAGGAACAATAGAACTAAAGCAAGAGTGGCTTCAGCAAATAGACGTTTGTTTCTTCTTTCATGTAATAGGAATTCCAGAGGTATTTAAGACAGGGCTAGCTGGATGGCTTCACAGAATCTCCAGGCATCCATTTTTCAGTGGTGTGTTGGTAAATCAGCCCTCTGAAAAAAAAAAAAAAATCCAATCTGTAGTATTTTCCAATTTCCTCGGTGTAAATACCACTACCACAGTTGATTTCAGGCTACCAATGTGTCATCATTGAATGTGGAGTTAGGAAGAGATGTACACAGTGAGCTCTCGTGAGCTGGCACAAGCTGGGTTCAGCACACCCCTCACTTGCCACCTGTCCTCCTCCACATGAGACGGTCGCCTCATGATCCAATATGTCTGCTTGGTTCCAGCCATCACATTCCCATTCCTGCCAATAGGAAAGGATGCTCCCTCACCTTAAGGACATGTTCCGCAAGTCACACGTAACACTTCTCACATTTTACTGCCAATGTAGTTTTTCTTTCCCCTTGGACATCATGTGCCCAGTTAAAATTGAGAATTCCCTTATTATGGAGGGAGGAGAGTGTGGGTCTCTGAGGGTAATCTTTACCATAGTTGCCAACGAGATTGGGCTATTCTGCTGCAGCCAGATGATCATTTACCCTCCATGTCGGGTTAGGGAAGGGGCCTCAGGATGCCCGACCCTGTTTTTCTGACACACAGAGAGAACGAGAGGTGTGTGAGTCAGGTTATTCCTGTTAAACTCCAACTTGGGGGAGTGTTTGGGACTCAATCGATGCTTTCATTTCTGAGCCTTTGAGTTTTCCTAGTGGTGTGGTTTTAGCCTCTCATTCATTCATTCATTCATTCAACAAACACTTATTGAGCACATACTGTGTAACAGATACAGGTCTGGCTACCACGGAGCTGACAGTCTAATAGATGAGACAAATGTTAAATAATCACACCAATAAATATTTAATGACACAACATGCTAAGTACTATAAAGCAGAACAGTGCTACGGGCCGATTGAACCAGGGGACTGAATTTATAACAGGGGTGGTCAGGAGATCTCTTTGAGAAAATTTGCACAGTTTATTTTTAGTGGGGGAGGAACATCATAATGATTCTCAGCTATTCCAAAGGGCAAGGGATATTGCTGCAGCCTTGACCAGAGGACAGCTGGACTCCAGCTGGTGGCCAAGTGGTGGCTACAGTGTCATCTCTGAGACCCAGATAGACTAGGAGCTGCAGGAACCAGCTCCCTCCATCACCACCCAGGCAGGAAATGACTAACCTCTCCTTTACAGTGGAGGGAAATGGGAGGAGGGAGGTGGTAGGGCAGGATGCCTCAGGTGCGAAAGGATCTGGTTCAATATAAGGGGTTTCTGAGCCAATCTGGACCCTTGGATAGACCAGGGCAAGGACCCCAGAACTACCACAGAGTCAGTAATGTACACATATGAATGCTGGGGGATTTGTTATTTTTTTTTTTTTTAACAATTAGGAGTTTGGGTTGCACCGTCTGGTATAATAGCCACTAGCCACAGGTGGGTATATAAATTAAAATTGATTAAAAGTAAATAAAATAAAAATTCAGTTCCTCAGTTACACTATCTCCATTTCAAGGGCCCAAGAGCCACTTTTGTTGAATAATATTATAGTGGACATTGCAGATATAGACATTTCCTTCACCATAGAGAGTTCTCTTGGACAGTGCTGGTCTAAGGCATAGGCTTTGGAATTGGGCAGACTCGAGTTGGCATCACATGTGGCTGTGTGACCTTGGGCAAGTCACTTGCCCTCTCTGTGCCTCATTTTTATCTTATGTACATGAGCACAAAGACACCTCCCTGACACAGGACGTGAGGGGGCCCATGAGAGAATGGGAATGGGGCTCCAGCTCTAGGGAGGGAGCAACGGGGCAGTGGAATGACTGGAAACAGGGATTTCAGAGCCAGGGAGCCTGGCTTGGAGACCAGCCCCACCATGGTATGATCCTGGGGCAAGTCACTTAGCCTCTCTGAGACTCACCTTCTTTGTCTGTAAAGTGGGGGTAGTTCTCCTTTCCTCAGTGGGTGCAGTGAGGATGATATAACATACGAATCACATAGGAATCTAGTGTAGTGGCTGGCATGTGGACAGCCCTCAATGGACAAGATTTGAACTCAGGTCTGCTACTATTATTGCTAATCATAATGATATGGTAGGTGCCTTTATGTTGACACGGTAGTGTGTCGCAGAAGCACTGAATGTTCCTCAAATGTTAGACATATCTGCACAGGAGTTTCATTCATACTCGTTTCAAGCAGGTGAGTCTCAGAGAGGGTAAGTGACTTGCGTAGGGTCAATGAGTACCCTTTGCCTGCCATCTGTCAGGATTCTCCAGTGAAAGAAAGTGCTTGATCTCATTTACAAATGTACCATGGATTTCTGGGGGTTGAGACCACTTCCCCCCACTTCTCTGCATTTGGAAGGTTTTTTTTCTCTTTGAAAAGGAGCAAAAATAAGCTGCATGTGTAGAAGACATATTTTGGAGTGACTGCCCAGCTTACAAGGCAAAAACTCTCCGCGTTTTACTGAGCACTGGGCCCTCACAAATGGGGCTGAGCCCCTGGACCTCTGATTGTATAAAACACCTCTGCTCCCCACTGTAGCCACAGTGATGGGACCAAGGTTGACAACTGTCCCAAAGTAAGGTAATCAGATACCTTTTCCAGAGGTGTCAGAGATAAGGCAAAGGGAAGCTGGCTAAGTGGGGCAGTTCCTTTGAACAGGGGTGTTGGGGATTTGCAAGCTGTGGGATGGTGCCTTTCTCCACATGGATGGAGAAGCATCGACTGCCCGTCTGCAGAGCGAGACAGAGAACTGTGACTTCCATGTTCCTGGAGAAGAGGATTACAAGGGCTGAGGGGTGGGAGGCTGGGAGAGGCAGCAAGCAACTACCCTGGTTCCAGTAGCTTTCCTGCTTTCTGACCATGCTCTCCTGCCATTTGTGGTAGATTGCAAGAACGGCCACGGATTCTTCCCCTCCCATCAAAAAGTGAGGTCATTTCCCCACCTATTGAATCTGAGCTGGTCGTGTGACTTGCTTTGGGCAATAGAATGTGACAGAAGTGATAATTTGCCAGTTCTTAACCTTGGCCCTAAGAGGCATTGCATCTTGTGCCCTCACTCTTGGAATCCTGCCTCTGTCATGAGCGTGCTTGTGTCTGCTTGCTAGAGAATGAGAGATGACACGGAAGACTCAATTACATGGCTAGTTACCACAGCTGAGGCTATCCTAGTCCAGACAGCCCCTAGGCAACCTGCCAACCAACGGTAGATGCATAAATGAGCCCAGCAGAGACCAGAAGAGCTGCCCAGCTGTGCCCAACCCACATTGATGACCCATAGAATTGTATGCTAAATAAATCGCTGTTGTTTCAAGCCACTAAGTTTTGGCGGGTAGTTTGTTACATAGCAAGTGCTAACTGATACACCCTGGGATTCCTGGCACTCTTCCTGGATCCTTATATTAAATCTTCCTTGTGTTTTTTCTTGAGCTACTTCAGTGAGTTTCTTTTGGTTGCAGCACAAGAGTTTTGAGAAATCTGGACTGGTTGTTTATGTGCTCCAAGGGATTTGGTGAGATGGGGAGATGGAGTGTTGGCAGCTGGCAAGAGGAGACAAAAGCAGTCCCTGGGGCTCTCAACAAGATGGGAACATCCCACAGAAAAATGACCAGAAAACCTGGAGGGAGGAGGTCTCAAATGGAGCTCCCAGGGCCTTCATCTTGTCCCCAGCCCCAGGATTCTCCCCTCCCTACACTCCTTCTTGGTATCACCTGTTGGGCTGATAGGTACCCACACTTCAGATGCACATTTGTACTTTTTTTTTTTTTGTGGTATGCGGGCCTCTCGCTGCTGTGGCCTCTCCCATTGAGGAGCACAGGCTCCGGACGTGCAGGCTCCGCGGCCGTGGCTCACGGGCCCAGCCGCTCCGCGGCACGTGGGATCTTCCCAGACCGGGGCACGAACCCACGTCCCCCTGCATCGGCAGGCGGATTCTCAACCACTGCGCCACCAGGGAAGCCCTGTACTTTTTTTTTCTTTGCCACCCCACATATCCTGTCTTCTAATAGCAAAGAGTAGGGGTTATTTTGGGGTTTTTTTTGGCCGTGCCATGCAGCTTGTATGATCTTAGTTCCCCAACCAGGGATCCAATCTGGGCGCTCAGCAGTGAGAGCACAGAGTACTAACCACTGGACCGCCAGTGAGTTCCTGGTAATGCTTGTATTATTAAAAATGGTACTATAACTTCTACCCACTCTTTTTTTTGTGATTTATCTAAATTTGTTCCATTACTATGTAGTATTTCACTGTGGAACCCATTGTATGAGAATACAGTGAATTTGACTGGAAAACAATTTGGGAGCAGTGATAAAAGCTGAAGATATACATATTCTATAACTGTGCAGTTCCACTACTAATTATATACTGAACAGAAATATACACGTGTTCCACAAAATTTATATTTTGGTGAACAACTGTCTTTTTTTTTTTTTTTTTTTTTTGCGGTACGTGGGCCTCTCACTGTTGTGGCCTCTCCCGTTGCGGAGCACAGACTCCAGACGCGCAGGCTCAGCGGCCATGGCTCACGGGCCCAGCTGCTCCGCGGCATGTGGGATCTTCCTGGCCCGGGGCACGAACCCGCGTCCCCTGCATTGGCAGGCGGACTCTCAACCACTGCACCACCAGGGAAGCCCAAAATTTATATTTTGAAACTGGACATTGTACAGTAGCTGTTAGTATTTTTGAGTACCACATAAAAATTCATGATTAAGATCTGCTTGTAATATCTCCTTTTGTCTAGATTCATTTATTTGTTTTTTAAATTTTTATTCAATTTATTTAAACTGAAAAAAAAAAACCCGAAGTGGTTCACCCATTTCTTCTTTGTCAGCCACACCTACAGTGAAGAGAGAGAGAGAGAAATATTAATAATAACAAAAACAATAATAATAATACATGTGGCTGACATTCATTGAAGGCTCACCATGTGCCAGGCATTATTTACAGTTCTTTACTCCCACCATTTTACGTAATCCACACACCTACCCTTTGAGGCAGGTATTACGTTACGTTATCCTTGTTTTACCAGTGGGCCACAGAGCAGTTAAACGAGTTACCCAAAGTCCCACAGGCTAGCATATGGCAGAGCTGGGATGAACCTAAGGGACCTGGCTTCAGGGTCCATGGCCTTCACTGTAAACCACGGGGATCTCTCTTGGCCCTTGATGGGTATCGTAGATGTGTGTGTAGGGTGCCTCCCAGCCCAGACCTCTCTTTTCTGAAGATTGCCCCTCTCCACTGGGAGAGTCAACACAGCCACGCTTGTCCTCATGACCTCATCTCCAAGGTCACAGCTGATTGGACAAGGCTGGTTCCTTCTGGATGATGTCAGCATTGGTCCGCCATAATAGGTATTGGCCAAGATGGCGGGGAGGACAGGAAGTGACCTCTCCTGCCGCTCACGGAGGGAGGGATTCCAGGTGGTCTGGGTGAGGATTTTTCCCACCAGCCTGATTTCTCACCTTTCCCCTCTAAGAACATGACTTTGGAGTTAGACCTGGGTTTGATTCAGGGTCAGCTCTTTGTCAGCAGCATGTCCTTCGGGAAAGTTGATGGATTTCTCTGAGATTTAGTTCTACTCGTGTGGAAAATGCGGACAAGAACGGCACCCATCCTGAGAGCCATGACTTGAGGGCTCCTGGCACTTACCGAGGGCAGGAGATTAGAGCCACAGGGACGAAGACGATGTGGGTGATTCAGCAGCAGCCTGGCCCTCCCCCACCCCTAGAAGGTTCCACACGGCACTCATGGACAGCAGACCTGGCCCCAGTCCCTCCCAGCTGGTCCACAGGGCCTTTCCAAACCATCTCAACATTCAGCTTTCTCTTCCTTAGTATGTCAGCTACGAAGGCTTGTATCATTAATGACGGAAAAGAGGCCGTGTAGGTCAGGGGCTAGAACTGAGTGAGGCAGTATTCTGGGTTCGAATCCCTCTTCAACTGTGCGGTCTGGGGCCAGTCTCTTCTCTCTCAGCCTTAGTTTCCTCTTCGACCAAAACGAGCTCTTCATGCCTACCCCACTCCCCACCCCTGCCAGGCTCTTGTGGAGATGAAATAGAATAATGTTTAGCAAGCACACCCACGGTAAGATATTATAGTATTATAACAATAGATAACACATCTAGGATGGAAATATAAGTCAGAGGTAAGATCCCATCCCTTCTCTGCCCCAGATCCTCCATGGCTCCCATTTCACTCAGAGCAAAAGCCAAGTCCTTGCGTGGCCCGCAAGACCTTAAGCTGTCTGGTGCCCCCCTCCCCCGATGACCCCTGCTTCCTTCTCTGATCCCACGTCCTACTTCTCTCCCCATTTTTCACGCCACTCTAGCCACACTGGCCTCCTTGCTATTCCTTGAACGTGCCAGGCAAGTCCCACCTCAGGGCCTTTGCATTTGCTGTTCCGTCTGCCAGCTAAGCCCTTCCCCCAGATCCACTGGCTCCCTCCCTCCTTTGCTTTATGTCTTTGCTCAGATGTATCTCGCTTTCTCAGGGAGGCGTTCGCTAACTTAAACGTGCCCCATCCCCACACACTCCTGTGCCCTTTCCTGGCCTTACTCCTCTCCTTAGCTCTATCATCAACATACTATCTATGTTTTACTTGGTCATCATGTGTATTGTATCTCTGACTAGGAGGCAAGTTCATGAGGGCAAGGACTTTCCGCTGTTCATTCCCACGGTATCAGTGCCTGGCACATAGTAGGTACTCAACAGTTATGTGTGGAAGGGATGAATAGAACACTGACCATATCCCAGGCCCTGCTTTAAAGGCTTTTTTTTTTTTGCCACACTGTGTGTCTTGTGGGATCTTAGTTCCCTGACTAGGGATTGAACTCAGGCCACCCGCAGTGGAAGCATGGAGCCCTAACCCCTGGACCACCAGGGAATTCCCCAAAGGCTTTCGAAATATTAGCTCATTTAATCCAAATGACAGCCCTGTGAGGCAGGTGCTATTAATGCCACCCCCATTTTGCAGATGGGCAAACTGAGGCACAGAGAGGGAGAGTGACTTGCCATGGCCTCACCGTGGGTAAGTGACGGAGCTGAGATTTGAACCCGCCTCCAGAACACTCTCCTGTCTCTTTGCTCCCCTGGGGCCACTTTGGGAACTGACGAGTTGGATGGGCACATCAGGGCTCCATGTCATCCTCTCCGAATAAGCTTTAAGCTCCTTGGGATGAGGCAGTTGGTTTGGCTTCAGTCTTGCTTGCGGAGTGAGCTCTGCACCTTGTGGGGGCTGAGTGGATGGGAAGGAGGGAAGGCAGGTAGCTTAGCTTCCAGATTATGGTAAAGACCGTGCTTCCCACCAGTATCACAGGCGCGGCCACGGTGAGGGCAAAAGGCAGAGCTTCCTGACAGGGAGAGGGTAGGCTTCGGCTTGCTGGGCACAGGGTCTGTGGGATCCACGACGGCTTCTGGGAACCAAGAAGGGGAGAGACTGGAGGAGACACCCTCCCTCCATACCCCCCACTCCCACCATTCCACCTCCTCCACATCTTCCGGGTCTCCACCCCAGCTTCGTCCCCGCTCTCCTGTCCCAGTCCCTCCCCGACCCGTCTTCCCACCACACAGAAGCCAGAGGGGCCTTTTTTTTTTTTTTTTTTTTTTTTTTTTTTTGTGGTACGCGGGTCTCTCACTGCTGTGGCCTCTCCCTTGAGGAGCACAGGCTCCGGACGCGCAGGCTCAGCGGCCATGGCTCACGGGCCCAGCCGCTCCGCGGCATGTGGGATCTTCCCGGACCGGGGCACGAACCCGTATCCCCTGCATCGGCAGGCGGACTCTCAACCACTGCGCCACCAGGGAAGCCCCAGAGGGGCCTTTTTAAACTTCACACTTGACCCTGTTCCTCCCCTGCTCAGAACCTTGCTGTCGCTCCCCAGGACTTCACCTTGGCCTTCGAGGCCCTGCCACCTGGCCGGTCTCATCTCTCTCCAGCCCCTACCTTTATAACCAAGCCCTGTTGGAGTCTACTCAACTTTCTAAGCTCACTCCCCTCTCTCTCCTACTTCCAGGCCTTTTGTCTCTGCCCCTGGAATGCCATTCATGCCATTTTCTCTCCCTTGCCCTGGACAATTCCTATGTATCCTAGTATCAGCTCAGATGTCCCCTCTTCCAGGAAGCCCGCCCTGATCCCCTTGCTGGGTCAGGCACCTCCTTGGGTCTCACAGCCCTCTGAGCTCCCCCACTCCAGCCCTGCCCACTCTGGTCATTACTGTTTGTGGACAGGTCTGTCCCTTACTGGACTGGGAGTCCTGTGAGGGCAGGGCCACAACTGTCTCTGTCACCAGGTGCCCTCAGCACTGCCCAGCATGGGCCAGTCACATAATAGGTACTCAATATACATTTCCTGGGCTTCCCTGGTGGCGCAGTGGTTGAGAGTCCGCCTGCCGATGCGGGGGATACGGGTTCGTGCCCCGGTCCGGGAGGATCCCACGTGCCGCGGAGCGGCTGGGCCCGTGAGCCATGGCCGCTGAGCCTGCGCGTCTGGAGCCTGTGCTCCGCAACGGGAGAGGCCACCAACAGTGAGAGGCCTGCGTACCGCAAAAAAAACACACAAAAAAACCCAGAGGTGAGTTCTGAAGGCTACCACCAGAGACCCTTGTCCTTCCCCAAGTGATAATGAACAAATATTTAATGAATATCTGTTGGAAAGTGTGATAGATGACAAAAAAATAGCCAGGAGACTTTGCAACTTTTCTCACCAAGAGGCGGAGCCTATTTCCCTCTCATTGGAGCAAAGCCGGTCATGTGACTCGCTGTGGCCAATAAAACATGGCAGAAGTGATGGCATGCGCGTGCTGAGCCTGGGCCTCAGGAGGCCTTGAAGCTTCTGCCCTGGTTTCTCGTCCTTTGCTGAGTGAACAAGCCCGGATTATCCTGCTGGAGGATGAGAAGCCTCGTGGCCCAATTACCCCCACTGCCCCAGCTGCCAGCCAGGCCACTGCCAGACACGGGAAGGAGGCCATCCTGGACCAGTGCCTACACACTCCCTCCCCAGCTGGCTGCAGAAACGTGAGTGAGCCTGACTAAAATTAGCCGAGACCGAAAGAACTATTCAGCAGAATCCTGAGCTAAAAATACGGTTGCTATTTTAAGTTCTGGGGTGGTTTGCTAGGGAGGATTGGTGACAGAATGGGTCCCGATGGGCCCTGCTGACTGAGAACGGGGTCCCTCCCGCCATGGGGCCCCGCTCGCCATTGACCTGTATCTGCTCCGTCACACTCCTGCGTCCCCTGCTGGTTTCCAGCACCACGGTGTAGCTGCCTGCATCTTGAGTTGTCACATTTCTGATGACCAGGCTGCCTTGGGTATCCAGCGTCTCCCGGCCAGTGTGGCCGGGCCCTGGGAGGCCCTCAGGGGAGAAGATCATGGCTTCTGGCTGGGCCTTGTGCCCTCGGAACCAAGAAGTGGAGAGAACGCCATCGAGGCTTCTGGGGACTGGCAGGTGGGCATCGGCTCCTTCGGTCAAGGGGTCCAGAAACGCAGAGGAGGGCAGCTCCGAGGAGGCGAAGAATGCGAGCAGGCTGCCTTGGAGGGGGGTGGGAGGGAGAAGAGAGAGCAGGGGAGCCATGAGATCAAAGGGAGGATGCTGTCCCAGCAAGTAACCCTTCCTGTGCTGGTGAGAATGAGTGCCGTCGAGAGTTGATGATGACAAACGGTGAAATAATAATAAAGAAATAAAAAGGCACATTCCTTAAGAACCTCCTACAAGCCAGACACTGTCTAAAGTGTTGAACATATATTTATCTTACTTATTCCTACATCAGCCCCACAAGGCACTTATTATGCTGGATGTCACGCAGATTCGCGCTCCATCTTGCTCTGCTCTGCTCCCCAAAAGGCTGACTTCTCTGAGCTGCATCACTGGGGATCCCTCGCCTTTTGTTTCTGGTTGGCTTCTGCCAGTGGGAGCATTGGTGGAAGACAGGAGGGCTGAAGGGAGTGACCTTGAGGTAACTGGTCCCACAGCTCCCTCCCTGCTGCATCAGCGCTGGTTCAATAGGTCCCTCTATTAGAGATCCTATTGGGTGACCCTCTCCATATACCACTCTTTTGGGGTTTGGGGGTCTGCTGTTCCTTTTACAGCTTCTAGCCCAGGGGAGGTAACAGCTTCCTGCTGTTGCTAGCCCTTAGGTGCTGCAAAATCCCATGTCGGTTTACCTATACCCTGCCTAGTCCCCCTATTAAACTCTCCTCATTACTCCTTTTGTGTGGACCATCTGTGTCTTGCCTCACCTCTGACTGATGCAGCTGTTATACCCCTATCAGAGATGAGGAAATGGAGAGTTTAAGATGTTCTTCCAGAATTTCATAAGTGATAAACATTTGAGTTGTGATCCATGCCCAGGCAGCTGAAATTCTTAGCCACTAAACGATACTGTCCAGTGTATCTCCCATCCCTGTTTCCCTCATTTCCCCTAATTTTCCATATTGCATAGAGCATGGAGTCAAACCCTTGGAGTCTGGCTCCAGACCCTATGCACTTGCCCACCCCATTCTTTTGCGTCTTACTAGAATACGACTATTGCAGTAAGAACATCAACTCCAGTCACAAAAGACTGAAAATTTTGACATAATAATAAAAAGAAACTTTTGCAAAGTTAAAAAAAGAAAACAACCCACCACCCACAAAGTCAAAAGGACAATGACATACTACGAAAAATAATCTGCAACTGATATCACAGATGAAGAGCCCATTTCACTATTATATATAGAGCTCCTAGGTATCAATAAGAAAAGTATTGGCAACCTAACAGAAAAATGTACAAAAGATACAGGTTGGAGGTTCTTAGAAAGGATAATTCAAATGTCTCTTGACCTAGGGAAAATGTTCAGTTGTACTCATAGTAAGAAATGCAAATTAAACAAACCAAGATAAAACTTTTCATCTGTCGGGCTGGCAGAAATCCAAAAGTTTGATGACGTGTGTTGGGGAGGCTGAGCGCAAAAGGAAACACAGGGCTGGCGCCACCCCATGGAAAGGGCAGTCTGGCAGAGTATTTCAAGATGAAAAGATCCCCATAACCATTGATCCTGTAATTAAACATCGGGGAATGTATTCTATAGATACACTTTCCCAGCATGAAATGACCAAGGTACAGACAGGGTTATTTGTCACACTTTGCTTATAATGGCGAAAGATTGGAAATACGCAATTGCCCATCCATAAGGAACTGATTAAGTAAATTGTGGTCCATTCACACAGTGGAACAACACAGCTCTACAAAAGGATGAGGAAGAACTCAGGGAAAGATCACCAAGGTAAGTAGTTAAGATACAAATGCAAGCTGCTGAACAGTTTACATGGTATGCTATCTTTGGTGTAAAAGTGGGAGAAAAATAAATATGTATTTGCATTTTTTTGTAAACATAAAGAATCTCTGGAAGGATATATAAAAATAGTGGTTGGGCTTCCCTGGTGGCGCAGTGGTTGAGAATCCGCCTGCCGATGCAGGAGACACGGGTTCGTGCCCTGGTCCGGGAAGATCCCACATGCCGCGGAGCAACTAAGCCCGTGAGCCATGGCCGCTAGGCCTGCGTGTCCGGACCCTGTGCTCCGCAACGGGAGAGGCCACGACAGTGAGAGGCCCGCATACCGCAAAAAAAAAAAAAAAAAAAAAAAAAAAAAAATAGTGGTTATCTGTATGCGGGAGCTGGGGAGGGAAGGTACATGGGGAACTGGGTGGGTGGGGGAGGACAGAGACTTTGCTCAAGGCCTTTTTATATATCATGGAGACTTGAACCATGGGAATGTATAACCCATTCAAAAATTAAGTAAAAGATCTGAATAAATGAAATAGAGTATAAACTACGTTCTTAATTGTTTTGCACACACAAGTGCACACACCCCAGATTGCAGGCTCCAGGACTGGATTGCCAGCATGCACGTCCCCAAACTTACTAGCTCTGGTGACTTTGGGAAAGTTACTTAGCCTCTCTGAGCCTCAGTTTCCTTAGCTATGAAATGAGAATAATAATGTCTCTAATGATTTTCGGTGGGGATGATCCCCCCCACCCAGGACCCCCCCCCCCCCCCGCCAGGGGACAATGACAATGTCTGGAAATCTTTTCGGTTGTCACGACTTGGGAGGGTGTGCTGTTGGCATCTGGTGGGTAGAGGCCACGGACACTGCTAAACATCCTACAGTGCACAGGACGGGCCGGCACAACAAGGCATCATCGGGTCCAAAGTGTCAGTAGTACCGATGTTCAGAAGCCCTGATCTGATGCTTGTAAAGTGCTTAGACTAGTGCACTAACAAAGTGACTGCCAGATAAACGCTGGACGTTAATTATAATTATTATCATTATTATCATTCTTGCCTCCACACTTGCAAACACTGGGTGTACCGTAAATATGCCTTTTAAGATAAAAAAAACACATAACAAATTGTTACATTTTAAGGATCAGAAATACCCACTTACAGAACAGATGTTAAACCTCAGCTCTCTTCTGGGTAAATGAAGGAGAAACCGTGGCCAGAGAGAACATCTTCCAGGGCAGGCGGCATCGTCACGTACAAACGTGCTGTGCCGAGGGAGGGTGTGCGTGTGTGTGTGTGTGTGTGTATGGGGGGGGGGGAGGGTCTTAGAAGGCAGCTTCCAGTGATCAGCTGATACTGCATGCTGACTTAGTGTCGAGGACTCCTCCAAACTCTCCCAACCCTTATCACACTGATCCCTCTCAACAACTCAGAAGTTGGCGCTCGTCTATTTTCCAGGCAGGGAAACTGAGGCACAGCAAGCACGAGTCCCAGAGCCAAGGTCATGAGTGGAGAGGTAGGAGTCATCTCGCCACAGGGTCTTCTGGCAGGCTCCCTGCCCACCTCCCACCTCCACTGATTTTTCTCTCTTGAGTCGGCAGCTGGTGTGACCTTGCTATTCTGCCCCTGCTCATAAACCTTCCATGGCTCCCCAGTGCCCTCAGGACATAGTGCAGACTCCTTCAGCTGTCGC
Source organism: Kogia breviceps (assembly GCF_026419965.1). Taxonomy (NCBI): domain Eukaryota; kingdom Metazoa; phylum Chordata; class Mammalia; order Artiodactyla; family Physeteridae; genus Kogia; species Kogia breviceps. The sequence continues at coordinate 9,434,782 of NC_081327.1, forward strand.
TCTTGCTACATCTCTGCACTCCGTTTTCCACTCTTCCCTCATTCTCTGCATCCGCCCGACGGAACGCCCGTGCAGTTGCTCTAGCCTCCAGGCCCCTGCCCGTGCTGTTCTCCCTACCTAGAATGCTGTTCCGCACCAAATCTTTATCAAGCTGTGACTCAAGTTTTGGCTCAGGCATCCCGCCTTCTGAAATCTTCCCTGACCCTCAGGTGTGCTTGGCAATAGATACTGTTATACAGTGTTTGGCCAGGGACCTTAACTGACTTGATGGGGCAATGGAAGCTCTTGTCAAAGTGACAGGAATAAAGTGCTACACCCGAGAACCTGCTCAAGGTTTTGCTTTTCTATCTTGATAGAAAAGTTTGTTGTCTTCCGCTTTTATGAAACAAAGAGCACGGGGGTGCAATTTGCATAGCTGACGTCATATCTTTCTGAGGTCCTATTTCGATTTTGACAGCTTTGAAAGGTCCTCCCCTGACCACCACCTTCCCAGCTTCAGACCTGAGCCCTTTCCTCTGGGTCTCCCTCCCCCAACCCATTCCTGCCCCACCCATTCTGGGTCATCACTGTCTGGGGATGGGTCTGTCTTGTCTCTGGACTTTGAGCCCCAGGAGGGCAGGGCTGGGGCTCTCTTGGGCACTGCTGTGTCCCCAGCACCACCCAGCACAGGCTGGGCACCGAGTAGGCACTAGGGGTGTTCATTGAATACGTGATGGAAGCGGAAGATCCCAGGTCACGCAGTCCGTGTTCCGTTATCAAGTTCTGACTCTGACACAGCTGCAGGTGCCTGGTGATTCAGGGAGTGTCCTCAAGGCATCTTAAGAAGAAAACCCCACATCTTAGCAATCCTTACTCCAGCTGATGTAAAATCATGGTTTCGTTCATAGACTCTGAGGCCGCTGGACCTGCGTTCATAACCCTGACTCCGCTGCTCTTTATTCTGGGCCCTGAGCCTCAGTTTTTGCACTCATCAAGGAGGGCGGGTAATAGTAACCAACTGAGTGCCTGACATTCAATGAGGTTAGGAATTTTCAGGGCTCAGGACAGTCTAACTTAGGTATTAAATATATATAATACCTAAATATCTTATATATACCTTATATATAAGATTTATATACTATAATAATACCTTATATATAATACCTATAAAAAATATATAAATATACTATAATAATACCATATATACCTATAAATACTATACTGTATGCTATATACTATATATACAATATATACCATAATAATACCTTATATATAATACCTATAAAAATATATATAAATATACTATAATAATACCATATATACCTATAAATACTATACTGTATGCTATATACTATATATACAATATATACCATAATAATACCTTATATATAATACCTATAAAAATATATATAAATATACTATAATAATACCATATATACCTATAAATACTATACTGTATGCTATATACTATATATACAATATATACCATAATAATACCTTATATATAATACCTATAAAAATATATATATATGGAATTTCAGAGCTGGAACCATGGAGATGGTTCCAGAACTCTTACTTGCCAGGAGCATGGCTATATATTATTTCGTCTTTAAATTTCAATCAAATGAGAAAAAGTCTATATTCAGTTTTTCCCCGTTGGAGCCCAGGACACTCCCCGAATCACTATGTATAAATATAAATATAAATATAAAGTATAAATATAAATACACCACAATATCACACTTGACTCTCCCATTGTCTCAGAATCTCCCCAGAGGTTCCAGAGGCTGAGAACAAACAAACAGATGCTAAGAGCTCCCCATTCCCAACTAAGGTCTAGCTGACGGGGGTTACCCGTCACCAGTGCTGCCTGCACCAGCTGCTCTACCCCTGCCAGGCCTTGGGAAGGGAGGCCGAGAGCTCATGGAGAGGAGGGGATGGCACAGAGTGAGACTTCCTGGGGGAGAGCTGAGGATGAACTGGGGGTCCCCCCTGGGGCTGGGGGCTGGAGCTTTCCTCCACCTCAGCAAAGATGTTCACGAGTTTTCCTTGAGCCAGTGTGGATGCCTCTGAAGGGAGCCGGCTGGAGGCTGTCCTGGCAAAGAGCCCCATGGGAGACGACCTGCTGGGTGGATTCCCCACCCGGAAAGATCGAACCATCATGCCTCAGTCACACAGAAGGCCATGTCCCCACCTTACAACTACAGCAGCCAAGTTGAAACTTTCCTGCTCGTTCCTTGCCTTCCTCTCCTCTGCACATGGCCTTGCGTGGGGCGGGGTGGGCACAGACCTCAGCTCTGGTGGGGAGAAAGGACCCACAGAGAGAAATAGGAACGAGGCCCACCACATGCCACCATGTCTCCACTGCAGTCTGACCCAGGCCAGACTGGGGAGGAGGTGAAGCCTTAAACTGTGGGTGGGGTTTTGAAATTGCACAGAACTGGACTTTTTAAGACCTGGAAAAAGAGGCAATTCATTTACTCTCTGAGAGGCAGATGTGGGTGGTCTCTGGAAAGTGTGGTCTTGGTGGCCAGACCATCTGGGTTCAAGTCCTCCTCCTGTTACTTTCAAGCTGTGTGGCCTGGGGAGGACTCATAACCTCTCTGTGTCTCAGTTTCGCTCTGTGATATGGGGATCAGATAGCTCTTGCCTCCTGGGGCTAAGAATCAAATGTTACTATAAGAAAGCCACTTAGAACAGGCTGACATGTAGAAGTACTCAGTCACAATGACCTCTTTACATTATGATTGTTATTTTATTATTGTTCTTATTATTTTAAAATTATAATTAGATGTGGATAGCTAGGGTGACACAGGGTGCTTTGGTGGAAAGGGACTGGGATGGGGTCCTGAATTCTGATTTTGCCTTTGCCAGTCACGTGCTCTTGAGCGAATGACCCCACCCCTATTTGAGCCTCACTTTCCTCCTTTGTAGAAGGGGTCAATTGCACGACCTCTTGGGCATTTCAAGAGCTCCTGTGCGTCGGGCGCCCGGGCTGCATGGGCTTTGAACTGACCAGAGTCAGAGTTCAGAGTGGGGGCGTCTCTGATTTGAATAAAGGCTCTCCCCGGGGATGTCCCCTCTTTGTCGCCAACCCGTGGGTGCAGCCCCTGTCTCTCACGCACCTGTTAGAAGCATCCTTCTCCAGGCGGGGCTGTGGCCGGAGCCGGCGGCGCCCAGAGGACACCTCATGCCGCTTTCCGTCCTGCGGCGGCTCAGGGGAAGTGGCCCTGTCGGGAGTGGGGTCCCCTAGAGCGCACAGTCAAGTATGCAGCCTTGGCCCCGCCTCCGCCCCGGCCCCGCCCATTCCCGGCCCAACCTCCGCCTCCTCCCAAGTCACGGGCTCCTGCTGTGGACTGGGAAGTCACCGCCAGGTGTGCACTCTTCTCTAGCACTGGGTTGGTGGCAGTGTGGGTGGGGAGCAGGCTGGGCCAGGGTCCCTGGAGAAGGGGCTCTCCTCTCTGCCTCCCCCTCCCAGCCCCTCCAGGCCGGGAAAATTGTGAAGACGGAGAGTGGGGCAGAAGTGTCCTGCCCCTGTAACCCCACATCAGAGGCAACGACCAGCCGAAGGTCATCGGGTAGGCGGTGGCTGGGCCTCATGCTGGCCTCCTGGCTTTGCTCCAGACTTGGTGACTATTGGCTCTGAGCCTCTGTAAAATGGGGGTGTTAATAACAGTGCCTACCCCAGGGGCAGAGGGGCCCATGGACATCAGGTGCCCCAGGCCCATTCTTTCCTTCTTAAGTTAATAATAGTATTGTCCACATAATAGCTGATATTTACTGAACACCTGTTGTGTGCCAGCCCTAGCTATTGCGTTTCGCAATTGTTGTCTGATTGAATCTTCACTGTGACCTTGAGGGGTTGGTACGATCATCCTCATTTTCCAGCAGTGCACAGAGGCTAAGTAATTCACCTAATGTCACAGAGCTATTCACAATGACCTTTGCCAGTTCTTGGAGCGAGCCACCTCAGAGCCGCAGCACTGCTACTCCCTCTTGGAGGCTTTCACGGATCATCTCATGGCTGACTGCATCTCATTATTCCAGTCTCAAATCAAATATCAACTCTCCACAAAGGCCTTCCCTAATACCTACTGCAAGTCAGGCCCCTAGCTTCTTGCTAGCAAGACACACTGCTTGCTTTTCTTTACAATATTTACTACTCTCTGAAATTACTTATTTCTTTGTCCACTTGTTTATTATTTGTCTCTTATCCCCCACATCCACCTCCCTAGCTAGAATGTCAGATCCAGGAGGGTAGGGATTTTGTTTGGCTCATGACTGTTTTCCCCAGGGTCTAGAACAGTACCTGGCACATCATGGGTGCCCAATTAATTTCCTTTAGCGAATGCACGAAAAAATGAGTAAGTGAGTGAGTATAATGAGAGTGTTGGAATTTGAACTCAGATCTGACTCAGAAGTTCTTGCTTTTCTCTCTCCCAGAGATGTCCAGGTTCTACCTCACCCTGGGGCAAAGTCTCCCCCGTGATTCTCTAAAAGTAGTCATTATCAAGTGACGTGGTTATGTCTTTATTAGTATTAGCCATAGTGCCTCTTCTATGATTTTTCTGAAGGCCTCTGCTAGACCAACTAGCCAGGCCAGGGGACCACTGATGGATAATAAACAAGTATTTGCAACATGATTAATAACCATCGATGGATGAGGACCCTGTGGTTTCTGCTCCACCAGTACTCACTCTCTTTTATCCGGGTAACAGCACCTGGAGCTTGTTTTGAGAAACCAACTTCCTCCCGCTTCCAGCGTGCTGAGGGGCCCAGGCCTGGCTAATCCGAGCCCTTCACTCTTCAACCACAGTGATTGGGTGAGGGGTGGACATGTGACCCAAGCCTGGCCAATCAGAGCATTTCAACCCCATGCCTCAGTGATTTGTTGAGACTTGGGCATGTGACCCAAAGCAGGCCAAGGAGGAGCAAAATGAGGACTGGAATTATTGGAATTCTGGGGAATACAGCACTTCTTTCTCCTGGGTTTCCTCAGCTGAAGGGATCTAAGTGTGGAGCTGCTGGGGGCCCTCTTTCTACCATAAGTAGAGAGGCTGTAAGAGAATGAGGCCAATACATAGGAAAGCATAGCCAGAATGGACAGAAATTTCTGGTGATATCATTTAAACACCTAGATCCGTCTGTGCCTGAAGTTGCTAATAATGCTTCACATTTTGTGTTATGTGAGTTTATATATTCCCATTGATCTTCTGAGAACAGTTTGATTTGGGATTCAGTGACTTGTCTCCAAAAGAACTTTGATTGAAAGAAAAAGTGAAAAATAAAGTTTTGAGAGCACATGATTTGGGATCTAGCAGAGCCTGAGGATGGGTAGGGGAAGCCCCGTGTGGAGGAGATGGTTAAAGTGACCCTGGGCGAGGAGGAGGATTTAGCAGGTCAGTGTTTCACAAACCTCAGTCTTTCTCATACCACATCATAATTCCTTCCATGTGCACACCCACGTACATTTTAATTTATTTACTCAATATTTTTCTTTAAAACTACTCAACTAAAATAAGCTCAACTCAGTTCTTAAACAGTAATATTCACAAAATTTTATACTTACATGCCAATTACATGAATGCAGATGAAAATAAAAACATAATGATGAAAATAAAACATGTGTCCACATAACTGTGTAAATTTTCGGTGTGTTGCAAACACGAGCCCGTTTGTTGCATAGCGATGTGAAGATACTTAACACTACTGAACTGTACCTTAAAAATGGTTAAGATGGTAAATTTTGTATCATGAGGGTTTTTTAAAATCACAATTAAATTTTTTAAAAAACAGAAGGCCAGGAACAGTCATGTACATAGCTTGCCTTTACAATCTAAAATAAACCCTTGCTTATATTCCAAGAAATAGCCAAGTTATGTAGAAATCATAACAAACCATCATCAAGTCCATAGTTAACTTGGGGAAGGGATTGACTGCTTAAGTAGGAAGAAGGAATGCAAATGGCAGATGTAATATCTAATAAGTCACTTCTCTTTCATTAGGGTCAAATAGCTTAGTCTACCATCACTAGTGATGTCATGTGAGTACTGTGTAGCTCCTAATATGATGTGATAAGAAGGGCACTTCACCTCTATGGTATTTCTTGCCCCCGGCCCCCACCAACAAACCCATAACTCCAGTCTAAGTATGAGAAAAACTCAGACAAACCCAAATTGAGGGACATTCTACAAAATATCTGACCAGTATTCCTCAAAACTATGACAGCCATGAAAAACAAGGTAAGACTAAGAAACTGTCACAAAGGAGACTCAGGAGTCATGAAAACGACATGTGATATGGTATCTTGATTGCATCCTGAAACAGAAGAAGGATGTTAGTGGAAATATTGGTGAAATTAGAATAAAGTCGAGAGTTTAATTAAAAAAATACACGAGTCCCACTTGGAGGAAATAATTGTGGCGTGACAATTGCTAACATTTACAGAGAACTCAACTCTGAGTGGGGCACTGCTCTAAACACTTTACAAATATTAGTTCATTCATCCCTTCAACAGCCCTCTGAGGCGGGTGCTGCCATTCTCCTATTACAAAGGAGGAAACTGAGGCACAGAGGGGGTAAGTGTCTAACCCAAGGCTAAACAGCTGGTGGATGGCTGGGTAGATCCAGGTGTCAGATTCTGGAGTCTGTGATCTTAAACATTATATACAACAACCTTTTAAAGTCATCTCTGGGGACTTCCCTGATGATCCAGTGGCTAAGAATCTGCCTTCCAATGCAGGGGACTAGGGTGCGATCCCTGGTCGGGGAACTAAGATCCCACATGCCGTGGGGCAACTAAACCTGTGTACCGCAACTAGAGAGCCTGTGTGTTGCAAGGGAAGATCCTGTGTGCCGCAACTAAGACCCGACACAGCCAAAAATAAATAATAAACAAACAAATAAATATTAAATAAAGTCATTTGGGAAACGAACACATTGTAAATCAGCTATACTCCAATAAAATTTTTTAAAAAGTCACTTGGGCCTTCTAACATCCTTATTATTGTTTTCATCTTTTCATATGAGAAAACAGAGATACATGGATGAGGTTAAATAAATTGTTCAAGGTCACACAGATGTAAGTCATTTTCACCCCAAGCCAGCCTCACTTCCTTCCTCCCATCCTCAAGACAATGAGGCACAAGGTCAGATCCTGTTTGCTTGGCTCCTTGAGTCCTTGGAGCATCATTTATTTCTCCTGCTCTGTGTGTGTGTATGTGTGTGTGTGTGTGATGGTGTGTTGGAGGGGAGCAGTAAAGCATCATTTTATTAATAACATGACAAATAGCCAATGCTGGGCAGTTCTGGACAGAATTGTAAAAAAGCAGCTTGAAAGCCAAAAGAACTCCCTGTCCCACCAGGGGCTAAGTTTGGGTGGGGAAAGCCTTATCCCACATGTTTCACATTTCCATGGAAGGATGTCCTGTCATCTGTCAGAGGCATCCACAGCCCCTTCCAGGGGTTTTGGAAATATCTGCTTACATTTAGGTCGTCACATGCCTGAGGGTGAAACAGTACTGACATTTATTGGGGTAAAGATCCTGCAGTAATAGGTGGGACTGTCGCATACAACAGAGACTTGTCTCACCTAAAAAGCCAACAGCACACCAGTTGGAAAGGTGGTTAGAGTAAGGCTCCCGGCTTTTGTCCCCACCTCCCTGTTATGAGATTGTTGAGTCTGGGAGAGGAAACTGAGCTTGTGTGGCTCTCTGTTTTTTGTCCTGTTTTGTGTCCCTCTCTCTTTTTGGATCTGCATATTTTGGTCTGTTGCCTCCTGTCAGGTGATAAAGAGCCTATTGGAGGTAAGTTTATAAGGAAGAGAAACTAGTGGTGCCCCCACAGCTGATCTGTTAACCTCCTCTTTCATTTCATTTCAGTTAAAGAAATTTTAGCTGGACCCTTAATTGCTTGGAATAAGGACTACATTTCCCAGCTTCCCCTGCAGCAAGTGTGGCCATGTGACCAGATTCTGGTCAATGAGATGTGAGCAGAGGTGCAGTTTTTAGGTCATGCCCTTAAAGGAAGAGGGCCTCCCTTTCTTGTTTTCCCTTTCTTCTGGCTAGAGTGGGGACATAGTGCGTTGGCATCCTGGGCCAAGGGGACAAGTGCAACAGGATGGAAGAGCCCAGGCTCTTTGGCACCTTCACAGAGCAGAGCTGCCCACCAGCTTGGGCTGTTGCAGGAGAGAGAAATACATCTCTGTGTAATTTAAGCTATAGTTATTTTGAATCTGTCACACGCAGCTAAATTTTAAGCTGTTCAGTTTGGGGGCAGCAGAAAGGAGGGGGAGGTGATGGCAAACCCATTGGGTCAGAGGACTTGGCCATGTTCCCTGCTATTGCTTATCATTCAGGTAATAAATCCATCATGTTATCCTCTCTCTTGCTTACTCCCGCATCTCTTTCTCTCTCTCAATTGTTTCTGCCTGCAAACGAGGACAAGGGGTGATATTTACTGTGATCTTAAATCTCCACCCGGTTGCTGGTAGAAAATTAGGTGCAAAGTAACCAGAAGTCATCTGGACCTTCTTCTGCAAAGCAGGCCCTACCTACGCAGAGGAAAGGCCAGAAGTGGATTTCCCCCTGGATGTAGGAAGCTGAAGAGAAAATGTCCCAGGGGTTTTAGATTGTGGATTCGTTTGCTCACCATGGGAGCCTTCCCCTTCTGACGTGCTTTCCAGTACCACAGCTAAAACTGCACTTCCTCACTCCCCTTGAAGCCATATTTCTGTCAATCTGACATACTTGCTTGAGATTTGGAAAGTGAAAGTGAAATGGAGGTTCTGCTTATGATGCTCTGCCATGAATTTTGGCAAGCACAGTCATGGACAGGCTGCTGGGTTTTTTCTGAGGTACCACAAGTGACTGGCTTTGTGCATTTTGAGAGGCTCTCATCTCTGTGAATCCAGCAAATGTGATGTGGTTCTGGAGCTGACGATTCCAGTACAGGCCTACTCGTTTTATTGCGCTTCATAGATATTATGTTTTTCACAAATTGAAGGTTGACAACCCTGTGTTGAGCAAGTCTATTGGTGCCATTTTCCGACAGCATTTGCACACTTTGTGTCTCTTGTGTCACATTTTGGTAATTCTCACAATATCTCAAACTTTCTCATTATTATATTTGTTATGGAGATCTGTGATTGGTGATCTTTGATGTTGCTACTACAACTGGCTGAAGGCTCAGATGATGGTTAGCATTTTTTAGCAATAATGTATTTTAAATTAAGGTATGTGCATTTTTTTTAGACATAATTCTATTGCACACTTAATAGACTCCAGTATAGTGTAAACATAACTTCTGTATGCACTGGGAAACCAAGAAATTCCTGTGACTTGCTTTAGTGTAATATTCCCTTTATTGCAATGGTCTGGAACTGAACCTGTAATATCTGTATGCCTGTAGTAACAGCTTTTTGATTCCCCACCTTTCTGTGATGCTGGAGGCAGCAGCTCCCCCGGTGGGTCAGTTCTGCTGTTTCAGTTCCGCAGTTGTGGGGTCTGATAGAGTCAGCTTCCTTTACCTTTTCCATCAGAGGGCACCCAGCTGTCTTTCTCTGGCATGGGTCTGTCCCTTTCAGCCAATTTAAATTAATCCAATCTTAAGTCAAATCATATGCACAAGAATGTCACAGCACCAGATCTGTCCTCCCAACATATATAAAACACAAGTGAAATAGCATCTCCTAAGTGAAAGTAATTTTTCTTACCTTGCTGTTTTCAGTCACAGCCCATATAGCAATAGGAGGTAAAACATTAATTTAAATGACACAACACTATTTGTTTAAATAAAAGGACCTAGCAGAGTTATGGGTGTTCTTTTTAGCTCCATGAGGGTGAAAAAAGAGAGAAGTGACAATGAAAACCGGTCTTTGCACTTTTCAGGAAAAGGGAGTGTCAATGTAGCTATTATTACCAGGGGCAACAGATCATTATTAAGACAACCAGTCCAGATTTGGGAGGTATTAGCAACTAAATTGTATCCCCCCAAATTCATATATTGAAGTCCTAAACCCCCAAGTAACTGTATTGGAGACAGTTCTTTAAAGAGGTGATTAAGCTTAATGAGGTTATAACGGTGGAGCCCTAATCCAATAGGCCCAGTGATCTCCTAAGAAGAGGAAAAGACACCAGGGATGCGAGTGCACGCAGGGAAAAGGTCATTGAGGACAGAGCAAGATGTCACCCATCTGCAAGCCAAAAAGAGAGGCCTCATGAGAAGCCAACTCTGCTAACACCTGACTTTGGACTACCAGAAAAATGAGGAAAAAATTTTCTGTTGTTTAAGCTACCTAGCCTGTAGTAGTTTATTAAGGCAGCCCTAGCAAACTAATACAGCAGGTTAATGAGGGCTTTCAAAGGATGCAGCAAACATCAATTTTTGAAGTCTGGGTTTCTTATAAGACTCCTTTTTTTTTTTTTTTTTTTTTTTTTTTGGTATGCGGGCCTCTCACTGTTGTGGCCTCTCCCGTTGCGGAGCACAGGCTCCGGATGCACAGGCTCAGCCGGCCATGGCTCACGGGCCCAGCCGCTCCGAGGCATGTGGGATCTTCCCGGACCGGGGCACGAACCCGTGTCCCCTGCATCGGCAGACGGACTCTCAACCACCGTGCCACCAGGGAAGCCCAAGACTCCTTTATTCGAAATACATTTACAAGGAGAATTTCACGAGGCAAAAAGTCTCTGCTTTCCATAAGCTGCAGAAGAGGGAATATTTTCTCCTTCTTGTTGCTGAGATTTTTGTTACCAGTTAGAACAGCCTAGAGTTTCAAGGCAGTCTTGCAATCCACCCTCGTCCCCCCCCCTTTTTTTTTTTTTTTTTTTTTTTTTTTTTTTTTAGCGTTAAGAGAACAAAGAAACAGCTTCAGTATGGTCAAAACTTACAATGTAAAAGGAAATGGGAATAATATGATTATTAACAAATAGAACACGAGGCATGCAACGTTTTGCATCCATCAAAATGAAGAAAAGAAGTAGGAGAGAAAAGTAAAAATTTTAGTTTGAACCGTTCCAGGATGGCTGTGAACCCAGGCCAGTCGTTTGGACTCAATAACGTGTCACTTTAAGCTGTAACCCATTTGGATGTTAATGGTGACATTCCGCTATCCCAAATCTCGGGGGGAAAAATGCACAATCGCCTCACTTCTCAGAGAGTTGCATTTGAAAAATCTCTTGTCTTCTTGCAAACTTAAGTCCACAATGGTGACAATTCCAGTCTTCAAGTCTTACTTGGGTCGTGGGTGGGGCTCTTCCCCTTAATGTTCATCTCACATTTTAAAACCTTTTAATAGACATTCCTTCTTGCCACTCCTCACCCCATCTCATGGTTAATTGAGCCTGGACTATGATCGGGTGAGAAAATCAGCCTTCAAAATATCAGTTTAGATGCTTTTGGTTGCAAAAAATGGATAACCCGACTCAAAATGATACGAAAACCCGACATGTATTATCCTATGTAGCAGGAATTCCAACGAGGGCAGTTCTAGGTTGGTTAACACAGTGGCTCGGTGATAACACCAAAGACCCAGGTTCTGCATCTCCCTTCCCCGCCCTCAGCAGGTTGAACTCTGAGGCAGAATCCCTTCACAGTCCAAGATGGATGCCACATGGGCCAACAACAACTTCCAAAAGCAGAAAAAAAGATCACCTGTTGCTAGTTCTGTTTAAGATACAATAAAACCTTTCCCACCAGCCCCCGGGAGACATCCTCTCATTTGGTATTGGCCAGAACCAGGTCACATGCCTATTGCTGGGAATAGGAGCATCATGATTGGCTCAGCTTTTGACCAATTAGGGCTTGCGTTTTCTGGCCGCCTCCTATCGTTAATTCACCGCCGAGGGCAGGGAGGAAGGTGGCCATTTTTCAGCTCTGGGTTTCTTCCAGCAAGGAACACAGGGAGGAATGGATGCTACGGGGAGGTACCCCACCAGCCTCCACCAGTCTCCCACACCTGCTACATTTGAGGAGGGCATCCTCCTCTCCAAGCCCAGTTTACAGCCCTCCTTTCCCCCAGTTCCAGCCTCAGGCTCTTCTCCCTGCGTTTCCTCACACTTAAAAGCAGCGCTCTAGAGAGGTCCACCTGGCGGGGATCTGAGGCTTCCGGCCAACAGCCATGGGAATGAGCCATCTAGAAAGCGGATCTTCTAACCACTGCAGCTTCGGCCCTCACCTTGACCGGAAACCTCACGAGAGACTCTGAGCCAGAACTACCCAGGTAAGCCGCTCCCAAATTTCTGACGCACAGAAGCTGTGCGCTTAATAACTGTTGTTGTTTTTAAGCCATGGATTTTTGGAGTAATTTGTTACACAGCAATAGATACACTCCTTCACAGGGACACCAGGTGGATTCATAGGATTCAACGAAGTAGTAGCTAAGCACATGTGCTTGGCCTCAGTTTAAATGCTACCTATTACTATTTTTATTTTTACTGCAGTTTATCAAACTTCCGCCAATGGTTTGAAACCAATCTCTTTTACATGTAACGTTCGGCTGAACTGAGCCATGTACCTTGGGAAGTGGGTATCATTACAGTCTGAAGCAGCACTGAGCAATGGAAATATAATGCAAGCCACAGATGTATTTTGAAAATTTCTAGGCGTTTGATTAAGAAAGCAGAAAGGCAGGATAATTATTTTCACCTGTTTGCCACTACGTACATAAAATTGGTTTCAGGTTGTCATTCTGGTGGATTTGAATTTATCAGTAATTGTAACTGAAACTAGATGTACTTAATATAAGCTTTAAGAACCATGGAAAATTGTAACTTGAAACTTGGGTATTATGAATTATCAGCTAAAGCAAAACTAGATGAGAATATGGTATTCTTCTACGTTTAGAGAGTTGCTGATTTAGTGTTTCTTACCAAAAATGGGTTGTCTTGACACATAAAAGTGAACGGGCACCATACTCATAGAGATTTCTATCATGTGAATCAATGCTAGAAAACAGTAACAACAACGAAGTTGGATGCTTCCTCCTTAAATTATTTTCTGTTGTCCAGAGGAAAACAGTGACATTCTTAGCATGGTATTTGAAGTCCTTCATATTCTGACCTCTACCAACACTTCCATTCTGACTCCCTACCATTCCCTCCATATACTCTCTGCCAGAGCATCTGGAGGCGTATACTCCATATATGGCTACAGCTAAAATAGCCCAATTATTTGAGAGTTGGTAAAATCCAACTCTTTTTTAAAAAAAAAATATTTTATTGAAGTATAGCTGATTTACAATGTTGTGTTAATCTCTGCTGTACAGCAAAGTGACTCAGTTATACATATATATATTCTTTTTCATATTCTTTTCCATTAGGGTTGATCACAGGATATTGAATATAGTTCCCTGGGCTATACAGTAGGACCTTGTTGTTTATCCATTCTATATATAATAGTTTGCATCTGCTAATCCCAAACTCCTGATACTTTGCTCCCCCAGCCCCCTCCCCCTTGGCAACCACAAGTCTGTTCTCTGTCTGTGAGTCTGTTTCTGTTTTCGTAGATAAGTTCATTTGTGTGGTATTTTAGATTCCACGTATAAGTGATATCATATGGTATTTCTCTTTCTGCCTTACTTCACTTAGTATGATCATCTCTAGGTCCACCTACGTTACTGCAATATCCAACTCTTCTTCAGGGGCCACCTCAGCTTCCTCCACGGTCTCTTCGGTAACCGTTCAGCACTCTCTGCGCTCCCAAAGCACTGGCCTCATACCTCCTTCATTAGCGCCCATCACGTTTAGTTGAGGGAACTCTGCAGCTACACTCTGTGCTTTCTGAGCGTAAGAATGCTGCTGTGTTCTGTGTATCTGCAAGCAATGCATTGCCCGTAGGCAGCACTGAACACGTTTGATTGGTACAGCACTGCACACTATGTCAGGGAGGTACTTTTCACTCCTGTGTGTTACCAGAATCATCAGCAGAGCTTTGTGAACATACAGGTACCCGGGCTCCATACCGGAGCCGCTAAGTCAGTATCTCACAGGGGTGGGTTTGGGTTTGTGCGTCTGGGGCAGAAGCTCCACACAGATTCTCATGTGTGAACAATGCAGTTTGTAAAGAGATAGGTCAGTATAGACTAGAACTGCCAGGGAAAGTTTGTGGAGGATGGGGCATGCACCGAACTTTGAAGCTTTGGGGAAAGATACACCAGGTCAATTAAAAATAAAAGACAGAAGTACAGACATGAAAGTCAAGATGACAGTAAGGGGACCAGATTTTTGAATAGACGGTTTGTGTGAGAGTGATACCTGCTAACTGTGGGTGAGCGTGGTAGAGCCAGATGGTGGGGGACTTTGAAAATCTGTGCAGACTTCAGCAGTCAACAGAGGCTGACAGTCTTAGAGATGGTGCATTGCTGACTCTTGTCACGGCAGCACGTTTTCAGAAAGAGGGTAACTTGTTTATGAAGAAGGATGAGGGAGCTCTCATCCAGAAAAAAATATTTCTCTGAAACCTTTCTTGAGAAGTTTATCAATTAAAGAATCAAAATTTTAGAACTAAAAATACATATTTATCCCTTGCCTTTGAGTAGAATTCCATAGAAAACAAATTCCTCTTTGATAAAAAGAAATGGTTCCATGGTTAAATGAATTTAGGTATTAAAAACAAGCAAAAAGAAGCAGGTAGAATTAATTTTAATAGTATATTTTATTTAACCCAATGTATCCAGAATGTTGTCATTTCAACATGTATTCACTATAATAAATTACTAATGAGATGCTTTACATTCTTTTCTTCATACAAAGTCTTCCAAATCCAGTGTGTATTTTACACTTATAACGCATCTCAAAGCAGACCACCCGTGTTTCAAGTGCTCACTGGCCACATGTGGACAGCTGGTAGTGGACCGCTCTGGGTTCTGAAGTATGCACCATAAAGCAGGAGCAGAGAGGTTTGGAGTCTAGCTCAAGGGCACACAGCAGGGCCCAGCTCAACTGTCTTCTCAGCCCCTGGTTTTCCCTGGGAGTGGGGCCCAACCCACAGCACATTCTAAGCCAATTGCTCTCAAGTTCTAGAGAATTCTAGAGCATTGGAGGATCACCTGGGGAGCTTGTTAAAATTGTTAAAATGAGGATCCCAGCCCCACCCCAGATGTACAGCATCAGAACCTCCAGGGGTGGAAGCCAGGGATCTGCATTAACCAACTCCCTGTGTTTCCGATGACATCTGCAGGGCACACCTGGAGGACCACTGCTCCCAGACACTTTGGAATCATTTGGGGAGCTTATCAAAATTCCAGTGCCCAGGCTGCACCCCAGATCAACCTAATCTCTAAAGGTGGACCAGAATATCGATTTACTTTTAAAAATCTACTTTATTGAGGTATAATTTACATCCGTTAAGATGCATCTATTTAAAGTGTAGGGCTTCCCTGGTGGCTCAGTGGTTGAGAATCCGCCTGCCGATGTAGGGGACACGGGTTCATGCCCCGGTCCGGGAAGATCCCACATGCCGCGGAGCGGCTGGGCCCGTGAGCCATGGCCGCTGAGCCTGCGCGTCCGGAGCCTGTGCTCCGCAACGGGAGAGGCCACAACAGTGAGAGGCCCACGTACCACAAAAATAAATAAATAAATAAATAAATAAAGTGTAACTTTGTGGGGGCAGGGATAAATTAGAAGTTTGAGGTTAACATATATACATTACTATATATAAAATAGACAGCCAACAAGGACTTGCTATATAGCACAGGGAACTCAATATCTTGTAATAATCTATAAGGGAAAAGAATCTAAAAAATGATATATATAAATATATATACATATATGTGTATATATATATATCTGAATCACTTTGCTGTACACCTGAAACTAACACAACATTGTAAATCAACTATACCTCAATTTAAAAAAAAGTGTATGGCTTCCCTGGTGGCTCAGTGGTTGGGAATCCGCCTGCCAGGGCAAGGGACAGGGGTTTGAGCCCTGGTCCGGGAAGATCCCACATGCCGTGGAGCAACTAAGCCCTTGTGCCACAACTACTGAGCCTGAGCTCTAGAGCCCGCAAGCCACAACTACTGAAGCCTGCGCACCTAGAGCCCATGCTCCACAACAAGAGAAGCCACGAAGATGAAAAAGAAGCCTGCGCACCACAATGAAGAGTAGCCCCCGTTCACCACAAGTAGAGAAAGCCCACGTGCAGCAACGAAGACCCAACACAGCCAAAAATAAATAAATAAATTTATTTTAATAAATAAATAAATTTAGTTTTAAAAAATAAATAAACAATTCACCTGCCAATGCAGGAGACACGGGTTTGAGCCCTGGTCCGGGAAGATCCCACATGCCACAGAGCAGCTAAGCCCGTGCACCACAACTTCTGAGCCCGTAAGCCACAACTACTGAGCCCACGTGCCACAACTACTGAGGCCTGCACACCTAGAGCCCGTGCTCCGCAACAAGAGAAGCCACTGCAATGAGAAGCCCGCGCAGCGCAACAAAGAGTAGCCCCCATTCGTCCCAACTAGAGAGAAGCCCACGCGCACCAACGACGACCCAATGCAGCCAAAAATAAATAAATTTTTTAAGTGTAAACTTTGATATATTTAACCTATGTAAGCACCACTATAGTCAAGATACAGAACATTTTAGCGACCCCAAAGATTTCTTTGTGCCCCTTTTGCAGTTAGTTAATCCCTCTATATCCCAGGCAACCACTGATAGGCCTTTTTTTTTTTTTTTTTTTTTTTTTTTTCAGAAAAAAAGGTTAGATTTGTCTCTCTTAGCATTTCTTATCAGTGGAATCGAGTACATTCTGAGCAGTCATTTCACTCAGCAGAATGTTTTTGAAATCCAGCTATGTGGTTGCCTGTCCCAGTATTTCATTCCTTTTTATTGCTGAGGACAGTTGACCCTTGAATAACATGGTTTTGAACTGCATGGGTCCACTTATATGCAGATGTTTTTCAATAAATATACGAGAATGTATGTGTAGAACATCCTGTGTAAGACTTGTTTTGACTTGTTTACATAGGCATAAGGTGAATATATTTATATATTTAATATACAAATATATTTTATATATTATAAAATTAATGTGTTTTCATACTGTTTTTATGACTTTCAAAGAATTATATTACAGTATGACCTTCTCCCTCCATCCCTCCCTCCCCCTCATAATTGGGAAACTGTGTGTCAGGTAAGTGATTTTTTTTTTTTTTTTTTTTTATTGGTGGTACGAGGGCCTCTCACTGCTGTGGCCTCTCCCGCTGCGGAGCACGGGGGCTCCGGACGCGCAGGCTCAGCGGCCATGGCTCACGGGCCCAGCCGCTCCGCGGCACGTGGGATCTTCCCGGAGCGGGGCACGAACCCGTGTCCCCTGCATCGGCAGGCGGGCTCTCAACCACTGCGCCACCAGGGAAGCCCCCAGGTAAGTGATTTTTAATAAAATGTGTCAATGTTTCCAATACTGTATTATGCTTGTAACTGTAATATTTGTATGCCATTAAAGTTTATTGACTTTGCTACCAGGAAGGAAGCATATCAGTTAGGCTAGGCTACTGTAAAGCAATCATATCGCTACTGCTTCATTATCGGTGCGTGATTTGTTATGCCTGTAACCAAATATGAATGTCTTTTTCACATTATCTTTTCGTTTTTGATGTTGTGTCAGTAAAACGTATAACATCTACCAGTGTTTTATTTTATTATTATTATTATTATTATATATATATTTTTTGTGGTACGCGGGCCTCTCACTAATGTGGCCTCTCCCGTTGCGGAGCGCAGGCTCCGGACGCGCAGGCTCACGGGCCCAGCCGCTCTGCGGCATGTGGGATCCTCCCGGACCGGGGCACGAACCTGTGTCCCCTGCATCGGCAGGCGGACTCTCAACCGCTGCGCCATCAGGGAAGCCCCTACGGTGTTTTGTGTACTGTATTGATATAGGTACTGACAGATGGTTCATCTTGTAAACAGACAGTGGTATCGATAAATATAGTACAGTATTGTTAATGTATTTTCTCTTCCTTATGATTTTCTTAATATTTTCTTTTCTCTAGCTTAGTTTATTGTAAGAAGACAGTATATTAATATAATATATATAACATATAGAATATGTGTTTATCAACTGTCTATGTTATCAGTAAGGCTTCTGGTCAATGGTAGGCTATTAGTAGTTAAGTTTTTGGGGAGCCGAAACTTACACGTGGATTTTCGACTGCACGGGGGGTCCGTGCCGCTAATCCCCACGTTGTTTGAGGGGCAACCGTATTCCATCGTGTGGATGTACCACAGTTCCCTTATACACTCATCAGTAGTTGAAAGTCTCCTGCAGTGTTTCTAATGGATGAACAAGGTTGAGAAGTCTTGCTCTGAGCTTGGGGCTTTTAATCTATAAACCCACAATCCTATAAATTTATGGTCTCCTAAATATGATCCTGACGTCTTCAACGACTGAGTGTGAGAAAGGCAGGGACGGGTGATGGGCTGAAGCCTGTGCCTTCCAGAAGGTAACTCTCCCAGCCAGGCACCTGCCTTGTGGTTTGGGGATGCCAGGGAGAAGGTTACACGCACGTCTCTGCCCCCGCTGTTCCCTTTGTCTGGAACACCCTTCCCATTTTCCCCAGTATCCAAAGGATGCCTAGTGGTGTCTGCTCTCAGCCCACAATTCCTCCTCCCCAGAGAGCTGCTCAGAACCGTAACAAATACGGCCAAGGGACTCGTTAGTTCTGATAGTTTAGGATGTGCTGTCTGGGCCGGGGCACCCTCTGCTCTTGTCCCGGGGGCTCCGAGACCCCTCCAACTGGTCTTCCCATCCCCCCAGCTCCAGTCCGCCATCCACTTGCCACCAGATTCTTCCTGTTGCTTGCCTATGACCCTGTCCTTTGGGCTGTAACAGCAACTGTTACTTTCCACTCCATCCTGCTCCGCCTTACCACGCTGTTCTCTGGAAGCTGGTAAGGGGTGGGCGGGGAATATGCCCCCTCAATCTAGTTCTTCTGTCCCCTCTTCCCACCCCATGAGGATGTGGACCAGGGTACCACTGCCTTGCCCAATTCTGTTGGATGTACTCCTTGTGAATGGTGCCTCCTGGTGGTAGAGGTGTGTATTTTGAATGACAGTGGGAGGATGGGTGTTTGTCCAGACAGTGGTGGGGGGCTGGGTCTTCTATCTCTGGGGGTTGCAGGAGACCAGGGCCCCACCCCATTTACAGCTCTTGGGAGTCACAGGTAAGCACTCGCTGTGGTTGCCTCATGGGAAGACTGGATTATAGATTAGCGTCAGCTCCCAGCTTGTCAGGCAAGGACCTTGCCCTGGGTGGAGCAGGGGTGGTTTCCTCTCTTGATAAGAAAGGACAGAGCTGGGTTCTAACAGAAGATCAATAGCCCCTTGACCTTGTGCCTGCTTCCCAGGCCACCACCTGCCCCCGGTGAGCTGCATCCACTGGCCCACTGTTGATAGTTTCTTTTTGGTGGAATCAGTTCTCCGAAGGCCTGCCAGGAAATTTCTGAATTTAGAAAGACTTGGACTGAAGATGCAGGATGCCCTCCATCTCTGTGGAAGGATAAGATTTTGGAAGAGATTCCCCTGATATCCACGACCCTTTCTTCCTTAGTAATACAAACCTTGCTTTTGTGTGTGTGTGTGTGTGTGTGTGTGTGCGCGCGCGCGCGCGCGCGCGCGCGCTAGGCGGGCATCTCACTGTTGTGGCCTCTCCCGTTGCAGAGCACAGGCTCTGGACTCGCAGGCTCAGCGGCCATGGCTCACGGGCCCAGCCGCTCCATGGCATGTGGGATCTTCCCGGACCAGGGCACGAACCCGTGTCCCCTGCATCGGCAGGCGGATTCTCAACCACTGAGCCACCAGGGAAGCCCCAAACCTCGCTTTTTAAGTGGATACATTAGACCAGCAAAAATTACATTGTCTATGTTCCCCTCACCTAAGTGTGGCCAGGCGACTACATTTTAGCCAGTAGATACAAATATAGAAGTGTTGTGTGGGACTTTTAGGGATTGGCCTTAAAGAGAATGTTTCTAACCCTTTCTTCCTTTGCATTACTGACTGGAATGTGGATGTCATGGCTGGAGCTCCAGCAGCCATCTTGGATCACAAGTTATATACTGAAGATGACAGAGCAATAATATGAAAGGAGGCTGGGTCCTCATGATTATGAAGCTGCCACATTAGCCCTGGATGCCCTACCTCCAGACTCTGTGTATGTAAAAGTTAATCAAACTTCCAACTTGTTTATGTCATATGATTTTAGGTTTTTCTGTTACTTGCAGCTGAACCCAGTCTTGACAAAATACTCTCTCATGGAGAAGAAATTCAGGGTACCTCCTGCCAAGGCAGGTGTATCTCTTAAAATTCTTTTGGGTCCACATGGCAGGAACCCAACTGGAAATAGTTTAAGGAAAAAGGGAAATTTGTTGTAAGGGAACTCCAAGATAGGACACCCAGAAACAGAGGCTCAAACCCCTGCGGGGATTTATTTTTTCTCTTTCATGTCTGCCTCTCTCCATACCCTGGATTCATTCTTCTCTCTTCTTACAGCCTGGCTTTCTCCATGGAGGCAAGAACATAGCTGCTCATAGCCGTAAGCTCTCTTGCATTTTTGGCTGCCCAGAGGGAGACATTCTCTCAAGCTCCCCTGGTTGTGAATCCAACGTGGGCACAGATGCAGCCCCTCGTTTCAGCAGGGCCAGTGGTGTGCTGGAGGGGTGCTGACCTGAAGTCTCGGACCACCGGGAGGGTCTGAGCTTCCCCACGTCGCAGCCTCCCAAGCAATGCCTACTTCCATCTCCAGTATCTGTCGTCCCACCCCCCCACCCCCATTCCTTTTTACTGATGTCCTTTGTCCTGATTGTGCCGACTGGAACAGTCACGCAGCCACTAAAATCTGGGGTTGCTAGAGAGATTGAACAATGGGAGGAAGTGTTGGTGACATAATATGGACTGGAATAAAAGCACGTTAAAATTGCGTACTCCTGAAACTCCTGAGCTCAGCTTCTCAATAAGGTTCAATGATCTGAGTTGAATTAAGGGTGGAGGATGAAGCCTGTGGGTGGCATAGCCCAGGGGTTGAGGGCACAGCTTCGGAGCCAGCCTTCCTGGGTACCAGTCCTGCCTTCACCACTAGCCAGCTGTGAGCCATGCAGGCAAGCTATTGTTCATTCTACCCACAGCTTCCCTATCTAAAATGGGATAATAGTAGAATCTACCTTGTAGGGTTGTTAAGAATAACAGCCAAGGACAGTGCCTGCTGGGTGGTGAGTGGCTTAGTTTGGGAAGCTTCTGGGACACAGCAATGAAAGTATCAACACTTAATGCAGCCTAACACCACGCACAAAAATAAACTCAAAATGGGTTAAAGATCTAAATGTCAGGTTGGGTACTATAAAACTCTTAGAAGAAAACACAGGCAGAACACTCTGACATAAATCGCAGCAAGATCTTTTTGGATCCCCCTCCTAGAGTAATGAAAATAAAAACAAAAATAAATGGGACCCAATGAAGCTTAAAAGCTTTTGCACAGCAAAGGAAACCGCAAACAAAACGAAAAGACAACTCACAGAATGGGAGAAGATATTTGCAAACGAATTGACTGACAAGGGATTAATCTCCAAAATATACGAACAGCTCATGCAGCTCAATATCGAGAAAACAAACAACCCAATCAGAAAATGGGCGGAAGACCTAAGCAGACATTTCTCCAAAGAAGACGCACAGACGGCCAAGAGGCACGTGAGAAGATGCTCGACATCACTAGTAATTAGGGAAATGCACATCAAAACTACAATGAGGTATCACCTCACACCAGTCAGAATGGCCGTCATCAAAAAGTCTGCAAAGAATAAGTGCTGGAGAGGGTGTGGAGAAAAGGGAACCCTCCTACACTGTTGGTGGGAATGTAAATTAGTACAACCATTATGGAGAACAGTATGAAGGTTCCTTAAAAAATTAAAAATAGAGCTATTTTACGATCCAGCCATCCCACTCCTGGGCTGAAAAAGACAAAAACTCTAATTCGAAAAGATACATGCACCCCAATGTTCATTGCCGCACTATTTACAATATCCAGGACATGGAAGCAACCTCAATGTCCGTCAGCAAAGGAATATGGATAAAGAAGATGTGGTACATACGTACAATGGAATACTACTCAGCCATAAAAAAGAATGAAATAATGCCATTTGCAGCAACATGGATGGACCTAGAGATTGTCATACTGAGTGAAGTAAGAGAAAGACAAATATATGATATTGTTTATTTGTGGAATCTAAAAAAAGGGTACAAATGAACTTATTTACAAAACAGAAATAGAGTCACGGATGTAAAAAACAAACTTATGGTTACCAAGGGGGAAGGGGGGAGGGTTAAACTGGGAGATTGGGATTGACATATACACACTACTATATATAAAATAGGTAACTAATAAGGACCTACTGTATAGCACTGCTATGTAATGATATATATGGGAAAAGAATCTAAAAAAGTGTGGATATATGAATACGTATAACTGGTTCACTTTGCTGTACAGCAGAAACTAACACAACATTGTAAACCAACTATACTCAAGAAAACAAAACAATACACGTATGCAACACCGCATCTGTCTGCTGGGTTCGAATCCCAGTCTTTCCACTTGCTGGTTGGTGGCTGGGGCTTTGAGTAAAGCCCCTCTCTGTGTCTCCACGGCGCATTGTAAGGATTGAACGAGACAGGATGCGATGCAGTTGGGACAAGAGTTAGTGCTTGCCAGATGTTAATGATCAGGGTTCTTACTGTTTCCACCCCTCCCACTGGCTGCTGGAGCCTGTTCCCACCGGCTTCGTTGAGCTGTTAAACATTCAGGAACGCCAGCTCGTTGTTCAGCCATTAGTACCTTGAAATTGGCCATGGTAGGGAATATGCACACCGTGGAAATTGACAAGCAGGACAAATCAGGGCTTTTACTCTTTTTTTCAGAGAGCTAGTTTACTAGCACACACCACTGCCCCCAGCTCCATGTTTCCCCAAAATGCTTCTCTTGCCCACCTCCTTGCTGAGACGCAGAACAGTCCATTCAGCTGTCTCCTGCAAGTTGCTATGTACAGACCCATTGGCCCCTCAAGCCCCATGTGAGAACTCGACGTTGTCACCTGCACTCAGCCCTGCCCCCAGCGCCTCCGTGGTTACCCTCAGCCCTCCCTCATCTTGCAGTCATCCCCAGCTCCTGTATCACACACCCCCATCCAATGGGTCATCAAATCCCGTTAACTCTTCCTCCAGAATATCTCCGGAATCTCCCATTCCTTCCCCTGGGCGCCGCCCTCTTCCCCGGGCATCCACTGGTCAGCTTTCTGTCACTATAGGTTAGTTTACATTTTCTCACCTTCTAGGTAAATGGAATCACAAACCGGCTACTCTTTGTTTGCACCTGGCTTTTTTTTTTTTACTCAGCATAACTATTTGGAGATTCATCCACGTTACTGGGTTATCAACAGCGTATTCCTGTTCATGGCTGCGTAGTAGTCCGCTGTACAGATTTCCCATCATTTGTTTTATCCACTCCCCTGTTGACGGACCCGTGGGTCATTGCAGTTTCAAGAAACGAGGAATACCTTGGTCTGAGCCATCGCAGTCTCCCTGGTCTCCCTGCCCCTGCCGTCTTTCCCCCACACGTGGCCACAGGGATTCCATTAAAACAGAAATCGTGTCTTTGCTGTACTCTGTCTCCAGCAGAGTAAAAGCCAGAGTCCTCACCTCACCCACATATTCACCCCACCGTTCACTGTTAGCTTTCTGCCCTCATCTCCCACTCTCCCTGCCCCGCCGCCCCACTCATTGTCCTCCGGCCGCCCCCCTCTCCTGGCTGTTTGTTCCTTCACCATGCCCTGCCGTGCTCCAACTCCGGGTGGACCCCTATCCTCTGCCTGGGCTGCTCCCTCTGTCTGGATGCTCCGCCCCCAGATCTGCACGCAGCTCCTCCTCTCACCTCCATTGGGCTCCCGCTCCAGCATCTCCTCGTTGGAGGCCCCGCCTCCCCAACTCCCAGAACTCCTGACACACCTCATCTCCCTTCTCCACAGCAGCGAGCACGGACTCACCTACCCTATCATTTACTTGTTTGCAACGTTCATTGGCTGCCTCCCTCCCCACCATGTCACCTCCCCAAGGGCAGGGACTTTGCCTTGTTCACGGCTTCAGCCCCAGCACCTAGCACAGTGCCTGGCACATAGTAGCTGCTCCGTTGGTAGCTGTAAACGGCTAGGCCTACTGGCATCCCAGTTCTTCTGAGCAGTCTGAAACCCCACCCAAATCTTCCTTGCCTTCCCCAGAGACAGCCCCCTCTCTCTTTGGTGATGCCGCCTCTCCCATCACCGCCCAGCTCCAGCCACCTCTCCTAAAGGCGCTCCCGGGCACCTAGTTGCTCCCTCCTCTGTGTTCCACGTTGTTTTGTTAATACTGTCATTAAAGCATATTTTCACACTGTAAAAAAGCAAACTATAAAGCTGCCTTCCCGTTGCTCTCCGGGCCACAAGAGAGGGGAGAACAGTGTTCTGGGAGTCCTGGGTGGGTGGGGGGGTTGCCTCCTGTTTGGTGCAGAAAGGTGCGTCTTCAATCTTTCATTAATTCGTTCATCCATCCATCCATTCATTCACCATTCAGCCATGAAGTGTCAGCTGAATTTCCAGTGGCAGGAGGGGGTCAGGGGTGGAGAACGGGAGGGAGAGACATCCTGGTGGAGGGAGCTGAGGGGGGAAGTGTCACTGTCAGAGCGGGTGGAGCCTTATCTGGAGGGACAGTGTCAGATGGACCTCCATCAGTTCTATCACTGCCGAAACCGAACTCGTCCCGTTCTTCTGCTTGGAACCCTTCAGTGGCTTCATCTTTGCCACTGAATCAGCATCAGGTCCATCTGTCCCCACGTGGCTCCTGAGATCCTATACGATCCTGGCACATGCACCAGACAGACTGAGCTTCTGGCATTTTCTCACATGGGCTCTGTTCTTTCCTGCCACCGGGCCCCGTTCACCGCCATCCTTCAGGTCTCCCCTGAATGTGACTTCTACCTCGAAGCTTGGCTTCCGCCCCAGGTGGGTTGGGGCATCCGCTCTGATGCCACGTCCTCTGTTTTCATGCCTGTCCCAGCTCTCACGAGCGTGTTTTGGGTGGCAAGTTTTCTTACCATGGACCCACTAGACTTTGGGAGTCCTGAGGGTGGGGCTAGATCTTAGTCATCTTCATAGCCCCAGATGTGCTAGTGTGTCGGCGGGGAGGAGGGGCCAATGTGGACCCAAAGAAATGAGTCTGGGTGCTTAGAGGTTCACCTTTGACACCTTTGACAAAAACACAGCCACACATAGTTTCCACTCATTTTGTGCCTGTGTAGTGGGTGCTAGGCTGCTTTGCCCAGACCCACTCTTTCAGGGCTGGCACACCATCCCAGCTGCCAGAGATGCCAGCTGCTGAAGGCTCCGGCTCCCTCCCCTCCCTAGGAATTACCCCCTCTGAAGGGCTGCCTTGGCCAAGCTCAGGCCCCTCCCAGCTGGTCAGCATCTGGAGGTCAATACAGGGATGCCAAAGCCAACCCTTGTATTAATTTCCTGGGGCTGCTGTCATGAAGTACCACCAACTGGGTGGCTTAAGCAGCAGACATTTATATGCTCCTAGCTCTGGAGTCTAGAGGTCTGAAGTCAGTGTGTTGGCAGGGCTGGTTCCTTCCGAGGCCTGGGAGGGAGAATCAGTTCTAAGCACCTCTCCCAGCGTCTGGTAGCCTCAGGAGTTCCCTGCCCCGTAGACGGCGATCTCCCTGTGTTTTCACTTCATCTTCCCTCTTTGGGTGTCTGTCTCTTGTGTCTAAATTTCCCCTTTCATAAGGACACAGTCCTATTGGATGAGGGCCCCACCCTAATGACCTCGTCTTAGCTTGATGAGCGCAAAGACCCTATTTGCAAATAAGGTCACATTCACAGGTCCTGGGAGGGCTTCCCTGGTGGCGCAGTGGTTGAGAGTCCGCCTGCCGATGCAGGGGACACGGGTTCGAGCCCTGGTCCGGGAAGATCCCACATGCCGCGGAGCGGCTGGGCCCGTGAGCCATGGCCGCTGAGCCTGTGCGTCCGGAGCCTGTGCGTCCGGAGCCTGTGCTCCGCAACGGGAGAGGCCACAACAGTGAGAGGCCCGCGTACCAAAAAAACAAAAAACAAACAAAAAAAAACACAGGTCCTGGGAATCTGGAACTTCAACTTCTTTGTGGGAACACAAGTCAACCCACAATAACCTTTTCGTCTCACTTTGGGTCAGCCCAATCTCAGAGCTCCCCGTGGGGTCTCAGAGTGGACCGAGGCCTCACTTCCCATCTGCCAGTAGATCAGCTTATGTCTCCACCTAGCCCTGCCTTCCTCACTACCTCACAAGGCTGGATCTGAGAATACTCTCCAGGCAAACCTCTCGCATGCAACTTCCTGTCTCAGAATCTGTTTCCGGGGACCCCGGGGCAAACACAGGGACACAGAAACTCCCCGAATCAGCTTTGCTCACAGTGAAGGCTAATGATGGATTCTGAAGGGGCCACACGCTGTGATGGCCACCTGGGGCCAGGCCTGTGCCACGTCCATCCTGCTTCTGTAGCAGGCCGGTGAAGACCTCGTACTGGATGGCCAGGGTTCACATTTCAGTCCGGCCACTTGTTGGCTGTGTGATCGTGTAAAATTACTAATACCTCCTAATACTGATACACCCAAAGGAGGCAGGCTTCTGGGTCCTGAACTTCTGCTTCTAAGTCTCTGGTGACTTCTCCGAATGACCAGCTTACCTTAAATTCAACCCCTCGGCAATGTATTTGCATCTGTCAGAGTGTTGTAAAATTTCACGTTACATTTAATGGACAATGAAAGCTAAATTTAAATTTTGTTTTAGAAAGGAAAGGTGCTTAGGCGAATTGCTTCAGAAGTCCACAAAGTCTTAACCAAGGTCGATACACTAGAGGCACAGGTGTGTAAAATAATCCAGTCCTTTGCAAGAGGCTGCAAATTTGAGAAAAGTTTACTGTAAATACCAAATTAAATCCAAGTGCCCTTCACATTGTTTTTTAATGATAACTTTCCATTTTGAAATAGTTTGACTCAAAAGAATTTGCAGAAATAGGAGCGAGAGTTCCTGTATACACCCTTCACGTGCTGTGGTGTTTTTACTCACAGCACGAACACCAAATGTGTGGTTTGCTTCTCTTCTAGTGTCTCTGATTCTCTCACACCAACCAGTGCGTCCTGCAATTCAGTTTGACGCTAGCTGCCCAGAGTCAGTGTCAGGCTCCACAGGTTAAGGGCTCAGTTCCACAAGTCGGCCCTCACTTCAGAGGCCAGTAGCAATCGTTGGGGCCGCAAGTTACCAGAACTTCTGTCGGACTTGGCTACAAAGTTGGGGGTTTCTACAACCCCCCTCCCTTTCAGGTTCATTCATTTGCCAGAACAGCTTACAAAACTCAGGGAGTCACTTAACTTGCATTTTGTGGTTTATTTTATTTTTAAAAAAATTTTTTTGGCGACGCCGCATGGCATGCAGGATCCTAGTTCCCCGACCAGGGATCGAACTCGCGCCCCCTGCAGTGGAAGCTCAGAGGCTTAACCTAGACAGCCAGGGAAGTCCCTCTGGCTTATTATAAAAGATGCAACTCAGGAACAGCCAAATAGAAGAGACGCACAAGTCTAGGTGCGCGTGCGCGTGTGTGTGTGTGCGCGCGTGCGTGTGCGCGCGCACGCACGCGCAGAACTTCCACACCCTCTCCGGGAGCACCACCCTCCTAGAACCTTGATGTCTTCCCCAACCTGGAAGCTCTCTGAACCCTGCCGTTTAGGGTTTTTGTGGAAGTTTCATTACACAGGCATGATTGATTACGTCATTGGCCCTTGGTGATTAATTCAGCCTCCAGTCCCTCCCTCCTCCCCAGTGGTCCAGGGTGGTGTGAGGCTGAAAGTTCCAACCCTCTAATCACGCCTTGGTCTTTCTGGTGACCAGCCCCAATCCTGAAGCTATCTAGGGGCTCCGGGTGACCATCTAGCTCATTAGCATACACAGGACACTCTCACTTTGGAGATTCCAAGCGTTTCAGGAGCTGTGTGGCAGGAACTGGGGTCAAAGACCAAATGTTTAGTTTTTACTGTATCACACCCAGCTTTCCACCGATGCTCACATGTTATATAACAATAGCACCTTGTCAAAAATCAGAAGATTGATGTTGGGACAGTGCTATTAATTCTGTATCGCATTGTTTTTTTTAAAAAGCCTTTAAAGTACTTAGAAAAACAAAAACGAAAGAATGAAAAACCCCTTTCAAGAGGGGGCGAATTGTAGGTAAACTACGCAAGATCCTGGTTGGATCTTGAGGAAACCATCTGCTGGGTGCCAGCTTTAGGTAAATTCCCCAGCAGCTGCAGGCTGCTAGACCCAAGTGTAAAGCACCAGATGGATACAGTGCTCGATTGTGAGCTGCTAGATTCCTGGGGCCAGCCAGTCTGTCTGCCGTGTAGCAGTTTGAGACGATTTCAGATCCATTTGTTTATGACAAAAATGAAGTTGTTTTTAAGAGTGAAGTTGTTTTCAGAATGAAGTTACTGTTTTGATGTAAAAGTGAAATCGTGTGTCAGGATGTCATCATTACATCTGTGGTTGCTGATAAGCCCTCAGTAGCTCAGCTGCTCGAGGACCCCACTGGGGGGCTTGTCAGTAAGAATATGTGAAAAAGCAACTATGGGGAGGGGGTGTTTAGAGTATAAATAAGCAGAGTTTGTGAGGACCATCCAAGAGTGTCCAGTCTGGGCAAGGTTACCCTGGCGGTCCAGTGGTTAGGACTCTGTGCTTTCACTGCTGAGGGCGTGCGTTCAATCTCTGGTCGGGGAACTAAGATCCCACAAGACTGGGGTGAGGCAAAACAAACAAAAAAAGCCCCGTGTCATTTAAATTTCACCTACACACGACCCCTTCCCCATGTCTCATATAACACTGGGTCTCCTGTTTGGGGAGACAGCCCATGGGGATTCGAACTCCTTTGCTGCAGCATGAATAAATCTGAGTTGTCAAACTGCAGGAAATGTTCCCAGTGTCTTTGTAAGATAAATTTTTTAAAAAGACTTATTTATTATTTATTTATTTTATTTTTGGCTGCGTCGGGTCTTCTTTGTGGCGCATGGGCTTCTCTAGGTGTGGTGTGCGGGTTTTCTCTTCTCTAGTTGTGGCACATGGGCTCTAGTTGAGGCGTGTGAGCTCAGTAGTTGTGGCATGCGGCCTTACTTGCCCGGATGCATGGGGGGGTCTGAGTTTCCCAACCAGGGATGGAAGCCTCATCCTCTGCATTGGAAAGCTGATTGTTTACCGCCAGAACAACGGGGAAGTCCCTCAGATAAATTTGATCATGCCTTATATTTTGCTGTGAGGGCTAAAAGAGCTAACGTAGAGAAAGTGCTTAGCAGATTTCTTGGCTCATGGATTGTCTTAACTGCATTTAAAAGTTTTCTGTATTATGATGCACCTGAGGCCTTGCTGACCCTGGACGGACGGGCTATGGGGTTGGCTGATTCCTAGAGATAGCAAATGACTTGCCTGCCAGCGGGCCTTTCACATGCAAACTAACCAAGCCAGAGCTCACAACCCCAGCTACTTTCTTTCTCTGGGACTTTCCAGTTTGGGGCCACTATCTCCCTGTCCTAATTACCCGAGGGCCAGGCATCAATCGACTAGGGACAGCGTCTTACGCCCCAGAGCCCACTGAAATGATTCAAACTAGCCAATTTTAAACGTGCTGAACGCTGCTCTCTGCCCACACCCCCACCACCGTTCCCTCCTGTAAAAACCACAATAAAGGCTCTCGCCCACTTACACCTCTCCCCACCCAGGCCTGAGACCAACCTCACTGTTTTTTTATGGGACCCTTCATGCTTGGATTATCCCCCCCATCTTGCGACCTGTGAGTCATAAACTGTCTTTCTAGTGGCAGTCGTCTCCTGACCTCTTGACCTCACCATGCCTGAATAAAAATAACATCTACATTGTAAAACGTCCCACCTGTGCTCACAAACCCATCGGTCCGCCCAGACTCCATTTGGGTGAGCTCCGATTTTCCCTCCGGCCCAGGATCTGCTTGTTCACATATGCTCCCTGATGCCCTGCAACGACAAAGCCAGCATCCGTGCAGAAGTGCGTCCTCTGGTCACTTGCAGAGGGAAGCTGGGGGAGCAGCTAGATTCCTGTGGGAGGAAGAGGAAGGCCAAGAACTCTTGCTGGTCCTTTGCACAGCTTGCCTGAGCCCAGAGTCTCCCGGGCGCCCCCTGGAGGCAGCTGTAGGTACCTGCTTCCACCCTTTCCCGGGGGAGGTTCATGCCCGGGTGAACTTCAGGGCTGGGAAATCTCTTCAAATTGAGTGGCAGCTGTTGTGCGTATCTGCATTTTCAGCTCAGAGAGAGGCCTGGAGAGCTTTCTGCTGATTTTCCTAGGAATCTTTAACCCTCCCCAGAAGATGAACAATCTCATTTCAAACCTGCCCCAGTGATGTGGTGTGTCTTTGGGGAGGAGGGTGGAGGTGGTGAGTTGGAGTGAGACATAAGGACAGCCTCTGTCCCTGGCCGGCTCTAGCTCATGCTTACGTGGGTGTCAGCTTTGTGAGAATTTGAGCTGTCTCCTTAGGCCCTGCATGTTTGTTCTCTAAATGCACGAGGAACATTTTGGAGTGTGGTAAAACGGATGTGGCAAAATGTTAACGATTTGTGAAATCTACGTAAAGAAATATAGATGTTCATTGTACCGCTCTTATCTGTGAGTAGGCTTGAAAGTTTTCCTCATTAAAAGTTGGGTAGGGCTTCCCTGGTGGCGCAGTGGTTGAGAGTCCGCCTGCCGATGCAGGAGTTCGTGCCCCGGTCCGGGAGGATGCCACGCGGAGCAGCCGGGCCCGTGAGCCGTGGCCGCTGAACCTGCGCATCCGGAGCCTGTGCTCCGCAACGGGAGAGGCCGCAGCAGTGAGAGGCCCGCGAACCGCAAAAAAAAAAAAGTCTGTTCTCTGTCTGTGAGTCTGTT
Organism: Kogia breviceps; assembly: GCF_026419965.1. NCBI lineage: Eukaryota > Metazoa > Chordata > Mammalia > Artiodactyla > Physeteridae > Kogia > Kogia breviceps. Next base: position 9,465,747 of record NC_081327.1, read on the forward strand.
TCTGTTTCATAAATAAGTTCATTTGTGTCATATTTTACATTCCACATATAAGTGATATCATATGATATTTATCTTTGTCTGGCTTACCTCACTTAGTATGATAATCTCTGGATCCAGCCATGTTGCTGCAACTGGCATTATTTCATTCTTTTCTTATGGCTGAGTAACATTCCATTGTATATATGTACCACATCTTCTTTATCCATTCATCTGTCAATGGACATTTAGTTTGCTTCCACGTCTTGGCTATTGTGAATAGTGCTGCTATGAACATATGAGTGCATGTATCTTTTCGAATTATACTTTTGTCTGGTTATATGCCCAGGAGTGGGATTGCTGGATCACATGGCAACTGTAATTTAAGTGTTTTGAGGAACTTCCGTGCTGTTTTCCATAGTGGCTGCACCAATTTACATAAAACGGAATGAGCTCTTGATCCACACAACTTGGATGCGGCTCAGATGCGTGATGCTGAGCGAAAGAGGTTGGACACGAAAGACCACATGACATCTGATTCCATTTCCACGAACTGTCTAGAGAAGAGGCCTCAGGATGTCCAAGACTGGCACTAGCAGGCTTGAGGGAGAAGTGGTGTCTGGGACTTAAAACCAGGGAGTCATGCGCCCCCTGGTGGCTGAATTTCAGAGACAAAGTCAGGGGTCTGCTGCAGCCATTTTCTCCCCTTGATGGAGAGAGCTTGTCAGTGAGAGGATTTTTTTAAAAATTATTTTTTGTTAGCTGCGTTGGGTCTTTGTTGCTGCGCATGGGCTTTCTCTAGTTGCGGCAAGCGGGGCTACTCTTCATTGCGGTGCACAGGCTTCTCATTGCGGTGGCTCCTCTTGTTGCGGAGCGTGGGCTCTAGGCGCACAGCTTCAGTAGTTGTGGCTCACAGGCTCAGTAGTTGTGGCCTGTGGGCTCTAGAGCGCAGGCTCAGTAGTTGTGGCGCACGGGCTTAGTTGCTCCGCGGCATGTGGGGTCTTCCCGGACCAAGGCTCAAACCCATGTCCCCCGCATTTGCAGGCGGATTCTTAACCACTGCGCCACCAGGGAAGTCCCTGAGAGGATAATTAATATTAAGAATAATAATGCACATTATACGTAACGTATATAATTATATGTTATAGTCATACCTAATATATACACATATATGATAACAAACCCAAAGCCACGCTGTGGGCCAGGCCGTGTTCCCACAGGAAGGAAAGCTAATATTTTCCCTCTTGTGCGTGAGGGTCAGAGGGGTCACGCAACTGGAGATCACACAGCTTGTGGGGCATGAAGTGGGATTTGAACCTGGTCCATCTGAGTTCAGGGAAATGGAGAGAAGCTGCTCTGAGGGTGTGGGGGGCCCTGGATGCTCAGGTCCATGAGACCCAGCCCCATCCTGTCTTTGATTTGGAGGCAGCCTTTGACCTCTTGATAAAAAACCTCTTCACTCTTGAATGATTTCACGTTGGGATTTCCTGCCCTTTGAGGCCAGCGGTGTGTTGGCAGTGCATGGGCCCCCTCAGGGGCCCCCAACCCTGACTTGCTTTGAGTGCCCTTCTTGGGCGTGGTTTGCTTCATTGAATACGGTGTCCATCTAGTGGGGCAGTTTCCTGCTGAGCCTCTTGGGAGTGGTTTGCCTCCCTCTTGTGTGGCCTCTGTCCACTGCCCACTGATACCTAGTTCATGTCTCATGACCAAGGGGATGAGATGGGGGTGGCCCACGACACAGAAGCTCAAGCAGCCTCAGCAGGCACTAAGAGCTGGAGGGATGTGCCTTTAGCAGTTCTCTTCCACAGCCTCAGGATTGTCACTGCACCAAACTTGGGTCTGCTCCCCGGCTTGCTGCAAAGCCAATCTCCTGACACTGGGTTGTGGTGAAGGAAAGTGCAGTGTTTATTGCAGGCACCAAGCAAGGAGTATGGGCAGCTAATGCTCAAAAGACCCAAACTCTCCAATGGCTTTCAGGGAAAGGTTTGTAAAGACAGGGTGAGGGAGAGTGCTGCGGGGTGCATGATCAGCTTGTGGACATTCTTCTGCTTGGTTGGTGGGGAGGTAATTGGGAGTCAACATCATCAACTTTCTGGTTCCAACTAGTTTGGAATCTCTGTGCTTGTGGTCAGCATCCAGTTAGCTTCTTCAAGGATATGGCTCAGGATATTATCTATAGTCCTTGAGGAGGAACTAATGGTGCTTGACTTTGTTAATGGCCGAACTATTGTTGTTTTGTCTTGTTTGACTGTTTTCCTTTGTTTCTGCATTTTTCTCACTTCTCTGATTAAATTGCTCTTTGAAACTTGGGGAATGCCGAGGAGGCTAAAGCTTTTCTATAAACAAGAGGCAGGCGGAGGACTTGGGGGTGGGTGTCTGTCCCAGGAAGGCCCCATGGGGTCCTGCTTGGTGAAAACCCTCCTTTCTTTGATACTGGTCAATCTTGATGGGGAGCAGGTTCAGGACAAGAAAGGGAATAAAGTTGTGGATAGACAGGTTAATTATAAACTGGACAGAGGGACTTGGTTTTAGGGGGACTCGGTTTCAGGATCATTCACACAGCTTGCATGAATTCTTATCCCATTTAGCTGGGTATAATATTAAAAACGATGGGGGTTTAACATGTGTTTATCACTTAATTAAATATAAAATTTAAGATGTAAGATATATCTAATATATCTCCATACAGCTTTCAATAGTGTAAACTGAACACTCAAAGAACACAAGCTAATGATATGAATTTAAAAAGCAAGGGAATAGAGGGGTGGGATAGGGAGGGTGGGAGGGAGATGCAAGAGGGAAGAGAGATGGGAACATGTGTATATGCATAACTGATCCACTTCATTATACAGCAGAAACTGACACACCATTGTAAAGCAATTATACTCCAATAAAGGTGTTTAAAAAATAAATAAATAAATAAAATGAAAAGCAAGGGAAGGCTTAGCTCATAAGGAAAATGACATTGCAAATGTGAGGTATTCTTTTAAAATTCTTTTAAAATACTATTTTTAAAGAGGATTTAAAGTTGATTTCTATGTATCTTTGATGGGAGACATTCTCTCACAATTCAGCTAATTCTTAGAGTGAAATGTGACCTAATCACCCACAGTCTTATACACATGTATGTGCCGTAATGTTTTACTCTGAGACTCATGGAGTCATATTTTACATAATTTTAAATATGCTGCCATCCTTTGAATAAAAATGCAAACTACAAACTTTGATATAGGAAATTTTGAAGATCATAGTGTATTTAACAAGGTATAGTTTGAGTATAATTTTCAAGTTTTTCCTTTATATACTTATGCTCATTAAAAACTATCTCAAAATGTGGTATATTAGTAAAAATACAACATTAAAAAACAACAACAGGGCTCCCCTGGTGGCGCAGTGGTTGAGAGTCCGCCTGCCGATGCAGGAGACACGGGTTCGTGCCCTGGTCCGGGAAGATCCCACATACCGCGGAGCAACTAAGCCCGTGTGAGCCATGGCCGCTGAGCCTGTGCGTCCGGAGCCTGTGCTCCGCAACGGGAGAGGCCACAACAGTGAGAGGCCCGCATACCGCAAAAAAAAAAAAAAACAACAACAACAGTTGCAGCAGATGCTCTCAGAGCCTTGCCTACATCCCTCATATGTTCCGTGGCACTCTAGTGGACTTCCAGTGTGCATCTCGGTACCTGTGAGCTATTTTCTGGAACCACAGAAGGCCACTCTGCCAGCATGGGCCAGACCGGGAGTGCCAGGAAATTCACACCCTGGGGGAGCAGCCCTCAGGTGACAACTGAGGGAAACGAGCAAAAACAGCGCCCTCGCCCCTCAGGTGTGCACTCTGTCGCACTTCCCAGACCCTCCCTGTTGGCTTGATCTCTGGTTACCTGAAGTGGCAGCTGGCTTAGTGGCCACCCTTTATTATTTAATTTCCCTTCCCTGTATCACCTCCCACCACTGTTCACTGCACTTCCCAGACTAACTAGGAAGTTTCAGGGTCATGTTCTGGGAGATTCTAAACTAAGACAATAGCGAATACTTTTGAGCCCTTTTTGGTGCCCGGTCTGGTTCCAAGCACTTATGGTTTCATTTAATCTTCACCACAACCTCAGAGGTGGGTAGTGTTGTTACCCGCATTTTGAGGATGAGGAAACTGAGGCACAGGGAGGAGACATCTGTCCAACTGTGGTCGGCTGAGTAATGGTCCCCTAAAGATGTCCACGTCTTAGTCTCTTGAACCTGTGAATATGTTACTTCACATGGCAAAGGGGACTTTGCAGATGTAATTAGGCTGATGATCTTGAGATGGAGAGATCATTCTGGCTTATGTGGATGGACCCAGTGTAATCACAAGAGTCCTCATAAGAGGGAAGCAGAGGATCTGAGTCAGAGAAGGAGGCATGATGGTGGCAGCAGAGGTCGGAGCGATGCGGGGAAGGAGCCATGAGCTAATCCAAGGAGTGCAGATGGCCTCTAGAATAGGGGAAAGGCAAGGAAATGGATTCCGCCCTAGCACCCAAAGGAATGCAGCACTGCCAAGCCATCGTAAATTTCTGACTTCCAGAACGGTGAAATAATACATTGATGTTTCCTTAAGCCGCTATGCTCGTGGCAGTTTGTTATAGCAGCCACAGGAAGCTAATTTTACCAAGAGAAGTAGATGGAAGCTCCATGGCCTTTTATGACCTCACCAGGAAAGTCATGCAGCATCACTTCTGTCTTACACTACTGGTTGAAAAAGTCCCAAGCTGGCCCCGATTCCAGGGGAGGGGTTGCGGTCCCCACCTCTTCGTGGGAGGAGTGACAAAGAATTAGCAGCCATTTTAATATCTTCACAACCTCATGATAAACGTATATCGGGACTTCCCCGGTGGCGCAGTGGTTAAGAATCCGCCTGCCAATGCAGGGGACACTGGTTCGAGCCCTGGTCCGGGAAGATCCCACATGCCGTGGAGCAGCTAAGCCCGTGTGCCACAACTACTGAGCCTACGCTCTAGAGCCTGTGAGCCACAACTGCTGAGCCCACGACTACAGAAGCCCGTGCACCTAGAGCTCATGCTCCGCAACAAGAGAAACCACCGCAATGAGAAACCCGCACACCGCAACGAAGAGTAGCTCCCGGCTCGCCGCAACTAGAGAAAGACCTGACGCAGCCAAAAAAAAAAAAAAAAAAAAAAAAATGTAGTAACCTGTATTTATCAGATTAGGAAATGGAGGCTCAGAGAGGTCTAGTAATTTGCCCAAGATCGCTCAGCTGGAAATCAGTGAGCCAGAATTCAAACCCAGAGACCATACTTGGAAGCATTTCCAATTTGCTTTCTAAATCGGTATGTTCAGAGCCCTTTGCTTCCGGAAGCCAGGCTGCTGACACCTCTCACTTCCTTTTTATAAAATTAATTTTATTGAAGTGTAGTTGATTTACAATGTGGTATTAATTTCTGCTGTAGAACAAAGTGATTCAGTTATACACACACATATATATATTCTTTTTCATGTTCTTTTCCATTATGGTTTGTCACAGGGTATTGAATAGAGTTCCCTGTGCTGTACAGTAGAACCTTGTTGTTTATCCATTCTATATACAATGGCTTGCATCTGGTAACCCCAAACTCCCAATCCGTTCCTCTCCTCTCTCACTTCCTTTACTCCTTCCCTCCTAAGTGGATCTGGCCAGGTGCTGATCACACATGATTCTGATGTCAGTTCAGACAGACGAACCTCAATTCCACGCGTATCGTAGGAAAGCTAACACTTAAGAGAGCTAACGGCATATAATAAAGAGAAGATGAATCACTATTCCAGACAGCAGAATAACTGGAGCAGACACAGCAAGAAGTGAAAATAAACCTGATATCCTCTGGTAGATGCAAGAGTATTGGAAGTGGGAAGCCAGAGGAGCACATTATAAAGACGACCCAACCAGAGGCGTTCGTTGTGAAAAGTGTAACAGCTGAAATGAAAAGCTCAATACGTGGGCATCATAGAATGCAGGCAGCTAAAGATGAATAAGCAAGCTGAGATGTCAGGTCAGAGAACCTTCCATGAGGACTTCTGTGGTCTGGAAGCAGCAGCGAGGAGCAAAAGGGCCACCCACCTGCCTCTCGTCTCGTTGGCAAAGAGCTGTGGAAGAGAAAAAAAGTCACCACCCCTAGAGAAGGCTAGGGGAAGAGACGTTCCCTGGGGGAGAGCAGGTTTCCCTTGGAGCAAAGAGGAGGCAGAAGAGGTTGCCTTCTGTGATCTGGTTGGTCCAGAACCTGACTTTCTGGGAGCTCAGCGGAAAGGTTTCAGGAGTTGTGGTGAGAGGTGGGAAAGTTGGGGATGGAAAGTAGAACTTGCTGAGTCACAAGGGGGTTAAAGTATAGAAGATGAAGGGTGATCTAGGCTTCTGGAACCCCTTGTGGTGACTTCCAGAAGTTGGGATGAAGGTCAGGGTTAGTTCTGGTGGATGCAAAGTTGTGGAGAGAGGTGACTGCCAAGGCTGTGGGTGCTGGAGACAGAGAGGGGCCAGAGTCTGTAGCTTAAGGCCTGACAGTTGGGTTTTCTCTTTTTTGTAATGCAAGTGCCCGATTTAAGCTTTGATTGCGGAGGCATCCACTTCGAAGTCGGCTATCTGGACTAAAAAAACGTTACCAGCCACGTAACAATTGGGTCGGCCAGAATGTTTTGGCTGACCCGATAGATAAAGAGCCAGACTATGTCCACACCCCACCGCTCTCACCCTACCTCCTGCCTCAGGCTCCTTTGTTTTAGAGATCTTGGTTGGTTTCCATAACTGACCATTCGGGCCCCTTGTTTTTTCTCTTCCCATGCTTTAAATTCCCACTCTTATGCTCTAAATTCACCAATAAAGAGTGAACCCACGAAACCTTAGGCCTCCACCCTTGACCCCAATGAAAGCAGAACCCCAGGCCTGTGTGCTGGCTACCTCTCTCTCTCTCTCTCTTTCTCTACCCATGACCTCACTGTGTGACCCCAGGTGTGCTGTGTAATTTCCAGGACCTGTAATAAAACTTTCCCCCCTAAGTTTCCTGAAGGATATTGCTGAAGGGTGTCTTGCAGTCACAATAAGAAGCACAAGGGCCAGTCCGGCCACAGCATTGTCTGTCCATAGGCAAGACCAGCACATAGCAAAGTCTGAGGTGTTTAGGACACACCTGCCTGGCCATCCCCGAGTCCTCCAGTTTGCTGGGGTCACCGTGCCCTCTTAAGTTTTAACTGTAACTACAATACATTCACCCGGTGACTCAGTTTCTGGGCATTTATTCCACAGATACTCTTGCACAGGTATGAGCTTGGGATCCACTCAGATGTCCCTACACAGGGCTCTGGCTATATAAGCTAGGATATAGCCTTACGGTGGAACTCTATACAGCATTAAAAAGTTAGAGAAACCATGCACGATGGAAAAAAAAAATTGGTGTAGAGTAAGCTCCAGGACTGTGCTTATTAAATGTAGACCCTCGGCGTGGCTTCTGAGCCCTCTTGGCTCAGTCGAGTGTAATCATTTGTCTCCCAATGGTTCCCTCCCTCGTTCCTACCCTGAGCCCGCAAGATGGGGGTCTGGGCGACCTCCTGCCTTTCATACTCACCTTTGGGGTGATCAAAACCATCCCTCCACCAGACTCATCTCCCCCAAACTGGACCCCCCACTATTATTTTGTGACACAGGCAACCCGGTCCTGGCACCCCCTACGATCTTCACCTGGAAGCCCACCTTGGAGCCCGTTTCCTCCCAACTTCCCAGTTGTCAGTAAGCTGCTCAGAACCCAGAATAAATCCAGCCCTGCTTGGACTCACTAGAGTGGACTCTGTTGTCTGCAACCGAGAACTCTGCCTGCTTCAGTAATAAAGGGGGTCAGCATGCGAGAGCACAGCCCCGGGGCGCCCTCAGCACGGGCATCCACAGCTTATGTCCCAGGGCTGGAGCCAGTCTGCTACCTGTGCCTCTGCTCCCCATGTGAAGAATTAATTGTCCTGCTTTAAAATTTTTTGTTTTCTTTTGGCTGCACCTCGCGGCTTGTGGGATCTCAGTTCCCCCAACCGGGGACTGAACCTGGGCCACTGCAGTGAAAGTGCCAAATCCTAACCACTAGGCCACCAGGGAAACCCCTGGTCCTGCTTCTTTATGTCACTAGCTCTCAATGCAAAGTCCAAGGAGGGCAGGTCCGGTTGCCTGACTCCTGGTCATGTGTCTGTTTCCTATCTCAAGGGAGGCTGGGAAAACAAACATTTGAACTTTGAGGCTTCAGTTGGGAAGGATGCGCTCGGCCTATTCCCAAGACCCACATGGTCGGCATTTTTCCAAACACAGGAAGGGGTGCCAGACAGCTAAAAATTCCAACAGATATACACCATATCGCTTATTAGTTTGGTGTAGGTCTTTCTAGAGCTCTCAAAAAATGTTTACATAATCCCGTGGTGGTTTTTTTGTTGTTGTTGTTATTTGTAGGTTTCTTTCCAATTAATAGTATGTTTTGGGGGATCTTTCTATATCAGTAGACTTACCTCATTATTTGCAATGACTTTCTAATATCTCATAGTAGAAATTTACTAGCATTTATTTAATCACTCTGTTATCAATCAACATTCAGCTTGTTTCTAATCCTTTGCAATTAAGAACAAAGCCTCAGTGAACAACCTGGTACCTATACCTTTGTCCACATGTGTGTCTATTTCTGTAGGATAGACTCTCAGAAGCGGAATTTCTGGATGAAAAGGGTACACGTATCATACGTTTTTATAAATACTGACATCCCAAAGATTTTACCAGTTTACTTTCTCTAACACTGTTTGGAAGCGTCTCTTTTCCCAGTCCTGGATATAATTAATAGTTCACTCACATTTTATCGCCCATCTTTGTGCGAACATTCATTCCTCAATATTGTTTTAAATTGCATTTCTTTCACTAGTGAAGCTGCATCTCTTTTCCGAAGCGCGTTGGTCTTTTGAAGATGATAGGCTTTGTGAATTGCCTAGCTGCATATTTTACCCATTTAAAAAATTGTGCTGGTTTTCTTTTTCCTATTGCTATTTAGGGGCTTTTTGTATATCGGGGATTTTAAGCATTTGCCTTTGCTAAGTGTTACCCTTGTCAGCATTCACGTCCGGGGACACTAACGGGGCAGGGCCCGTGCATGGCCACCAGGGGTCGGAGCTTCCCTCAGCCAGGAGTGAAAGACTGCCTTTTGGCATTGGGAGGGATATTCAAGGGATCTTGCAGAAGGGCTTGCTCTGACTCCCTATATCCTTTGCTTCTTCTCTTTGAGAGATTTCCTGGTTAACTAAGGGGATATCAAGGGGGACAGCCACTGGCATTCTCTCTGGGCCTTGGCAGTACCACCCCCATGTCTAGGGGCAGTATAGAATGGTAGTTAAGAATATGGGCTTTGGGTGGTGTGGGGAGGGAAGGATTGGGAGTTTGGGATTAGCAGAGGCAAGCTATTACATATAGGATGGATAAACAACAAGGTCCTACTGTATAGCACAGGGAACTATATTCAATATCCTATAATAAACCATAATGGAGGGCTTCCCTGGTGGCGCAGTGGTTGAGAATCTGCCTGCCGATGCAGGGGACACGGGTTCGTGCCCCGATCCGGGATGATCCCACGTGCCGCGGAGCGGCTGGGCCCGTGAGCCGTGGCCGCTGAGCCTGCGCGTCCGGAGCCTGTGCTCCGCAACGGGAGAGGCCACAGCAGTGAGAGGCCCGCGTACCACACACACACACAAAAAAACCATAATGGAAAAGAATGAAAAAGGATATATATTCTTTATATATATGTGTATATATTATATATATATATAACTGAATCACTTTGCTGTACAGCAGAAATTAAACACAACATTGTAAATCAACTATAATAAAATTAAAAAGAAAAGAATGTGGGCTTTGGCATCAGACAGATGTGGATCCTTCTGCCAGATCTTCCCCTTCTGAGCTTTGTGTGCCTGGGAAGTGACCTGGCCTCTCTGAGCCTCCATTCCTGTCTGTGTGCCGTGGGAACGAAAGCCCTCACTTAATCTGGATTAAATTACCTGCTGGGTGGGAGGATCTCACACATTCGGTCATGAAATATGTATTGAGCACCTATTATATGCCAGGCACTGTCCTAACTTTGGGTGGTTGACAAAACAGACAGAAATTCTGGCCTCACGGAGCTGATTTAGGGGGAAGCAGGTAATCCACAAAAAAACGCAAGGCAGAGAGAGGGTGTCAGACAGTGCTGAGTGCTTCGGAGTGAAATCAACCAGACAGGTGGGACACAGAGAGAGCTGGGGTGTGCAGAGTGGTCAGGGTGTAACGGGACGAGACTTGTACCAAACCCAGCTTCGGCAGCTCCCTGCTTGGAAGGCCAGTACTCAAGAGACAAGTGTTGGTGGAAAAGGAAAAGCTGCTTTATTCAGGAGGCCAGCAGCCTGGGAAGATGATGGACTAATGTCCTAAGAGCATCTCCAAGTTGCCGGTTAGGAGACAAAGGTTTTTTTTTTCCTTCTTTTTTTGGCTGCATTGGGTCTTCGTTGCTGTGCGCGGGCTTTCTGTAGTTGTAGCGAGCGGGGGCTACTCTTCTTTGTGGTGCGCAGGCTTCTCATTGCAGAGGCTTCTCTTGTTGCGGAGCACGGGCTCTAGGGGCGTGGACTTCAGTAGTTGAGGCACGTGGGCTCAGTCGTTGTGGCTCGCGGGCTCTAGAGCGCAGGCTCAGTAGTTGTGGCGCACGGGCTTAGTTGCTCCGCGGCATGTGGGATCTTCCCCAACCAGGGCTCGAACCCGTGTCCCCTGCATTGGCAGGCGGATTCTTAACCACTGCGCCACCAGGGAAGTCCCGGAGACATTGGTTTTAAAGGCCGAGTTAGGGAGGGCGTGGCAGGGTTTATGATCAGCTTGTGTACAATTCTCGGATTGTTTGGCATCAAGATACAGTTTTGAGCATCACGTATCTCGTTTCAACCAGTCTGGGGTCTACGTGCTTACAGCCAGCAGTTTTCACCTGCTGGGGTCCGCTTCCTGTAACAACAACATAGGAATGTGTGTCAGGCCTTTATCTGTAGCTTTTAGGGAACTGGGAGCTTGGTGACTCTGCTATGTGGCTGATTTAGAGTCAAATTGTTACCAGTTTTCCCACCCAACTGCGATTCTTTGTTTCTACATCCTCACATTTTCTAACTCTTGAGCCAGCCTGTTGAGACTGAGGGGAGGCCTGGAAGACTAAAGCTTTTCTACAAGCAAGAGGACACGGGGGTGGGGGTCTGTCCTGGGAAGGCCCCATAGGGTCCTGCTTGGTTACAAGGGAAGGTCTCTCTGAAGGGGTGACATCTGAACAAGAACCTGAATGAGGTGAGGGAGGAAGCCTGTGGATATCTAGGGAAGAGTGTTTGGGGCAGAAAGAAAAACAAGTGCAAAGGCCCTGAGGCAGGACTGTGCTCTGTGTGTTTACAAAACAGTGGAGGGACAGAGTGGCGGGAGTGATGGGGAGAAGCAGGATGTGAGAACAGTGATGGCTCCACATCTCGTGGGGCCTTGTGGGCCACTCTAGGGACTTTAGCATTTTTGCTGGGTGAGATGGGAGGGAGCTTTTGACCAGGGAAGGGGCAGTACCGACTTAGGTGCTCATAGGATCCCTCCAGCTGGCTGTCGTGGGGGAACAGACAGTGGAAGGCGAGGGCAGGGGCAGGGAGCCCAGTGGGTAGGCAACCGCAGTCAGTGGTCCAGGTGGGAGATGCTGAAAGCGTCGGTGGTACTAGTAAGAAGTAGTCAGATTCTGGAGAGACACGAAAGCTGAAGCACAGACTTTGCTGTTGCATTTGGCAAAGCTGGTTTCCCAGTAAATATGAGTCTCCTTTTCTTTTTGACCAGCCCACCTAGGGCTGCCGAAGAAGCTTTTCACTTCCCATTTCCACATGGGACCTCAGACTGGCCCGGACGCGTGGGAAGCCAGCCAGGGCCAGACTTCAGAATCCCTGGGCCATCCAGGGAAGTCTCCTGCTCTCTCTGGGCCTCTGTTTCCCCAATTTGACAGCAGAACAGGGAACTTCCAGCAGGCCCTGCCTTCGTTTGCCTACCAGGAGAGTAACGAGGGCGAGCAAAGTGCATGAGTTCCAGGCCGGGGCCATGGTCAAAGATGAGGAGATAATGGGACGTTGAACAGCAGTAAGCGGAGGAGGACTCTGCCAGCCTCTCCCTGGGCTGCCAGCGCACTTGCACACGGCCCTTGTCAGGGTCATGGAAGTCCAAGCCATCCCCCCTCAGAGCTGAGGTTCTGGGCTGGATCCACCACCTGGCTGCCTCTAGAGGCCCTGGGGATTTCACGGGATGTTCTCTGCAGACCAAGGTCCCTTCAGGAGGAAGCACTCCGGGGGACTTTGAGGACCCATGGCTCAGCATCTGGATGTTCCCCGTGGCCGGGGTGAGCCCTGGGTGGGGAACCTACTCCTAGGTGAGGAGTGATAGAGGGCATTTCTCAGGGGTCTGGCCAGCCTTCAAGGCCTGGCTGGTTGTGCGAGATCCAGGGATGGAGTTTCTCTCTGTTAAGTGATCATGTCTAAAAGGGAGGCTGTGGGGCAGGGTGGCTTTGTGTGGGACCAGCCAAGGTAACGTCTGGCTTTAGCTCTGTCACCTCTGTGACCTGAGGTAAGTCACTCAACCTCTCTGATCTGCTCAATTTCCTTATTTGGGAAATGGGCAATAATTGGACTCCCCCTGAGGGCTGCTGTGAAGACCAAATGAACACTGTTTTGAGTGGCTGGAAAATAGTAAGCAGGGGGCTTTAGGCTGTGATTAATGAGGATGATGAAAAGATAGAAGACAGGGACTAGGATTATAGTCCAGTCAGTGATAATACTCTCTGATCCCCAGCAGGTACTGAAGATGGGCCAGACGCTCCTGCTCCAGGTGCATTCATAAGCAGCTCATCTGGTCCTCAGAGTCCCTCTATGAGGGAGCACTGTTACTATTAGCCCCATTTTCCAGATGAAGAGACTGAGGCCCAGAAGCAGCATAGCATTGCTGCTGACATCATGGATTCAGACCCAGCTCTGCAAGATACACTGCGTGAGCTTCAACAAGCCATTTAAGCTTTCAGGGCCTCGGTCTCCTCACCTGGAAAATGGGTAGTAATAATCCCTGCCTCATAAGGTTGCTGTGAGGTTCAGTGTGTTGCCACTTGTAAAGTATACAGAAAATCCCCGGTACACGGCGCTTCCTTAATAAATGTTTGAAAGAAAACTGCCAGAGGTGTGGGTAACTTGCCCAGAGTCATACAGCCGTGTGAAGTGGGTGCTAGAATCAGAGACCGGCTCTAGCATCTTCCCTGTTCATCACTTGTAGTTGCTTTTCAAGCACTAAGGGAGGTACTTGGAGACCATGAGGAGGCACCCAACATGCCCCCAGGAGGTCAGGAAGCTGGTGGAGGTGATGTCTAAATTCATCCTTGAAGGATGAGCAGGAGTTCACCAGGCAGGAGGAGGATAGTATCTCCCCAGTCCAACCCTCACCGCCCTCAAGAAAAGAAAAAAAAAAAAAAAGAAAGAAAAGAAAAGAGAAAGAAAGTAACCCAGTGAAAAGAAAAAGCACACACATTCCCATGATGTGTGTTTAATCTGGCCGGTATATGAAGCTCAAGTGAGTGGTCAGCAAAAGATGAAGAGATGGAGGTAGGGAGGGGGACAAGAGCTATGTCATGAAGAACTGCATGTATAAATCTATTTTGCATGTCACAGATTATTTTCTGAGGCTGAATTCCTGAAAGTAGAATAGTTGGGTCACATTTTAATCCTCGATACATGACGTAAAATTGCCCTTCAAAATAACTATGTCAATGTAGCCTGCCACAAAGTGTGTATGACAGTGCCAGTTTCTGAACATCTTTGCCCACATTGGGTATTATTGCTTTAAGAAGTTTTGGTGATTTTATGCCATTAAAAGTTTCCAAGAGGAGAATATTTCCACTGAAGTCCTGGGGACAGTGGTGTCTGAGGATGAGGGACCTGGAGGGATTTGTAGGATGGATGCCAGGTGGGAAGGATGGAACGTAGGAGGGAGGGAGATCAGTTCATGGGTTTGACACCTGGACAGAGATTCAAGTACATGACACCAAGTGGCTTTTAGTTTTGAGATGCTTCTGATGGGGGGGGGGGATCCCAGTTGGAAAACAAGGCCTCCTGAGGAGGTCCCCATCCTGTTCCCCTTCAGTGACAGGAAAATCACTACCTTGCCTCCTGAACAGCCTGTTACGCTATCTGGTTCCTCTGACACTTTTCTGTTACTATCTGTATTAGTTTCCTAGTATTAGTTTCCTGTATTAGTTTCTTCTGTCATAAGAAATTACTACAAACTTGGTGGCTTAAAACAACAGAATTTTATCTCTCACAATTCTGGAGGGCGGAAGTTGAAATCAAGGTATTGGCAGGGCTGCACTCCCTCTAAAGGTTCCAGGGGAGGAGACTTCCTCACCTCTTCCAACTTTTGGTGGCTCGAGGTGTTCCTTGGCCTGTGGCTGCATCACTCTTATCTCTGTCTCCATCTTCACATGGCCTCCTCCTTTGTGTGTCTATGTCTTCTCATCTTTTGTCTCTTATAAGGACACTTGTCACTGGATTTAGGGCCCACCCAGATAATCCAGGATGATCTCATCTTGAGAGCTTTAATTTAATTACATCTGCAAAGACCCTTTTCCAAATAAGATCACATCCATAGTTTCCGGGTGGACATATCTTTTGGGGGACCATCATTCAAAGCACTGCACCATCATTCTTAGCATCGGAAATCATCTACTAAACACAGTTGCATTCCTCACTATTCACTGGCCATGCAGGCTTCTTTCATTTCCTCAGACAGTCTATGCCCCTTCCCTCCTCTGGGTCTTTGCACATGCTGTTCCCTCTGCCTGGATGTCCTTTCCCCCATCTCACAATTGTTTATTTTCTCAATCTGGATGAATCCTTCTTCAGATCTCAGTCTAAACGTTACACTTCCATGTTGCCATTGCACCCTGCACCTCTTCATTAATACTGCAGTATGTAAATTGACATTTATTTGGATGGATGGATGGTTAATGTCCATTTTTTCCATTGGCCCATCCACAGGCTGCATGAGGGTAGGGTTTTGATTTTACAGTTCATTATCTTATCGCATTGCCCAGCTGTGGTCCTGGCACATGGTAGGTGCTCATCAAATGTTTGTGGTATGACTGTTGATTGAATAACAGTTGAAAGCTCCCATTTATTTAACTTCTGTATTTCTTACTCTGTCCTGGGCATTTTACATGTCTATCCTCATGAACCCTCAAGGCAGTGTTGCTTCTATTTTAAGAAAACAGAGGCTCAGAGGCTCAGTGAAGCCACCTGTCCGAAGTCATTGTCACAGATTGGGTTTTTCAGAAGCAGACCCTGAAATGGAGTTGGGGGAGGTGTTATGAGTCGAATAGTGTCCTTCCCCCCCCAAAAAAAAGATACGTTGAAGTTCTAGCCCCTGGAACCTCAGAATATGACTTTATTTGGAAATAAAATTGTTGCAGATATTATTAATTAAGATGAGGTCATACTGCACAGACATAGAGAACAAAAGTATGGATACCAAAGGGAAAGGGGTGGGGTGGGAGGAATTGGGAGACCCTGATTGACACATACATATTATTGATACTATGTATAAAATAGACAACCGATGGGAACAAACTGTATAGCACAGGGAACTCTACCTAATGCACTGTGGTAACCTACATGGGAGGGAAGTCCGAAAGGGACGGGATATCCGTGTGTATGTGGCTGATTCATTTTGTTGTGCAGCGGAGGCTACCACAACATTGTAAAGGCAAGCAAATTCCAGTAAAAATTTTAAAAAAACCACGATGGGTCTTCCCTGGTGGCGCAGTGGTTGAGAGTCCGCCTGCCGATGCAGGGGACGCGGGTTCGTGCCCCGGTCCGGGAAGATCCCACGTGCCGCAGAGCGGCTGGGCCCGTGAGCCATGGCCGCTGCGCCTGCGCGTCTGGAGCCTGCTCTCCGCAACGGGAGGGGCCACAACAGTGAGAGGCCCGCGTACCGCAAAAAAAAAAAAAAAACAAACAAACAAACAAACAAAAAAACAGGATGAGGTCATACTGGAGTAGAGTGGGCCCCTTGCTCCAATATGCTTGGTGTCCTTATAGGAAGACAGCCATATGAAGACAGAGGATTGGAGTGACGCTCCCACAAGGCAAGGAACGCCAGGGATTGCCAGCAGAGCACCAGAAGCTGGAAGAGGGAAGAAACAGTCCTTCTACAGGTTTGTGAGTGAGCTTGGCTCTGCCCATAACTTGATTTTGGACTTCTGGCCTCCAGAACTGTGAACCAATACACTTCTGTTGTTTTAAGCCTCCCAGTTTGTGGTACTATGTCCCGGCCGCCCTAGTTAACTGACACAAGCGCAGGATGTTTATTAGAAATCAATACCTGTGGAGGGAAGGAGGGGGAGGCAAGACTGGGCAGAGAGCGGGAAATGGATCAGTGATGCAGGCCTGACGGAACTTCAGCTGATTCAGCAGGGAGCTCAGGAGAGAGTTTTGCCCCCCTCAGGGTTGTTCTGTATCAGGGTGAAATGGCCAAGCCTTGCTCAATCTCCAGATACAGGCCACCCTGGGAAGGACATGACCTGGGAGGAGATGACAGCTGGAGGCCATCTGGTGATTCATGGGGCAAGTCCCTCCTGGAAGTGGCCCTGTCCAGCCCGTTTCTGTGTCTGTCACAGTCAGACACAGCGAGAAGCACAGGTTCGGGGACTGAAAGCCAGGGCTGTCCCCGGGATCCTGCTCTCTCCTTCCTGGTGTTTCTGATGTCTTTCTCTCCCCACACCCTCAGCCTCTCTCCTGGGCTTCTGTGTGATGCCAGCGGCTGCCCAACTGACCATCACACTTGTCCCATCTCAGCTGCTGGAAGGGGACAATGTCACCCTGGCTGTTCAGGGCGTGGCCAAAGACAGGCTCCTGTGCTTCATCTGGTCTCGGGGTGGGGGCACGGAGATGGCCCAGCAGATCTTAACTTTCTGCATGGACCCTCGGCCCTGCCTACACAGGCCGGGAGACGGTAGTCCAGATGGATCTTTGCACATCACCGCGCTCAGCCTCACGGATATGGGCCCCTACGCCCTACAGAAGTTGGTGGTGGATGTGAGCCACTCCACGTGGAATGTCCACTTGCCTGTGTTTGCTGAGTGCAAACACCCCCTCCCCAACAACCAGAGGGCTCTTCCCAGCCTCTGATCTGACCCTGTCCCTTCCCCACTCAAAACTCTTCCATGGCTCCCCAGTGCCCTAAGGACAATATGTGTATTTCCTGGGGATATTTGGCTGCTGTGACAAGGGTTCAAACAAAAGGGTCTTAAAAAATACGTTTTCCCTCTCTCTCTCTCCCCCTTGTCCAGATACAATAATTTTGGAATGGATATAACCGCATTATATTGCCAGAGGCCTAGCTCCTTCTAAATCCTCCACCACCCTTGGAGAGTAGCCTTTGTCTGCATGGACCAAGATGGCTCATATGGACATAGGGATGTCCCCATTCTAACATGGGAGAGGGAAAGAAGGAAGGGAAGGGTGTGTCCCCTTCCTTTAAGAACCTGAGTCAACGATTATACCCATCATTTCTGCTCACACCTCATTGGCCAGAATTTAGTCACATGGTCATACATAGCTGCAAGGGAGGCTGGGAAATGTAGTCCTTATGGTGGTGGCCACGTGCCTGGCTAAAAATTGGGGTATTATTATTACAGAAGACGAAGGATATTAGAGGACACCTAGCCATCTCTCTCAGAGTGGGGATGGAAAATAGAAACCTCTCCTTGATTAAGAGATAAAGTAGGCTGAAAGTGATGGCTCTCTTTTGTCCTAGCCTTGATTTTTATAAACAAAAACAACAAAAGCACAGAATCTTGTATAGAGGAGAAGGAGAAGGAGAAGCTGCTTCCCTGGACCTAGAAATGCTATGTTTGTGTAGATGGGGTCAGGAAAGCCTGCACTCTGAGCTCATAAGGCCGGATTCCAAAGACCTTGGGCCAGCTGATCCCGATAGCAGCAACCCCACCAGTGTCCTGCCTTCCTCTTAGATGATTCCTTCTTTTCCCCATAAAGAGATGCAAACTCTTTTTACCCACTTATTATTTATTTTAAAGTTGTGATAATAGTACAAATAACATAAAAGTCATCATCTTAACCATTTTTGAGGGTACAGTTCAGTGGCATTAAGTACAGCATTAACATCCCTCCATCTCCAGGACTCATTTCATCTTGCAAAAGTTGAAACTCTGTACCCATTAAACACTAACTCCCTAACCTCTCCCTCCTCCAGCTCCTGGAAACCACCCTTCTACTTTCTGTTTCTATGATTTTGGGCTACTTTAGGTACCTCAAATAAATGGAATCATACAGTATTTGTCCTTTTGTGACTGGTTGACTTCACTTAGCATGATGTCTTCAAGGTTCATCCAAGTTGTAACATGTGACAGAATTTCCTTTCCCTCTAAGGCCATATTTCCATTGTACAGTCATCCCTTAGTATTCATGGGGATTGGTTCCAGGACCCACTGCAGATACCAAAATCTGAGGATGTTCAAGTCCTTTCCATAAAATGGTGTAGTACAGTTGGTCCTCTGTATCCATGGATACAGAACCTGTGGATATGAAGGGCTAACTATACATATAAACCACGTTTTGTTTGTCAGTTCATCCATCAGCGGACAGGGGGTTGCTTCCACCTTTTGGCTATTGTGAATAATGCAGCTATGAACATTCTTGCCCATTTCAAAAACCAACTTAGACCATCGTTAGGCATGCCCCCGGTGACCTTGAACTTGGAAGCTCAAAATCACTTGGAGTCACTAGACAGATCTGGAGGGTGGCAGGAAATAGTTCACAGAATTTATATTGGCTCTTCAAGGACTGTATATGGCATCACCAATATATTTCTTCTCCTCTTCAGCTCCTTTAGTCTTCCAGCTATTTAGATAAACTCTTTAAAGTATTTCACTCTGTTTTTTTTTTTTCCCAACAGAGGTTGGTTTTTAGAGGAGAGAAGTGATTGGTGGAATGTGGGTCCTTCCGTGGTGAAGTCCCCGGTCATCTGCCTGCCACAGCAGCACCACCATCCTGTTCAATCTCATCTTTCCCCATTCTCTGTGCCCAGACCCTAGCTCTCTAACCTCCTGTCAGACCTGCTTCCTTGTTCTTTCTCACATCTAGGACTTAGCTCTGCCTTCTGCTGTCATCCTTTCTTCCCTTCACTCATATAATCTCCTCCCCCTCATCACTCTGGAGCTTTTCATGTAAATATCATCTCCATGAAGTCCTTTCTGACCCCCTAACTGGGTCAGGTGTCCCCTCTGGTTTATCGAAATCCCCTGGAATTCCACATCCCAGCTCTTCTCACTTGGGCCCATCACTGTGTGGGGGTGAGTCTGTCTCCCTCACTGGACTGTGAGTCCCACGAGGGCACAGACTGGGATGGCTTGATCCCTGCTGTACAGAAAACACTAGTTAAATGAAGTAACAAATGGATGAATGGATGGGTGGATGGAAGGTGGTTCCCTTCCATCAGGTGGTTCCCTGATCCAGCAGATTACACTAAATCTCCTTGTTCTATGCTCCCAGTGACATCTTTCCCCTAGATAATTTGTTTAAAAATAGCTCATATTTTGAGTGCTTACTACACCCTTCAGAACTGGGAAGCCCCAGGAGGGCAGGGCTAGGACTGACTTGATCACTACTATGACCCCAGTACTGCCCAGCACAGAATGTGGCTCAGAACAGATGCCCAGTAAGTGTTTGTTAGGTGCAAGATTAAATGAATAATCAACATTATACATTGACTAATACTTTGCGTAACATTTGGTATTTTCTAGCATCACTGCCTCTGCCTAGATTTGGCAAAAAGGCCACACATGTGTGTCTGAAACGACTCAGTCTACTGGGGTCATCTATACAATATCTCCTTCCCCTCCCCCATCCCTAGTCCAAGGGCAGGGACCAAGGGGACAACGCTAAGCAGTTACTATCTGCAGGATCCCAGGCCAAGGTCGTCACGTACGTTAGTTCATGTCATCTTCACAACAGCCCCCTGAGGCTGGCGCCTGTTTTCGGAGGAGACTGAGGCTCAGAGGGGGAAGGTCCAGAATCAGTCTCATGGGGCCAAAGTCAAGATGTAGGCAGGGCTGTGCTCCTTGGGAGGCTCTAGGGGAGACTCCATTTCCTTGTCTTTTCCAGCTTCTAGAGCTGCATCCCTTGCATTCCGTGGCTCATGGCCCCTTCCTTCATCTTTAAAGCCAGCATCACAGCATCTTCTCTCTTTGACTCGGCTTCTGTCTGCTTCTGTCACGTGGCCTTCTTTATTCTGTGTCAAATCTCCCTCCGCCTCCCTCTTGTAAGGAAACTTGTAACGGTATTTAAGGACCCACCTGGATAATCCAGGCTAATGTCCCCATGTCAAGATCTTTAACTTCATCACATCTGCAAGGTCTCTTTTTCACCATGTAAGGGAACAGCCGCAGATTCCAGGGATTAGGAACTGGAGATCTTTGGGCACCTGCCACAGCTTCCCCCACTCTGGTTCTCTTCTGCTCCGTAGATGCCACATCGGAGAATGACCAGGGCCCAGAATTCTATGGACCACACATCCCTGGAGGGGGCATCGCTGACATCGTGCTTGGAATGGTGGTTGGTATTGCTCTGATGGCCACTGTGGCCTATTCTGTGGGCTTCATGAGGGACCAGGTAGCCGTGATTCTCTTTTCCCTAAAGGAGGGTTGGGTACCTGTCTATGAAGGGAGCTTGAGGTAAACAGGAGTCCTGGATAGGATGAGGATAGAGAGAGATGAACCAGATTCCTGAGTTTTCTTTCTGCTTTGATGGAAATTAATGGTGGACAAGTTGGCAGAGCCCAGATTGTAGAGGCCTTGAATGCCAAGCTGAAGGCCTCAGACTTTACCCCGTTTGACCTGGGGAATCAAAGAGTGCTCCTTGCACGTGAGACACCCCTCCACTCCTCTGGGCCTGGTGGGACGGCCGGCTAGGAGAGGGTGCAAGGGTAGTGAGTAGGGAGCAAGAGATGAGCGCTCCTTTCTAGGTGTGAAAGTTAATGGTGAAAAGGGAGGCATGGGACTCTTTGCAGAGACCTTGAACTCCAAGCTGAGAGCTTGACTTCTCCTGTGGGGAGTTAGTGAGTGCCATCTTCAGGCAAATGTTCAGCATCCGTCCCTTGATGTAGGCCAGGGGCATGGAGATGGTAAGGTGTTGAGTGAGGGACGAGAGAATGGAGTTCCCTGTGCGTGTGTGTGTGTGTGTGTGTGTGTGTGTGTGTGTGTGTGTGTGGTGGAGAGTGTGGAGGGAGAGGGGTGGTGAGGTGCACTCATGGTGGGAAGGCTGGCAGGGGGTGTATCGTGGAGGCCTCCAACGCTAGACCAAAGGATTTCATTCCTTGTCACGGGGAGGCAGTGAACAACTACGGCCCTTATACTGGGCCCCCGTTCCCCACCCGCAACCCTGGGGCAGAACCTAAACCTTCTCTCCTTTGTCTTCCCCTGCAGATCAGGGCAGCTGTGTTTTCTCACCCTTAAGTCAGGTCATTATTGCTGACAGGGGGTCACCAGATACGTTGGAACCAGGGCTGCGGGCAGGGGGAGGGAGGATGGAGGGTAAGGGGGAGGGAGGAGCTTGGAAGCTGTTAAAATACCTCTGTAGATAAACCATTTGCACCTTCTTGGCCTCTGTCCTGCAAGAGAGGCTGAAATCTGGGCTGGAGGACATAAGGGCTCCAGATGTGGGGGCAGGGTGAGGAGGGGCCCACTGCCTGGTCTAAGGACTCCTGTTTACCCCAACTCCCCTTCCCTTTATTACCCTCAAAAGATGTATGAAGAGTGAGAGCTTGAAAGGGTGGGGAGTGATTGCAGGAAGTCAGGAGACGCGGAGGCAGCTCCTTCTCAGCCGGTCCCAGTCCTGGCATCCCCAGCTCAGAATGCACATCTTGGACAATGTGAGCACGATTCCATTGGAACGTCAGCTCCATGGGCCAGGGCCTTGTCTGTGTTGTTCACTATCGTGTCCACAGTACCTGGACTAGTGCCTAGCACACAGTAGGTGCCCAGTATATATTTCTTGACTGATTGAGTGAGTGAATAGATAATCTCTGGGACTGCAAATTCTGTGAGGACCAGTGCACAGACTTTCAAAGCAAAAGGACTGGATTGAATAGATGCGTCACCATCTAAAATCAAGGGCCTCTATCAGGCAGAGTTCTCCCCGACCTCTCTGTGGCTGTTCCCTCCTCTTGTCCTTGGGCTTCCTGGGTTCAGCCAGTGAAGGTTATGGCGCGGGGAGGGGTTACCTTCATCTCCACACGTGGCTGAGCTTTAGCCCTCATTGATCCTGCTTTTGTACATTGCAGATCCAGACAGTTCAACATGGAGTCACGATCCAGAAGGCCAGATACCACCCCAATATTCACCACTTGGACTTTTCTCCTGTCAAAGAAAAGAAGAAGGCACCCCAAACGCAAGCAACATGTGAAGAGATGCTCCAACTCAGAAGTGCTAATTGAAACAACAGGATACAGTTATACACATGGTAGCCTGGAAATCTGAGAAAGCTGGGTGATGACAGGTGTTCAAGGGGACATAGGGTCACAGGAACCTCAGACACTGCTGGTGGGAATATGGGTGGGGACGGTGATTCTGTAGGACAACCTGGCAAGACTTGGGCAAATCGAGCATGTGCAGCCACCTAGGACCCAGCAATTGTCCTCCTGGATACAATACCCCAAAGGATTGTTCTCACAATCCAAAGGAACGGCTGGGGGAGTTGGCAGGCAAAATGGTAGATTCACACTGGAGAGTGTTTGCAGCAATTAGAAGCACTGTTTGTCCATGTAGCCACACAGATGGATCATAAAAACATGATGGTGACTGGAAAAAGTAGTGTATATTCATTAGAGTAAGTAAAACTAGCTGCTGTTGAGGTATCTTCTTTGTATTGATTCAACAGTTCTGTATCCTGACTGTGGTAGTGAATACACGAATCTCTACATGTGATAAAATTTCATAGTACACACACACACACACACACACACACACACACACACACACACACATACACAAGTGCATGTTAAAGCTGGCAAAATATGAATTAGGCCTGTAGTTTAGTTAATAGATTGTACCAATGTCAATTTCTTGGTTTTGATAACACCTAAGGTTAGGAAGAGCTGTGTGAAAGGTACATGGGAACACTATTTTTACAATTTCTTGTGAGTTTTTAATTATTTTAAATTAAAATTTTTCTAGTTTGAAATTTTAAATTAAAAACTATTTTTAAATTTTGAGCATGTAAAATAATGGAATCATCTATTGTAACAGTTAGGCCCCCAAATCTCAGTGGCTTAACAAAATAATAGTTCAATTTGGGTGGGTGGGGCACTCTGCTCCACAAGTCATTTTGGTGCCCCAGGCTTTGTCCATCTTGGGGCCTCATTCCCCTCTAGAGCCTTCTCCAATCAACCAGTGGATGGAGGTGGAGGATGGGAGGATTTTATGAGTCAGGGCTGAAAGCAACTCCCATCACTTCCATCACATCAGATTCCATTGGGCAAAACTTGGTCACATGGCCACACCTAACTGCAAGGGAGGCTGGGAAATGTAGTCCAGCTGTGAGTCCAGGAGGAAAATGGAAACACAGTACTGGTGGTCATTGACCATCTCTGCCACAGTAAGAAACAGGATGAGAATTTTGATACAATACCATAGTCACAGATTTTAAATATATGAACCCCAAAGAGCAATACCCATTTTTAAAGAACACAAACAAACAAGCATATACACTTTAAATCCAGTAGAATGGTTGGCTGTAGGGGAAGAGAAGATGGATTTGGGAAAAGAGATAAACTGAAATAAATATATAAAGATGATGATGACAATGTGCCATAAACAGAAGACTGAGTAAGTTGGGCCTCTTTTCCTGAGATCCAACTTTTAATTTTTTTATTTTTGTATGTTCTGTAATGTACTTAGTATATTAACATTGTCATACTTTATTATTATTATTTTTTTGGCTGTGTTGGGTCTTTGTTGCTGCACGCGGGCTTTCTCTAGTTGCAGCAAGTGGGGGCTACTCTTCGTTGTGGTGCACAGGCTTCTCATCACAGTGGCTTCTCTTGTTGTGGAGCACAGGCTCTAGCTGCGCGGGCTTCACTAGTTGCAGCATGTGGGCTCAGTAGTTGCAGCTCACGGGCTCTAGAGCGCAGGCTCAGTAGCTGTGGTGTGCGGGCTTTGTTGCTCCGCGGCATGTGGGATCTTCCATGACTGGGGCTCAAACCCGTGTCCCCTGCACTGGCAGGCAGATTCTTAACCACTGTGCCACCAGGGAAGTCCAAGACCCAACTTTTAAAAAAGCCACAGGTTCTTAAATCCTCCATGCTCCCAATTCCTACTCTCAGGTCTTGTGGCTTTCAAAGGGTGAGAGTAGTTGGAAATTCTCAAAGATCAAGACCCTTCCTTTAACCCTAAGTCCTACAGAATCAGATCCAGCACCCAGCGCAGGCTTAGTTAATGCAGGCTGACTCAGAACCTTCCCCCAGGAGTGTGTGACTATCGTCAAATGTGTGGTCTCTCACAGGAGGACTGGGAATCCTGTGCTGGTGGGCAGTGGCTGCCTGACCGGATCCTCTCATCCCTGGCACACCCAGCCTCACTTATTTTAGTTATTGGAACTTTTTGTCCACCTTCCACCACAGGGCCTTTGCTTATACTCTTCTCTCCGTCTGTAACACTTGTTATGTAAAGGAAGGATTTGGTTCAGCTGCATAAAACAGACGCTCAAAATAGCATTGGTTTTATTAATATAGCAGTGTAGTTCTCTCTCATGTGAAATAAATTATGGTAGTTTGATTGCAACAATGGCCCCAATTCTCCATTTCCTATATCCATGCCCATTATAATGTGACTTTACAACTTCTCCCCTCAACAGGTGGAGTCTATTTTCCTGCGCCCTTGAATCTTGGCTGGTCTCATGACTTGCTTTGACCAAAAGGATGAAGTAGAAATACAAAGTGGCAGCTCTGAGCCTGGGCCTCAAGAGGACTTGTGCATTTCCTCTGTCTCTCTCTTGAAGCCACTAAGCTTTGGGGATGTTTGTTATACAGCAATACCTAACTGATAAACATATCCCAGTCTGATCTTGTGGCTTCATGGTCACCAGAGATCCAAGCTCCTTCTATGTTTGTGCTCTGTTGTACCATGCATAACTTCCTTCTGCAAGTTTCCTCATTGTTCAAAATGACTGCTGGAGCTCCAGCTGTTACACTCATCTCACTCTCTTTGCCTAAATAATTCTGACCAACCTTTTTGATCCTAGATCAAACATCAGTTCCTCAGGAGAACATTTCTGATGCCTAGACCATGTGCTCTCATAGGATCTTATACCTTTCCTTCATACCATTTACCCCTGGCCCCAGAGTGGCTTGCATTCCACACCTGGCTATGCCACTTACTACTTGCATAACTTGGGCAAACGACTTTCCTTTTCCAAGCCTCAGTTTTGCCATCTATACAACGGGGACATTGAGAATTAAATAATACATGGTGTACATATCTGGCAATAGTAAGTGCTGACCAACTGGCAGGGAGAATGTTCTTTGCCAGCTTGAGAGGTAGAATAGTGCAGTGGGGAGGATAGTCAGCCTGGGAGGGTTCAAATCCTGGCTCTGCCTGTTAACTTTGGGCCAGTGTCTCTTTGTGCCTCAATTTCCCCATCTGTCAAATGGAGATGGTGATAATAGTATCTCCTTCCTAGGACTGTGATAAAGATGAAATGTGTTCACCATGGCGCAAGACAGCATCTGGCCTTTGGTAAGCATTTCCCAAACATTATCGTTTTGAACTTCAACAGACCCATGAGGCTAATTAGCTGCTGAGGAAACAGGTGATGCTACTCAAGGTTACAGTCCGTTTGTTAAAGATCTCGCCATCGGGGACCGACTGGATTGTGGAGGAGAAGGGAAGGCCCCTGCAGACGATGAACACTAGGGCAGCAGGTATCTCAGAGCCCTGGCCTGTCCCCACCGGCCCGTACTTGGCTTCCAGGCAGGAGGCCAACACGTGTGCACAACCTGGCATTCCTGAGAAGCTATCAGACGGACTCTGATCAAAGGGCCACGCAGGGCACTCACCTGCCTAACAGGTGTCAACCATGCTTGGACAGAGTGACTGGGGTGAAACAGGGCCTCACCTCACCGAGTCTTGGTTTCCTTTCCTGTAAAATGGGTGTAAATCCCCCCAACTCTACAGGGCTTCCTTGAGGATGAAATGTGATTGATCTCATAGGACCCTTGGCAAACAAGAACAGTGTTGCTGATATCAAGAGCTGCTCCCTTCTGATCTGTGTCTGTTCTGTTTGGGATCGGACACATTACTGCCTCTGGGAGTCTCCCAGATCCCTCAGGGCTGAGTTAGGGGCCCTATCGTTAGTATCGCACAGACTCATATCTGTGGTAGTGAGCCATCGTCACCTTGTCATGACATCTTTGACTTTGTCCTGCCAGATTGCAAGCTCTCCAGGTGTGTGTTGGGTTCGCTCACTGTGGACCCCCTAACATAGTAAGAACCCAATATTTGTTGAATGAAAATTATGTTTTAGGCTCTCTGGGGATTAAATTCATATGCACCAATGAATATTTTTTAAAAAAACACAAAAAACCATGGGGCTCCCAATTAACAAATGGGCAAAAGAGCTGAACAGCTACTTCACTAAGGTTGATATACAGATGGCAAATAAGCACTTGAAACGATTGTCAATCATTAGTCATTAGGGAAATGCAAATTAAAGCCACAATGTATGCCCACTAGCGCCTATTAGAATGTCACTGGCTAAAATTAAAAGGACCAAACACACCAAGTGTTGATGAGGTTATGGAACAACTAGAAATCTTATTCACTGCTGATAGGAATGTAAAATTTTACAACCACTTTGAAAAAGAGTTTTGCAGCCTCTTTACCCTCCTAGGTATTTACCCAGGAGAGATGAAATCATGTTTCCATACAAAAGACATACAAAGCATGTTCACAGCAGCTTTATGGGTTAACAGCCAAACCTGGAAATCAATCAAATATCCATCAGCAGATGCATGGTTAACAAAACTATGCTTATAGCCATACAGTTGAAAACTTCTAAGCAATGAAAAGGGATGATTTACTGATACGTGCAATAACAAGTGTGCATCACAAAATAACTATGCTGAGTAAAAGAAGCCAGATAAAAGAGTACATACTGTGTGATTCCATTCAGCTAAAACCCCTAAAAGAGCAAACGGATCTATAGGGGCAGAGAGCAGATCAGTTGTTGGCTGGGGTGGGGCTGTGGGGAAGGGCAGGAAGGAGGGATTACTGCTGAGCATGGGGACATGCTTTGGGGTGATGGGTATGTTTACCATCTTGATTGTGATGATGGTTTCACTGGTATTTAGATACATCACGACCTATCAACATAGACACTTGACATGCAATTTGTTATATGTCAACTGTACTTCAGTAAAGCAATTTAAAAAACAAACCAACAAAAACGGGTCCCCATTTTTCACCTATTAAACTGTTAACATTGCTCGTTGTTGTTTTTAAAGATCACACCCAGGGTGGTTGAGTATGACATCATTTCAAACACTGAGTTGTAAACTTGATAGAAGGCAACTTGGCCGTTTGTATCAAAACGCCTTGAAATTTACATTCATTGTGACCCGTTCATTCTACTTCCGGGAATATTTTCCAATCATAGACGTGTACAAAGATAGAGCTACAAGGGTGGACATCATAGCCTTATTTCTTTTTTCTAAATTGAGATATAATTGGCGTATAACATTGTATTCGTTTTCGGTGTACAGCATAAAGATTTGATATACGTATATATTGAAGAATGAATTTGCAGTAAGTTTAGTTAACATCCATCACCTAACATAGTTACAATATTTTTTTAATTAAAATTTTTTTTAATTTTTATTTTTTTAACATCTTTATTGGAGTATAATTGCTTTACAATGGTGTGTTAGTTTCTGCTTTACAACAAAGTGAATCAGTTATACATATACATATGTTCCCATATCTCTTCCCTCTTGCGTCTCCCTCCCTCCCACCCTCCCTATCCCACCCCTCTAGGTGGTCACAAAGCACCGAGCTGATCTCCCTGTGCTATGCGGCTACTTCCCACTAACATATATAAAATGGCATATTACTCAGCCATAAAAAGAAATGAAATTGAGTTATTTGTAGTGAGGTGGATGGACCTAGAGTCTGTCATACATAGTAAGATGGAAGAGAAAAACAAATACCGTATGCTAACACATATATACGGAATCTAAAAAAAAAAAACATGGTCATGAAGAACCTAGGGGCAAGACGGGAATAAAGACGCGGACCTACTAGAGCGTGGACTTGAGGATACAGGGAGGGGGAAAGGTAAGCTGGGACAGAGTGAGAGAGTGACATGGACATATATACACTACAATATTTTTCTTGTGATATGATCTTTGAAGATCTAGTCTCTTAACAACTTCCAAATATAAAATGCAGTATTGTCAACTATAGTATATCTTTATTTCTTAATATAAAAATAATCAGAGCTAACAAAAACATCCAATAGTCTAACATTATAGTGTTGGTTATATAAATTATTTTGCATCTATATAATAACATACTCTGAAGCCATAAAATGAAGTTATTGGACAATGCTTAACGACATAAAGGTACTATATCTGTTTTTTTTTCTTTTATTACCATGTCTGTTTTATTACTCTAATCACACTTGTGAACATCTTTTATTATTTATTTATTTATTTTAACATCTTTATTGGAGTATAATTGCTTTACAATGGTGTGTTCGTTTCTGCTTTACAACTAAGTGAATCAGCTATACATATACATATGTCCCCATATCTCCTCCCTGTTGGTCTCCCTCCCACCCTCCCTATCCCACACCTCTAGGTGGGTCACAAAGCACTGAGCTGATCTCCCTGTGCTATGCTTCCAACTAGCTATCTATTTTACATTTGGTAGTATATGTAAGTCCATGCCACTCTCTCACTTCATCCCAGCTTACCCTTCCCCCTCCCCGTGTCCTCAAGTCCATTCTCTACATCTGCATCTTTATTCTTGTCTTGCCCCTAGGTTCTTCATGACCTTTTTTTTTTTTTTTTTTCAGCTTCCATATATATGTGTTAGCATACGGTATTTGTTTTTCTCTTTCTGACTTACTTCACTCTGTATGACAGTCTCTAGGTCCATCCACCTCACTACAAATAACTCAATTTCATTTCTTTTTATGGCTGAGTAATATGTCATTGTATATCTGTGCCACATCTTCTTTATCCATTCATCTGTTGATGGACACTTAGGTTGCTTCCATGTCCTGGCTTTTGTAAATAGAGCTGCAATGAACATTGTGGTATAGAACTCTTTGAATTATGGTTTTCTCAGGGTATATGCCCAGTAGTGGGATTGCTGGGTCATATGGTAGTTTTATTTTTAGTTTTTTAAGGAACCTCCATACTGTTCTCCATAGTGGCTGTATCAATTTACATTCCCACCAACAGTGTAGGAGGGTTCCCTTTTCTCCACACCCTCTCCAGCATTTATGGTTTGTAGATTTTTTGATGATGGCCATTCTGACCGGTGTGAGGTGATACCTCATTGTAGTTTTGATTTGCATTTCTTTAGTGATGTTGAGCATTCTTTCATGTGTTTGCTGGCAATCTGTATGTCTTCTTTGGAGAAATGTCTGTTTAGGTCTTCTGCCCATTTTTGGATTGGGTGGTTTGTTTTTTAGATATGTGAACATATTTTAACGTAAATAAATGTTCCGCTCTAATTTTACTCCTCAGATTTGCAAAATATTCCATTGAATGAGTTTACCACAGTATATTTTCACAAATACCCTATTTAGGTAGTTTCCATACTTTTTTCTGGCTATAAGCAATACTTTTATGATTAGCCCAGAAGTAACTCTTTTCATATATCTTGAATGACTGTCTTAAGATAACTGTAAGAAACATTGTGAGTTCAGAGAGCATGCACATTTTCCTGTCTTTGGACACACCTTGCCTAATTGCTCTCCAGAAAGTTTGCCCCAATGTACATTCTCCTTATTCTTGCCAGTACTGGATGCTATCATTTAAAAATTCTAGATCAGTGGTTTTCAAACTTATTTTTTCCTTTGTTTTCTCCCCTACTGATCAGGTAATAATATTTGTCAACCCTCACTGCAGCTTCACCTTGCTTCCCAAGCAAGCTGCATACTTGGAAAACCCAGGGTCAAGGTGATTTGAAAGCAAGTTTTTTTGTTTGTTTGTTTTTAATTTATTTTGGCTGTGCCGGCTCTTAGCTGCGGCACGTGGGATCTTTACTTGCAGCATGTGGGCTTCTTAGTTGCGGCATGCGGGATCTAGTTCCCTGACCAGGGATCAACCCGGGACCCCTGCATTGGGAGCATGGAGCCTTATCCCCTGGACCACCAGGGAAGTCCCAATTTGAAAGCAAATTGCTTCCCTTGTCATCTCTAGGCCTTTGAACCTGGAAACTGCTGCCAGGCAGAATCTGAGGCGAAGAGGCCACCTTTACCTTTATCTTGTTATCACTTGTTCTGGTAAGCTCCTGTGCACGGCCTTCAAGGCTGTCCAATGTCAGCACCTCCATACTAGGCTGCAGGCGCCTAAGAAAAGTTAACCCTGAGACCAGGCTTGTGCCAACAGCGCTACAATGCCATGCGGGGCCAACACTACATGCCAGCCACACCAGTGGTACCTCTGGGACACAGAGGACCTCTGGGACAACGGAGGCTACCCCGCCTGCCCTGGGGGCACAAGGCCACATGACTTGTCAGCAAATGCAGTGCCAAGCTGCTCTTTCTGACCTCGGCAGTGCTGGACCTAGGTAGCTGGGATGTTGTAGAGGCTAGAGGAATCTGCAGAGTTGATAAGAGCCCAGCCTGTTGCTAGTGGACCCTGCCTTGCCCTTTCCAGGTTCCCAAACCCCCAAGGCCCTGGGGTACTTCTCTTACTGGGAAATCTGGGGTGAACAGGGCTGGAACTCGGGGAGCAGGACTGATGAACTCTCTTTGGGGATGAGGGAAAACCAAGGACTCTGCAGGGGAGAGGGGCTTCTCGGACACTCTGGCTTTTCTTCTAGGCCTGGACTCTTTGACCGAGGAGACAGAAGGACATCATGAGGCCATCAGACCATTGAGGCATCAGGAAAACATGGCTGGCCCCTGGGAGGGTCCCTGCAGAGATGGTGGGCTTTGGAAATGGCTCTGTCTCACAGGTAACACCTACAGGACCATAATTCCTGATTCTCTTCCCCAAGCTCCTAAGTCCCTCTGCATCTTCACGCCTCGGATACGGCACCTCCATCCTTTCAGGTGCTCGTGCCCCAAACCTCAGAGCCATCTCTGACTTCAGTCACACCCACACCCTACATCCTGTCTGCCAGCAAATCTTATTGGCTTCAGATTCCCAAGCTCACCATTTCTCAGTTTTTTTGTTGCAACCACTTTGGTCCAAATCACTGATGTCTCTTGCCTGGATTGTTGCAGATACTTCCTAACTGGTCTCCCGTGTTTCTGCCTTGCCTGCAGTTGCCACATATAGCTGCATGAGTTGTGCACTGCACAAGTGCTGGCAGCACTGTTTGCGTTAACTGTAATGTGAATGCCAGTTCACTCTGTGGAGCTGAGTAATGTAGCAGCTCTACCCTCAGACTCCAAAATCAATTCACTCTGTAGCCGGAAGGATCATCTCAGAACAGAAGGCACATGATGTTATCCCTTAGCTCAAAAGTCTCCAGTGGTTTCCTAACTCTCTTGGAACACAATTCTTAAAATGGTCTACAAGTGCCTAAATGAATTGTTCCCAACCAGAGCTAATACTGCCCCCCTGGTGGGTATTTGGCAGTGTGTGGGGATGTTCTCTGGTTGTCTCAATGCCTTGGAGGGAGGGTCAGAGGTGCTGAACTACTTGCAATGCACAGGACAGTCCTACATGATGAATGACTGTCTTGCCCAAAATGCCAGTAGCATCCTCTGACCTTATCTACTGCCCTCTCTCTCTTTCACTCAGTTCCAGGCCCACTGATCTTTCTGCTGTGCCCTCAAGACAGCAGTCTTACTCTGCCTTGGGGCCCTGGTGCATGCTTTCCCCTCTCTAAATGCTGAACTGCTATGAGTGAGAATCTAAGAGGGGCTGATTCTAGTGTTGAATGTGGCTAAGCGTCTCCCTCCTCTCTCAGCCTTCTTTCTGAGCTCCTGCTGCAAGCAGGTGTCTGCCCAGATGACCATCACCTCCATCCCTCCCCGGGCCATGGAAGGGAACAATATCACCCTATCTGTCCAGGGGCGCCCTTTGAATCTCATCTCCTATAACTGGTTCTGACGAGCAACCACTTCCCAGTATACTCATATCTTTAATTTTAAATTCACCGACCATGGCCACACTCCAGGACCAGCCCACACCAGCCGGGAGATGGGCAGTGCTGATGGTTACCTGACCATCGCTGATGTGCAAGTGTCAGATGACAGAATCTACACCCCGCAGCTCATCTCTGTGGATGGGACCGGTGGCCATGATGCTATGCTACTCGTCTCTAGTTAAGGGCATTCCTGGCGGTGGGGGTGGCGGTGGGAATGCTCTCTGGTGGCACAACTGGCAATTGTAAGCATTTATTAAGTGCTTTCTGTGCACCTGATGCTATTCTATACCCTCTGGATGTAGGAGGTCAAGGACCCCTCACTACAACTTTTAGACTAGATTATGAACAGGGAAATTGAGGTTCGAGGATGCTTAACAACATGGCCAGTGGCACCTGTGGAGCTGGGATTTGAACCCAGTCTCTGCTTAACCTTAAAGCCTGTGTTTTTGAGTACTGCCTCAAAGGGTTATTACACATAAGTAATATAATATTACACCCTCTCCTTTATTAAGGTAACACACTCTTAACATGTTCTTTTTCTGAGGAATTATTTTGTATCATTCCCTGTACTAATACTTAATTTTACATAATTATCACATAAAATCCTTTATATACACTATATAAAGAGTTCCCACAAGTAAACAAAAGGGAAAACGCTTCAATAGAAAAAGGAAGTGCAAGATTTGGATAATTGGTCTGTAGAGGAAGAAATATAAATGGTCAATAATGCTATGAAATGATGCTCAATTTCACTAATAATAAAGGAAATACCAAAAAAAGCAAGATACAATTCCTCACCCACAAGGTTGTTAAAATTTTTTTCCAGCTTTATTGAGGTATAATTGACATATATGACAATATGACATAGGCATTGTGAGATGGTTACCACAATCAAGTTAATTAATACATCCTTAACACGACACATTAACACATAGATGCCTTTGTGTGTGTGTGTGTGTGTGTGTGTGTGTGTGTTGAAATATTTAAGATCTGTTCTCTCAGCAAATTTCAAATATACAGTGCAGTATTATTAACTATATTCCCTATGCTGCAATTCAATCCCCGGAACTTATTCATCCTAAAACTGAAAGTTTGTACCCTTTGACCAGTATCTCCTTATTTCCCCCACTTCCTCAGCCCTTGGCAACCACCATGCTATTCCCTGGTCCTGTGAGTTTGTCTGTTTTAAATTCCACATATAAGTGAGATCATACAGTATTTGTCTTTCTGTGTCTGGCTTATTCCACTTGACATAATGTCCCCCATGTTGTCACAAATGTCAGGATTTCCTTCTTTTTTATGGCCGAATATCCCAGTGTGCGTGTGTATATATATATACATATACACATACCACATTTTCTTTATCCATCCATCCCTTTCCATACCTTGGCTATTGTGAATAATGCTGCAATGAACGTGGGCACAGATAACTCTTCAAGATTGTGATTTCGTTTTCTTTGGATAGATACCCAGAAGTGGGATTGCTGGATCATATGGTGTTTCTATTATAAATTTTTGGGGGAAACTCCATACAATTTTCTATGATGGTTGAACCAATTTACATTCTCACCAACAGTGTGCAAGGGTCCCCTTTTATCCACACTCTCCCCGATACTTTTTATCTCTTTTCTTTTTTTTTTTTTTTTTTTTTTTTGCGGTACGCGGGCCTCTCACCGCCGCGGCCCCTCCCGTTGCGGAGCACAGGCTCCGGACGCGCAGGCGCAGCGGCCATGGCTCACGGGCCCAGACGCTCTGAGGCACGTGGGATCTTCCCGGACCGGGGCACGAACCCGTGTCCCCTGCATCTGCAGGCGGATTCTCAACCACTGCGCCACCAGGGAAGCCCTCTCTTTTCTTTTTGATAATAAGGGCTGTCAAAAAATTTTAAGGTGTGGAAATAGACTCATAGACACAGAGGCCAAGGGGTGGGGGGAGGGAGAGGGATGGACGGGGAGTTTGGGGTTTGTAGATGCAAAATATTACATTTAGAATGGATAAACAGCAAGGTCCTAATGTGTAGCACAGGGAACTATACTCAAGATTCTGTGATAAACCATAATGGAAAAGAATATAAAAAAAGAATGTGTATATATGTATAACTGAGTCACTTTGCTGTACAGCAGAGATTGGCCTAACATTGTAAATCAACTATACTGCAAATAATATTTTAAAAAAATTTTAAGTGTGATACCAATCAATGTTGTCAGGGGTGTGGGAAGTGAGCACTCCCAGGCATGGTTGGTGAGGGTGTAGGGGAACTTGCAAAAATTGCAAAAATTAAAAAGAATACAAAGAGTGTCCATATATCCTTCGCCTAGACTCACCTATCGTTAATACTTATCCCCATTTACTCTATCATTTGTGCTGTCTGTCTGTGTCTCCCCTTCCCTAGACTCCATCTAAAAGTAAGTTACACACATCATGACCCTTCACCCCTAAATACTTCAGTGTGTGTTCCCTAAGAACAGGGATATTCTCATACATACGCAGACTTATGGACTTCATAACTTCACAGGGATGCAGTACTTTTATCTAACAGTCCATCCATATTCCAACTTTGTCCTTCGACACGTTAAAGTCCTTTTTAGCATATTTTACCCCAACCAGTACAGGAGTACAGGACCCAGTCTACAGTCAGGTACTGCATTTTGTGTCCCCTCTCTTTAGCCTCCGTTTATCTGGAACTTTTCCACAGCCTCTCTTTTCTTTAAAATTGAAGTATAGGTGATTTACAATGTTCTGTTAATTTCTGCTCTACAGCAAGGTGATTCAAAGTGTGTATATATATATATTCTTTTTCATATTCTTTTCCATTATGGTTCATCACAGGATAGTGCCTATTATTTCCTGGGCTATACAGTAGGGCCTTGTTGTTTATCCATTCTATATATAATAGTTTGCATCTGCTAATCCCAAACTCCCAATCCATCCCTCCTCCACCCCCCTCTCCCTTGGCAACCAGTCTGTTCTCTATGTCTGTGAGACTATTTCTTTTTCGTACGTAAGTTCATTTGTGTCATATTTTAGCTTCTATGTATAAGTGATATCATATGGTATTTATCTTTCTCTTTCTGACTTACTTCATTTAGTATGATAATCTCTAGTTCCATCCCTATTGCTGCAAATGGCATTATTCTTTTTTATGGCTGAGTAATATTCCATTGTATATATATTTACTACATCTTCTTTATCCATTCATCTGTTGATGGACTTTTAGGTTGTTTCCATGTCTTGATTATTGTGAATAGTGCTGCTTTGATCATAGGAGTGCATGACTCTTTTTGAATTATAGTTTTGTCCGGATATATGCCCAGGAGTGGGATTGCCGGATCATATGGTAATTCTATTTTTAGTTTTTTGAGGAACCTCCGTACTGTTTTCCATAGTGGCTGCACCAACTTACATTTCCACACATCATTATCAGAAGAGTGACAGTGCCCTGGTTCCTCAGGGAGAGAACAACTAGAAGCTAGAGGGTTCCCTTTTCTCCACACCTCTCCAGCATTTATTATTTGTACACTTTTTAATGATGGCCATTCTGACTGGTGTGAGGTGGTACCTCATTGTACTTTTGATTACCATTTCTCTAATGATTAGCAATGCTGAGCATCTTTTCACAGGCTCCGGACGCGCAGGCTCAGCGGCCACGGCTCACGGGCCCAGCCGCTCCACGGCACGTGGGATCTTCCCGGACCGGGGCACGAACCCGCGTCCCCTGCATCGGCAGGCGGACTCTCAACCACTGCGCCACCAGGGAAGCCCCTCTCTTTATCTTTAATTGACATTTTTGAAGAACATACCTCCCCCTTTACAAAATAGAAAATTTCTCATTTTGTGTGTGTCCAGTGTTCCCTTGCGATTAGACTGCAGCGGAGCATTCTTGATCTTGAATCCTGCATGAGTGATGCTGTGCTGTTCTCAGGGCATGTCCATCTGTCCATCATTGTTGATGTAATTTTGATCACCCAGTCAAGGTTTTGCCCACTTACACCACTGTATGAGTACTGTTTGCTTTTTCCTCCCTTGCCACAAAAAAAAGCATTCTGTGGAAAGACACTTTAAGACCATATCCGATCCCTAAGCAAAACTCCCACCGGGATTTATCATTCACTGATGATTCTTGATTTGGAGGTGTTTACTAAGAGGGTTGCAAAGATGATTTTCTAAGTCCAGCACTCTCTCCACATTGACCAGTCAGCACTTGGAATTCTTCTGTAAGCAAGAGCCCTCTCCCCCTCTTTCCTATCTATCATCTATCATCTCTCTCTCTCTCTCTCCATATCTAACATCTACCTACCTTCCTACCTACTTATCTATCTGTGTGTCTACCTACCTGTATATCATCAATCTAAATCTATCTGTCCATCTATCTTACCTATCTATCTATCTATGCATCCTATCTATCATTTATCTATGTATCTATCTATCCATCTATCTATCTATCTATCCATCTATCTTTATCCATCTATCCACCCACCTAATCTCTCTCTCTATTGCTATCATCTTTATCTATCATCAGTGTGGACTCATGAATTTCTATTTTTTAATAGTTTATAACTCATCACTGTATTTAATATTTTGGTGCTTAAAATATTCTAGATTTGGCCAGCAGGAGCCTCTTTAATATTTCTTGTGTCATCCCCCACCCCCACCCCCCGTTTTAGCACCTCTTTCGTTTCTGGCATAAGATATTTCAGGCTCATGTCCATATCCTGCATCAGTCCTGGATCAGCCATTTTGCGGGGAGGAGCCCTGGTTCCTTTCAGGGGAGAATCGCATCAGGGTGTACTCGTTACTACTGGGTTGTCTTTCTTTTTAGGACATTTCGGGGAACAGAGCTAGGAAATATATGCATGTACCCACACATACATACACATATACACACCTATACATATACATTATATACAAGTGCACTTATGCATACATATACACAAAATTATGCATATTTTCAAAATCATGAGCTTACAATACCTCAAATTCCAGGTTCCTTCTTACCTTCCCCCATTCCATATTTGTATGTTTCTTCTTCCACAGTGAGAACACTGGCTCCCAACAATATTAACACATTTTCTTATTTGCTCAATATAATAATTTTCTCATTATAATACATCTAAAATATTTTTGAATTGCTTCACCTATACCACTACAAAAAAGTCCTACTAAAAAGATTTCTGAATTTCTTTGCAGCTCTCCTGCCAAAAAGTGTGTGTATATAGTCAAATAATATATTCGCAAATCCCTTGGGTTGTCTCTCCCCCCAATTCCTCCCTTTCTTTCTCCTCAGTATGATTTTGATATCCATTTGAAATACAACGAAGTTTATTTGCTTTAGTTTGCTTTTCAGTTTTATTTGTCCCTTTTCTAATTCTTATTGATTTAATATCTCGAATATGTAGAATAGTAACATGATTCCAGAAGTCAACACTACACATAAAGATGTACCCAGAGAACTGTCCCTCCCTCCCAAACCTTTTCCACCTTTATGGGTAACCAATTTCATTGTCTTCTGGTTTATCTTTCCTATATATTTTTTTTTGGTAAAAATAAGCAGATATGTGTATGTTTCTTATCGTCTCATTTTTCTTAAACAGCAGATAGTATACTATAAATGTTCTTTGGATTTTGCTTTTTTTCACTTTACAGAATTTCTGGGAAATCACCCCATGTCAGTTCATAGAGCTCTTCCTCATTTTTTAAATAGCTGCATAGTACTCCCTCGTATAGAGGTACCATAATTTATTCAACTGCTATCCTATGCTTGGGCATTTAGGTAGATTCCAACATTTTGCAATGATAAACAATGTTGTAACAAATAACCTTCTGCACAAGCGTTTTCACGTTGTTGGAAGTGTTTCTTCGGGCTAACCTCCTAGGAGTAGGATTGCTGGTTTGAAAAGTTAATGCAAAATAACAAGCATTAGTGAGGACGTGGAGAAAAGGAGCCCTTGTGCACTGTTGGTGGGCATGTGAATTGGTGTAGCCGCTATGGAAAATAATGTGGAGGTGCCTAAAAAAATTAAAAATAGAACTACCATATGATCCAGTAATTCCACTTCTGGGTATTTATCCAAGGAAAACAAAAACACTAATTCAAAAAGATATATGCACCCCAATGTTCATTGCAGCATTATTTACAATAGCCGAGATATGGAAACAACCTGTGTCCATCGATGGATGAATGAATAAAGAAAATGTGATATATATGGAATATTATTCAGCCATAAAAAAGAAGGAAATCTTGCCATTTGTGACAATGTGGATAGACCTTGAGGGCATTGTGCTAAGTGAAATAAACCAGACAGAGAAAGACAAATACCACATGATCTCATCTATATGTAGAATCTGTTGTGGTCCGAGCGCGGGTTGGAAAAGAATTTTCAAACACGAAGTATTTTAGAAAAGAGTGAGTTTATTGAGAACAAAGAGCAGAGTTAGTGAGGGGCGCTGCAAATACAGCGGACCGACTTCCTGATAGACCAGGGAGAGCCGACCCCCTTTGTGGGCTAGTAGCCAACTTTTACAGCCTCAAGACAAACACAGTTCCTGCTGGCAAGATGGCATTAGGTGATGGGTCAGGATGCTGCAGGGTTGCTACATGGTGAATATTTTACCAACTATGGAGTCGGGGGCTGTCCCGTTTAGATTAGGAGAGCCCATGGCAACGGTTGCTATGGGGGCTTGGTTAATTCTGGAGTTTTTGTCCTGTGTCCTTGATGTAGGGTGTCCTTGATGTAGGGCTCCACAGAATCTAAAAAAAATTTTTTTTTCAAGCTGAGCTACAGATATAGAGAACAGATTGGTGGTTGCCAGACGTGAGGGGTGGGGTGGGTGAAATGAATGAAGGTGGTCAAAAGGTACAAACTTCCAACGGAAAATAAATAAGTCATGGGGATGTAATGTACAGCATGATGACTATAGTTAATACTGCACTGCATATTTGAAAGTTGCGAAGAAAGTAGATCTTAAAAGTTCTCATCACAAGAAAAAAAAAAGTTTTGGAACTATTGTGGTGATCATTTCACAATATATGCAAATATCGATCCTTATGGTATTGAGTTCTTCCATATTCTTGCTGATTTTTCTGTCTAGGTGTCCTGTCAGTTGTTGGGAGTGGTGCTGAAATATCAAATTATAATTGTGGATTTATCTACTTCTCATTTCAATTCTATCAGCTTTTTCTTCACATATTTTGCACCTCTGCCGTTTAGTGTCTACACAGTTACAGTTGCTATGTCTTCTTGGTGGGTCAACTCTTATTATTTTGTTATGTCCCTCTCTGTCCCTGGTAATTTTCTTAACTCTGAAGTCAACTTTATTTGATATTAATATAGCCAATCTTCCTTTCTTTTTTTCCCCCTTGTGATGAGAGCTCTTAGGATTTACTCTCTTTACTACTTTCATGTGTAACATACAACAGTGTTAATTATATTTATCAAGTTGTACATTACATCCCTAGTACTTATTTATTTTACCATTGGAAGTTGGTACCTTACTCCCGCTTTCTTTTGGATAACGTTTGTGTGTTATATCTTTTCCTATCTTTCTATTTTCAAAAGGATTATATTTGATTGTATTTGAAGTGAGTTTCTTATAGATATTATAGAAGTGGCTCATTTTAAAAATACAGTCCTCATTGGAGATGGACTCTTTTTAGTTTTCCCTTTTACAAACAGTGCTGCCCAGGATATCTTTATAGCTAATTCTTTGCACACGTTTTCATTTCAGAAGTGGAACCACTGGGTCAAAAGGTATATATGTTTTAAAGTTTTTGATCTGTATTGCCAGCGAGAGGTTTTTACTCATTTATAGTCTAGGTATCAGGAGTCTTCACCTCCGAAGCAGGACCTCAGGGTGACCCACAACACGTGAAATTAGATGCAAATACATGTGCACGTGTTTTCTGGGGAGAGGATTGGGATTCCCAGACATTTAAGAACCACTGCAGTGGAGTGGGTGAGTCCTTGTCATGTGTCTATGAGTGTGTGTGTGCTTCCATTAGAGGCTGGCACCAGGAATGTTTATCTTGGGACCAGCAAAGCCAGCAGTGGGGTGTTTCCAAGGCCCCAGGGTATTTTCTGCTCCTGATAATTCCTGGAGCTTCAGATCCCCTCCCGACTTGTCACCCTCTGTTTTCTCTTTTCTCCTCCCCAGAGAAGCTGCAGCAGCCCTAGATGGCAGCCCAGACCCTGGCCGCAGTGGAGCATGTGGACTCCTTGAGTTTGACGTGCGTTTCCCCAAACCATGATGTGACAGTCTGGTGGTTTCAGAATCTCGAGGTGATTTGGGACGGAGGTGGACCCGCAATCTCCAGGGATGGCAGGGCCCTCACCGTCCCCACAGTCACACGAAATGACTCTGGCAGCCAGCACTGCGAGGCCAGGAACCACCTGGGATCCAGGCTCAGTGAAGCCCTCATGGTTGACGTGGCCTGTGAGTCTGGGTTTCCCTGCCCCATAACAGACCCACCTCTGACCCACACAGTACCTCCCGCTCAACCGTCCACCGGTTCATCCACTGTTTATAGCTTAGAGCAGGGCCTCTACAGACGGCCTGGGTTCAAATCCTGACCCTGCTATTTCTCAGCTGGGTGACTTTGGGCAAGTTACTTGACCTTTCTGTGTGCCTCACCTTGCTCATCTGCAAAGTGGGACCCACAATAGTATCTATCTCTTTGGGTCATTGTGAGGATTAAATGAGTTAGTTCATATTAAGAACTTAGAACAGTGCCTGGCACCTAAGTGCTCATGAGGTGCTTATTATTAACATTCTACACGTTCATTCATCATTTATATATTTAACAGGTGTTTATCGAGCCTTTACCACGTACCCATTTAGGGACTTTCAGACTAGCCCTATCTCAAGTCCAAAGTCGTGTGGAGGTCACAGGACTGCAATCTCCCAGAAATTCCAGACCCCAAACCATAAATATTTGCAGAACTGAAAGAAGTTTCAGAGAGCCTTCATTTTACAAACAAGGAAACCAAGGATAAGAAAGGGGAGTTAATAACAACAACAACAACAAAAAAAAAAAGCAAAAAGAAAGGGGAGGATCTTGCCCGGTATCTCATAGTGTCAGGAGTAAAGATGGGAACTTGAAGCCAGTTCCCTCTCTCTCTCTCTTTCCCCTCCCCTCCCCTTCTCTTGAAAACTATATTATGAGCTCCTACTGTGTGCCATGTATGCTGAATGTTATTCTGGTCCAAGCGGTGGACAGACAAGCATCCCTGTCCTCGTGGAGCTGACATTCTACAAGGGGCAATGAGGGACACAGGACACAACAGTGATGACACTACTGCAATAGTTTGTTCGTTCATTCATTCATTCATTCATTCACTGGGCAAACCTTTATGTTGTATTACTGCGGGTCCTCCTCAACGTGTGGGGCTTCCAGCTCTGAGCTAAGTGTCCCAATTAGGACACTTTTCTCTTGGTACACATGGCCCTGCCACCCCCCCCATGACCTCTCCAGACTCAGATTTTGTGACCGGGTCTAACCCCACCTGGATCTGCCTGGCCATCTCCCAGGCCCCTGCACAATACACTTGGGGCATCAGTGGGGTCCCCAGGCCTGAGGGCCAGACCCTTTTCATTTCCAGTCTCTCCAGGGCACACTCGGCCATCTGTACCTGCAAGGCTTCAGACTCTAAGTCCAGCTTGCAGTTTATTCAGTGTTTTTAAATTTCCAGAAATGTTTCATCTCTGAGAGAGCACACTCTGATCTCCTAAAACTATATTTATATAAAATCAAGAAGGTGGGCTTCCCTGGTGGCGCAGTGGTTGAGAATCCGCCTGCCGATGCAGGGGACACGGGTTCGTGCCCCGGTCCGGGAGGATCCCACGTGCCGCGGAGCGGCTGGGCCCGTGAGCCGTGGCCGCTGAGCCTGCGCGTCCGGAGCCTGTGCTCCGCAGCGGGAGAGGCCACAGCGGTGAGAGGCCCGCCTACCGCAAAAAAAAAAAAAAAAAAAATCAAGAAGGCATCACGTCCGGTTATCTGTCCTCCAC
Organism: Kogia breviceps; assembly: GCF_026419965.1. Classification (NCBI taxonomy): domain Eukaryota; kingdom Metazoa; phylum Chordata; class Mammalia; order Artiodactyla; family Physeteridae; genus Kogia; species Kogia breviceps. The sequence goes on from NC_081327.1 coordinate 9,508,160, forward strand.
CTTCTTCCGGGGTGAGGATGACCATTGTACCACGCGAGAAGACCAGAATTTACCAGGAGCATATTTAATCTTATTTCCAGATTTTAAAAAAACGTTGGTATCAGAATCATTTGGGGAGGAATAATTTTCTTCCTCACTTGTTGCACTTTCACCTTCCGAGATCCTTCATTTATTTGTATGTCGTGGTTGTGACTTAGGAATGTCGAAGGATGTCATTTCACAACGCATCTCAGAATCCGCGTGGTCCAGAGAAGACACAGGATGCATCTCAGCTGTGTGGAAAGTCACCCTGGGTGTGATGTCGATCATGGACGAAGGAAAGGGGTATCTCTGAGCCTCAGTTTCCTCATTAGCGAAAAGGCGATTTTAATAGCCCTGATCTCATAGGGTTGTTACGGGGGTCAAACAAGGTCACCCGTATAAAGTATGTAGTACAAAGTATGTACTCGGTATATGAAAGGTCTTCTTATTGCTTGCTCAGTTTTATGACCTGTTAAATGGGGTTAGAACCCATCCCTCCTGAAGTACAGGTGTGAGGATTAAATCAGATTATATCTGTAAAGCGCTTAGCACTGAGCCTGGGGTGTATTTGGTATTCCAGAAGTGTTTATTTATTAAGTAAGTATATAGAAGGGATGACCAATGGATGGATTGGTGCGTGAATGAATAGATGTGTTACTGTACTAGGTCCTATGGACCCCCCACTTGGGCTCTAACCGGGCTGAGACCCCCGCCTCAGCGGGGAAGATTCTTTTTCCATTTGGGTTTGCACAGCCAAAAAAGGAAACCGAAGCTGAGACTGAAGCAGCACAAGCTTTATCCAACAGCCGGAGACTGGAGAAGCAGAACTTAGTTGACAAATCAACTTCTTAACCTTAACGGTGAGAGGGATTTGCCTTTTTTTAAAAAAATGAATTTTATTTTTATTTTTTTAACATCTTCATTGGAGTAGAATTGCTTTACAATGTTGTGTTACTTTCTGTTGTATAACAAAGTGAATCAACTATATGTATACATATATCCCCATATCCCCTCCCTCTTGGGAGGCTGGGAGAGATTTGCTTTTAAGGAGTAAGGACAGTGCGGAGAGGAGTGAGACGAATGATAGGGAGGCATAGGCAGTAGTTTTCTGGGAAAGAGGCAGGGCTTTCCTGGAACAGGGGTGTTACCCCCTTTCTGTCCCTTTTTGATCTATGCCTTCTGGTCATGGCTGTTGGGGTAGGCGTGTCACTGAGTTTGCTAAGGTAGTGAAATCAGCATAGAATGAGACTCCGGTCTGTTGGAGGTCAGACTCCTCACCATCTTACTTTCATCTGGTTCTGTGTTTTCGTGTTTTTAAATTTTTACTAGAGTTATAGTTGCTTTACAATGTTGTGTTAGTTTCTGCCGTACAGCAAAGTGAATCAGTTATACAGATACATATACCCACTCATTTTTAGGTTTCCTTCCCATTTAGGTCCCCACAGAGCATCGAGTAGAGTTCCCTGTGCTATAAGTAGGTTCTCATTAGTTCTCTATTTTATACATAGTAGTGTATCTATGTCAATCCCAATCTCCCACTTTATCCCAACCCCTCCCCCCTTGGTAACCAGAAGTTTGTTCTCTACATCTGTGACTTTATTTCTGCTTTGCAAATAATAACATCGCTTAGATGAATTTATTTGGTTCTATCTGGTTTTTGATTTTTCTCTTCCTATAGCTTCCTTTCTTTGTGTCCGGACCCAGTGACTTAAAGATATTATGTTAGTTCCTGTTCAAGGGAGGGGTAGGTGGGTTTCGAGCGAGGGTCTGGTGGAAACTCTGGCAACAGATGGATAAGAGCATATGTATGGACGGCTGAGCAGGTAGGTAGATGGTGATGCAGGGCAGGCTGAAAGAAATGTCCAGGTTTTTGTTCTACTCTTCCAGAAGCATTTGGCTGAGGAGCACAAAGGAAAAACACCTCCAGGCAGAGGCATAGAGAGAAACAAAGAAGCAGTTAATTAAGAAGCGAAAGCACGCACTTAGAATGCGAAGAATGCCGGCGTCCTCCCCTGTGAGGAGCACCCAAGGGGCTTTCTGACCCCCCTTTTTATTTCATTTTAGTTCCTTGAATGGGTGGACGTGTGTTCAGTTGGGGGTGGGATATTCACTGTTGGGAGGATGGGGTGGGATCTTGATTGCACCTGGTTACATCAGCTTCCACTACTGCGGGTCTGGCTCCTGAAGCCACTGCCTGTGAGCTCTAAGACCCATCTTCCCTTACATTTTTCCTTACTAGTCAAGCTCCGCACGTGGAAGGTTGTAGAGTGGTCATTTGCAGCCTGTGCATTTTTACTGCGCATGCTACGCCATGCTCTGCAGGTTTTTATGGTCAGGGTTCCCTATTCAGGTGTCACAAAGTTTAATCAAAGTCTACTTTATGTTCTTGTTGCTGACGCCATCCCCTCCGTGCTTCAGGATCTCATTCAGTGCAAACCAAGGAGGTGCTTTTGGTTTTTTGTCTAACGCCTATACATGAGGAGGCTGTCCTTGGGCCCAGTCTGTCGCCAAAACCTGGCCTCTGTTCACTGGTGACGAATAGAAATGCGGAGACAAGAGTTTTGGGGGAAGTAGAAAAGAGTAGCTGTATTTGCTTTGCCAGGCAAAGGGGGCCACGGTGGGCTAATGCCCTCAAAACTGTGTGTCCCACCCTGGAGGAGGTAGTGTTGCAGCAAAAATAGAAATGAAGGGCTTCCCTGGTGGCGCAGTGGTTGAGAGTCCGCCTGCCGATGCAGGGGACGCGGGTTCGTGCCCCGGTCCGGGAGGATCCCACATGCCGCGGAGAGGCTGGGCCCGTGAGCCGTGGCCGCTGGGCCTGTGTGTCTGGAGCCTGTGCTCCACAACGGGAGAGACCACAACAGTGAGAGGCCCGCGTACCGCAAAAAAGAGTAGCGCCCACTCGCTGCAACTAGAGAAAGCCCACGTGCAACACTGAAGACCCAATGCAGCCAAAGGTAAATAAATAAATTTATAAAATAAAATAGAAATGAAGTTTTCCCTCCCCTGAGAACAAGGAAAATAAAGGGAACAGTGAACAGGCTAGAGAAGAAACATACCCGGGCCTGAAAGAGTTCATCACTCCTAGTTTTTTTTTTTTTTTCTTTTTTAACTGTTACTAATCTGTAGTGTCCGCAACTAGATTTGTACTTCACAAAGCTAACCTATTACTCTTTCACACTATGTGAATTACATCCTGCACTCTCTTGTAGCAAATCATCCCTTGTAGCATTTGCATTTCAGAAAAAAGGTGGCAGACCTATAACACAGAAACAAAGGGACCCAATTACCGGGCTGCCTGACGCCAGCTGTGACTGTTTTGAAATAATGCAAGAAGAATGCAAGACCTTCACTACTTTGATCCTATCATATACCCCTGACTCCGAGCCCCCGCGTATAAAATCTTCTCCGAGTCCCAGAGTTGCTGGGGGGGGGCGGGGCACAGTTCTTGAGGCGCTAGCCTGCTGTGTCTTCCCTTCTGCCTGGCAGAAAAATAAAGCCATCTCTTTCTTCCTCCAAAATCTCTGTCTCCGTATTTCTGTTCGGCATCAGTGCACAGAGAAGCCGAGATTTCCGCAACAGTAGTGAGGAGTTTTCTAGTGTTCAAGGAGCAGGGCATGATCAGCTCGTGGACAGTTCTCCGATTGGTTGGCGTTAAGGTGAAGTTTCAAGCATCATCAACCTTCTGGTTTCAACCAGTCTGGGGTCTGCGTGCTTGCGGACGGCCGTTTTCATCTGGTGGAGTCTGCTTCCTGTAACAACAACGTAGGAATGTGTGTCAGGCCTTTATCTCTTTCAGGGAACTGGGAGTTTGGTGATTTTGCAGTGTGGCTTGTTTAGAGTCTAATTTGTTACCAGTTCCCCAGCCAACAGCTATTCTTTGTTTATACATCCTCACATTTCTCAATCATTAACTTTTTTTTTTTTTTTTTTTTTTTTTAGCTGCTTGTGTCTTTGTTGATGGGGCTTTCTCTAGTTGCGGCGAGCAGGGGCTACTCTTCGTTGTGGTGCGTGGGCTTCAGTAGTTGTGGCACACGGGCTCAGTAGTTGCGTCATGCGGGCTCTAGAGCTCAGGCTTCGTGGTTGTTGTGCATGGGCTTAGTTGCTCCACGGCATGTGGGGTCTTCCCGGACCAGGGATTGAACCCGTGTCCCCTGCATTGGCAGGCAATTCTTAACCACTGCACCATCAGGGAAGCCCCCCCGAGTCATAAACTCTTGAGTCAGCCTTTTACTTCAAAGGACAAGGACACAGGGGCTTGTACATGGTTTCAAGTCGTATCTTTCTTGCCTCAGTGGGACAGTGGATTTATGGGTAGGATGGAAAGGAGGGAGGGAGGGAGGGAGGAAGGAAGGAAGGAAGGGTGAACCACTGGGTGGATAGATGTATGAATGGCTGAGCTGGTGGGCAAACAGATGACAGATTTCCATACACCTTATGGACAGGTGTATGGACAGGTGATTAGGTGGACAGATTAGCCTAGGATCTGTCAGGACTCAACATTTCTACCTCTTCCTAATTTTCCTACAGAGACGCTTCCCCAGCCCAGTGTCACAGCCAATAACTTCGCCCCAGTGGAGCACGTGGAATCCATCAGCCTGCAGTGCTTTCCCCCCGGGGAGCATTGTGACCCTCCAGTGGTAAGTCAGTGGCCAGAGTCTCTTCACTGGAGGCTGCAGGGAGCTGTCCTCAGACGATAAGACACTGACTCTGCAGAACATCACGAGGAACGACATGGCGCTGTACCCGTGTCAGAGCCGGAACTGAGGCACCACCAGCAACATCAGCAACCCCATTCTCGTCAAAGTCACTTGTGAGTTGAGGGCCTTGCCGAAGGATGGGTGGGGGTACCACAGAGCTGGGGCTGAGGAGTGAAGCTGGGGCTGAGGTCCAGCTGGTTCTGCTGGCCAAGTTGGTGGTGTGTGCCCTAAGGCAGGGGACTTTTATTATTTGCATAAAGGCCTCATATTGGTTGGGGGTCCTGTTTAAGTCTCTCCGGGCCAGAGGTACCCCGTCCCATTATGAGACATGTTACCGACTTCCCAGCAGCCGATCCAGCTGGGCGTTTAGGAAAGCTTGCAAATCCCACGTGCAGGACGTGAAACCCTAGCTCCATCAGCAATATACAACCTCCACTGGATGGGAGATTAGCTCATGGATCTCTTTTCAGCACCCAAGTAGGTCCTCAGTAAATATGTGTTAAATGTATGAATTAATGAGCATGTGGCCTTGGGGAAGTGGTTTTTGTACTCCGAGCTTCAGTTTCCCTATTGTTAAAATGGGAATGAGGAAACCTACGCTATAGGATTTGGTGGAGAGTCAAATGAATGAAAGCATTTACAGTACCTGAAAATGTATCTGGCACATTGTAGGAGCATGGTAAATGATAGCTGTTGTCACTGGTAATAACTGACTCTTAATTATTCAATAAATTGAAAGTATTTAGAGGCTGACTGTGCACCAAAGCACTCTGTTAGGTCTGGAGTGTGCAACAGGAAACAAAGCAGATCTCTGGCCCTGTCCTCCTGGGGTTTCTAGTCCAGTGGAGGAGACAGACCTGTCCCAAGACAGTGGCAGCCCAGAGTGGGCAGGGCTGATATGGGGGAATCTAGGAGGCTGGAGGAAACCCAGCAGGGGTGCTTGAACAAGCCTGGCGGTCAAGGAAGCATTCCTGGAAAAGAAGCCCTGAAAGATGAATCTGGAAGAACCAGGTGACAAGGTTAGGGATAATAATGTTCTAGGTGGAGAGAGCAGCTTGTGCAAAGGTCCAGAGGCACAAAGTAGCAAGACAGATCATGGAAACGCAGAAAAATAGGAGTAGAGGTGAATAGGGTGAAAGATGAGTCTGAAGACTCAGGGTTGTATCATGCAAGGTCTTGAAGTCCTTGCCAATGATTTGTTCTTACCCCTAAAGGCACCGGAGAGCTTTGGAAGAGTTTTAAATAGAGGAGTGACGTGGTCAGATTTGCATTTTAATATTTGCATTTAAATATTCTCTAGCCTGTCATGCTGAAGATGGATTGGGGGAAATGAAAAGGCCATTCCGGAGGCTCAGTAACAATCGGGAGGATAGATGATGAAGAATGAACCAGGGCAAGGACCACAGGGAGGGGAGGGAGGTGATGCATCCAGAGGCACAAGGGAGGGAGGACTCACCAGACTTCTCCATCTCTGGCCTTAGTGATGGGATAGAGAGCGGTGCCACCTTCTGAGATGGGAAGCCAGAAGGAGAAGCAGCTTTTGAGGGAAGACACCGTTTTAAAATATAGTATGTTCATTTGGAAATTTGAGGTTCAGTAAGGCCAACAGATCTGGAGACAATTGCCATTGAAAAGATAGTTTGTTACAGTTCACAGAAGGAGGGGAGCACACTACACCATGGCGGCTACATGGGGAAGCACCAGGCTCAGCCAGGAGACAGACGGAGCTGTGAGCAAAGAGTCTTTGCTGCGGTTCTGTAGGAAGAAGTGGGGGAGACAGAGTAAGCAGGTTTAGGATTGGCTCGTTTGAGTAATCTCAGTGGGTTCTGGGGGCATAGAGGCTGTCCCTCGTTGTCTGGGACCTGCCTCAGGGTGATTAGGGCCAGTAGATAGTAGCCTGGAGGGTGACAGATGATAAAGGAGGTGATTCAGGCGTGGGCTCTGGTTTGGTTGGTTCGCATTTGAAAAACTTGCTCGTGAGTAAGTTATTTAATATCTCGAGGAACTGGCTAGCGCTGGGAAGGGGCAGTCCTCCCAGGATTCAAGTCCTCCCCCGCCCCCCAAAAACTCCAAGATGTCAAAGCATCAGAATATAAAAAATAAAAGACACGGTTAATACAGAAACCAAGTTCAGCGTTGGACCTGGTGAGCTTGGGGGTGCTACGGAGACATCCCGCATCCAACAGATAGATGAGTGTGAAGCTTAGAAAGAGGAGTTGACTGGAGAAGTCAGTTTGGGGCTCAACACACTGGAGGTAGTGATTTTTTTTTTTAAATTTTATTTTTATTTCCTTTATTTATTTATTTATTTATTTTTGGCCGTGTTGGGTCTTCGTTTCTGCGCGAGGGCTTTCTCTAGTTGCGGCGAGCGGGGGCCACTCTTCATCGCGGTGCGCGGGCCTCTCACTGTCGCGGCCTCTCTTGTTGCGGAGCACAGGCTCCAGACGCGCAGGCTCAGTAGTCGTGGCTCACGGGCCCAGTTGCTCCGCGGCATGTGGGATCTTGCCGGACCGGGACACGAACCCGCGTCCCCTGCATCGGCAGGCGGATTCTCAACCACTGCACCACCAGGGAAGCCCCCGGGGGTGGTGATTTAAGCCTCAGGAATGCATGAGACTGTCTTGAGCAGGGGTGTATAAAATGAGAAGGGTAGAAAGCCAAGGAGTGTGAGTCCTGGGGTCCACCAGACTCAGGGCTCCAGCAGAGGAAGAGGAGCCCACAGAGGGATTGACAGGGGGTGGTCAGGGGCAGCGAGTGGACAGTGGTATCTGAGCAGCCAGGGGGGTGGGCTTGAGAGTTATTTAACCAGCATGTGCTGAGCACCTCCTGTGTGGCAGGCACTGTGCTGGGTGCTGGGGACACAGCAGTGACCACAACAGACAGAAGTCCGTACTGGCATGCTAGTGGGAGGAGGAAGGCGATAAACGAATAAGCAAATGAAAATACAATGTCGGGTGGTGATTGGTGCATGGATGAACCAACGTGAGAGAAGAGAGAGTGGCAGAGAGTGGTCAGAAAAGTCTTTTGAAGAGAAGACCTGGAGGAAATGAGGGAGCACGCCATGTGTATATTTGGGGGGAGAGGAGATTGCAAATTCCAAGGCCTGGAGGTGGGAGTGTGCTTGGTGCATTTGAGGAGCAGGAAGGGGGTTAAGGGTGAATGAAGTAGAGTGAAGGGGGAGAGTGAAAGAGATGAGGTCTGCCTTCCTGCAAAAGAGCTAATAGGGGCAGGTAGCACAGGGCCTGTGGGCCGTTGGTGAAGGCTTTGGCTTTTACTCTGTGTGAGATGGGAGACAAGGAAGGGCTTTGTGCAGAGGAGGGATGACATGTGACTTAGGTTTGGGTAGGGACTGAACAGGGTCCCTCTGGCTGCTTGGGGGAGAATAAAGTACAGAAAAGCAAGAGGAAAGCAGGCAGAAAAGGGATGGTCAGGTCTCAAATGCTGTTGTCCACTGGATGGGGATGAAAAAGTGTCCTGCGGGTCAATGGCCCCACAGGCTCTGATGAGACAGACCTTCCCCTTCCCGGTGGCCTGACCCTCTCAGTTCTCTGCAGATGGCCCAGACCTTCCCATGATCAACCCTCCAGACCCAGAAGACAGGGATGGCCGGCCCTCACCCTGTCCTGCTTTGCTGGCTCAAAGCCCCCTGCCCAGTAGCGTTGGGAGGTCGATGGGAAGCCAGGCCCTGCCACTCAGCACCTGGTCATCCCTGAGGTCTCCCTGGGCCAGGAGGGCAGGTGTACCTGTGAAGCCTCCAACAGCATCACTCACCTTTGCAGCTTAGCCAGTGGAAAGATCCGGATCTCAGGTGGGTGTGGAGATGTCATGGTGACAATGGCTGAGGCTCTCTTGCCCTTATACAGGTGGTGTTGGGGTTTGCGTCAGCCATACACTATCTCAATAAAGCTGTATAACCCCTCCCCCAAAACTCAGTGGCTCAAGACAGTAAACATTGCTTATGACTCACAAATCTGTGGGTGATTCTCCTGGACTTGACTGGATCACTCGTGCATCTGTGGTCAGCCGTGGGTTGGGTAGGTGGCTCTGCTGATCTTGGCTGTGCTCTTTCACATGTTTGGGGGCTGGCTGGTGTAGGATGGCCTAGGCTCTTGGTATCTCATCCTCCAGCAGGCTAGCCTGGGCTTATTCTCATGCATAGGCAGGGGTTGGAGAGAGAGAGAGAGAGAGAGAGACAGACAGACAGAGAGATGGGGTTGGGGGGCGGGTATGGAGGGAGGGCGGGAGAAGGGAAGGGAGGGAGAAGGAGGTGGAGGATAAGGAGAAGGAGAAGAAAAAGGAGGGTCAGGGAGAAGAAGGAGGGGAGGGAGGGAAGAGGGAAAAGAAGGAGGAGGAGGAGGAGAAGAATACTAATCTAAGGTGAAAGCAGAAGCCTCCAGTTTTGAGGTCTATGCTCAGAATTTGCATAACACCACTTCTTCACCCCTTCTTCCCATTCTATTGGTCAAAGTAAATCACATGACCAGATCATTCAAGAGGTAGGAGGAGCTGAAAAGTCACATTGCAAAGGGCGTGTATTCAGGGGAGAGCCTAATGGGGACACCTTTGCGAGCAGCCCACCAGAGGGCCGTCCTGGGGACAATGACTGCACGGTGTGTTGGTCTTACAGGATGCACTTGGGAAGTAGAGGAGCTGGGATTGCACCCCAGCCCGCCTCAAGGAAGCTGCTGCTTCCTGCACCAACAATCATTAGCTCCAGGTCATTCAAAGATAATGGCTGTTTGCTCATTGCTAAGACATCGCACAGGCATCCATGAGACCAACGTGGTACAAACCGGTCTTCTCCGCAGCCTATTCCTTCTCTGTTCTTTTTTTTTTTTTTTTTTTTTTTTTGCTGTACGCGGGCCTCTCACCGTTGTGGCCTCTCCCATTGTGGAGCGCAGGCTCAGCGCACGGGCCCAACCGCTCCGTGGCATGTGGGATCCTCCCGTCCTCCCGGACCAGGGCACGAACTCGCGTCCCCCGATATCGGCAGGCGGACTCTCAACCACTGCGCCACCAGGGAGGCCCCTTCTCTGTTCTTGATGTTCTAACATCCCCTGGATTCATCTGGCCCCGGTCAACCATACAAGAATCACAAAAGCACAAAGGTCCCAGGCTCCCTCCTAAATGCCTTGTACATATGAGCTCATTTACGCCTCCTCACCACTCTGTCGGGGGGGTACCATCATCACCTCCACTTTACAGATGGAGAAAACCGACGTCACAGAGGTGAAGTGACCTGCCAAGGCCACCGAGCCCGTGAATGGTGAGGCTGGGGTTGGAATTCTGGCTCTAGACTCTACCGTTCATGCTCTTGGGAAGCCACGCTCATCCCTCCTTCCCACAGTGACCACCTTAGCCCAAGCTACACAGGTCACATGTGTCACCTGGACACCTACAATAGCCTCCTCACTGGTCTCCCTTTTCCATGGTGCCGTCGTCCTGCCCTGCCCAACAGCAACTCTGCAGCCAGAGTGAGCTCTTGTTTTTTTTATTTTTTTCTAGGTAATAATTGATTTTTATTTAGCTTTAATTCTCTCTCAAGTTCTCTTTTTAAATTAATTTTTATTGGAGTGTAGTTGCTTTACAATGTTGTTAGTTTCTGCTATACAGCAAAACGAATCACCTCTACAGAGTGAGCTTTTGAAAGTGCAGGTCGGTGGCCTTGCTCTCCTGCTTAGAGCCCTTACATGTGTTCCCATTGCTCTTAGGGCACATTCAGAACACTCAGGTGAGCACTGGAGCCTGATGTGGTCTGGTTCTGCAGGCCTTGGCAGCCTGTGACTCCACTCAGGCCTCTGCTCTGAACTCCTCTGGTTGGAGCCCGCTGTGTTCTCCTCTTGCCTTATCATGTCACTTCTCATCTCTGTTGCTCCCGTGCTAATAGATCCGGTCCAGGCTCACGGCTTTAAACACCACCCGTATGCCGGTGAGTCCTCCATGTATATATCCAATAAAGATATTATTTAGTTGCTTTACAATGTTGTTATTTTCTGCTATACAACGAAGTGATCAGCTATATGTATACATATATCCCCTCCCTCTTGGACCTCCCTCCTCACCTCCCCCGCCATCCCACCCATCTAGGTAATCACAGAGCACCGAGCTGAGCTCCCAGTAAGCACCTAAAATAGTGCCTGGCACTAGTAGAGACAAATAAATCTTTGCCGAGTGAATGGTAGGGGGCAGCCCTAGGAAGGCAATATGGGTTGGGAGGTCAGCAGAAGTCCCACATGGGAAGACACAGCCGTGAGCCAGCCTGCCCGGCTGAGACTGTTAGGTGAGGGTGTGGAGGCAGGAAAGACCTGGGTTTATTTTCACCTGGTAGAAAGAAAGTGGAAGTTGTGCTACGGCAAGGAAACCGAAAGTCCTTCTTTCTTGTAGGGGCAGGAAAAGACAGAACCTGCCATGGGGAGGGCTGTGGGTAGGTGGGGATTTAGGGAGAGAAAACCTTGTTCCTTATGAAGGGGCAGATGTAGGAAGCCCACTGCAGTGGCAGCTGTGTCCTCTTGGGTGGGGCGGAGGGGAGGAGGAGAGGGGGCCCCAGGGCGGGTGGCACAGAGCAGAGGTAGTTGGGAGAGAAGCCTGGCTGAGGAGCGGGTGGGTGATCGGAAGACTCAGATTCTCCGGGAAGAACAGGATGGATGGTGGAGACCTTGAATGCTGATTTGTCCACACCAGGTGCCCCCAGCCCAGGAGCCAATGGAGTTTGGGAGTGTGCTGGGGTTATGTGGTCGCAGGCGTTGATGGATCTGTGTGTACAGAGGAGATGGGACTGGAGGTCTCCAGAAGCCAGCCACATTGGGACCTTGGAAGGTGGCGCTCACGGAGATGGAGAGACAGGTAGACCAGAATCCCTGGCCTGAATCAGGCAAGTCATCACAGCTCTGTAAGCGTCAGTGTTCTTAAATGAGATGGAATAATATTATCGCTTACCCTACTCCACTTTCATAGCATGTATCATCTTCCAATATCGCACATAATTTACGAACTTGTTATGTTTATTGTTTTTTGTCTCTTTACCCACTAGAGCAGTATTTTCTGTCTGTTTTGTCCCCTGCGTTCGCCCCAGAGCCTGGAGCAGGTGCACTTGGTACTCGGGAAGCGTGTGTTGAATGACTGAGTGTATACCTTCCTCACAGGGGCTGCTGTGAGTCTTACAACGCGCAACAGTCGGAACACCTGGAGGGGTGTACTAGCATGTACTGAGCGCTTACTCTGTGCCAGGCGCTGTTCCCGGTACTTTCCCAGCGTTAACTCCTTTGATCCTCACAAGCTGCTTGTGAGGGGAGATTGCTGTTTATCTCCAGTCTGCAGATAAGAACATTGACACACACGGGGTGACATAACTTTCTAAACAAACCACAGCTGGGGCATGCCGAGCTCAGGCCACAGCTTTCGAAGAGGCAAAACCGTCACCATCTCCATCTTATAGCTGAGGAGAGTGGCCACCAGAGAGGGGAACTGAGGTGCCCAAGGCCACACGGTTTGCAAGTGGAGGAGCCAGGGTTCCAGACCCTGCGGTTTGACTCCAGAGCCGGTTTGCTCAGCCTCATGTTTCGTTGGAGCAGATACTTGGTGACTGCCTGTGACCTGAATGAGATCCAAACAGGGGCAGCAATTCAAGGCAGCTGGGCAGGCCGAGGTCTCTTTTCCTCCAGGCCAGGCTGCCCCTCGTGCCCTGTATCATCACTGTAGAGTTTTCTCAGCCTTCTCTTGAACCACCTACCCTCTCACTTCCTTTCTTCTGGAGCCACTTGAATTCCCTTCTGTGCCTTCAACTCAGCACCTTCTCCTATGCCACTTCTTCTGCCTTCCAGAGGTGCCCCCGGCTCACCCCCGCATCCTCCAGATCTCAGCTCCGATGCCCCCTCCTCCGGAAAGCAACCTCTGATCCTCAGGCTGGGGCAGGCACCCACTCTGGGTTCCCCCACCCCAGCCCTGCCCACTCTGAGTCATTGCTGACTGGGGACAGGTCTGTCTCCCCTGCTGGACCTTGAGTTTGTGCCGGGCAGGGCACAGGAATCAGCCCAGAGGAAGAGTTCGGGGAATATCTGTTATACGAATGAATGAATGAATGAATGAACAAAGGTAAAAAAAAAAATGGATTAAAGGTAGTTCCCTGACCCGGTTGATTACGTTCAATCTTGGTGTTTTTTTATGCTCCCAACAGCTTGTCTTGCCCAAAGGGATTTTTTTTTTTTTTTCTAAAAAAGAAGAATTAGCTGTCATATACTGAGCCTTTTTTATGTCCTCCAGGTCTCAGCTCAGATGTCTCCTCCTCCAGGAAGCCTTCCCTGCCCCCTCCCCACGGGCTGAGTCAGGCACCCCTTGGGGCTCTCCCCGCCCAGCTTGCTCTGTGCCATCCTGCCCTTCAGACTCCAGAGCCTTTGTTTATGACCAGGATTCCATTTCACAAGCATCACTTCAGCTCCTTTAATATTTCCAGGCTGTTCATAGTGAGCTTGGCACCGCTTTGTTAAGCTCTTGACAGCCAGGAGCCACCATTACTGATTTTATTGTTGGAGCTGTTGACAATGATCATCTTCGTTCCTGGTCCCTTTAACATTCTTGAATTGTCCCACCCTGGCACCACCTTCCCCTGGCTGCTCGCTCATCCTGGCAAAAACAGTGAGGAGGGGGGCTGGGGGTGGCAAGGGGCATAATTCTCAACGGGATCCAGGGCCAGAGGGCGGGGCTTTCTTTCTCCTTCCCCACCCTGGGGGAAACCCCAGGCTAATGGGGCTTCTGTTCTCTCCGTGCTGGGAGGAGGAAAGTGAGCGGCCCTTGGGTGGAGGCCGGAGGCGGAGCCAAAGTCTCTACGGGGAGCCACTTGTCATCCAAGTGCCTGTGAGTTTGCAGCAGGGCAGAGGAGAAGAGAGGGGAGCTGGAGGGGCCGCAGCTGGAGTGAGGACGGCATCTGTGTGCACAAGCCGGGGAGACAGTCAGCCTGGTGCCCTGAAGTGAGCCCATGGGGTCCGCTGACCTACGGGGCCACCGCTGGGCAGGAATTCTGCTCTCAGGTGAGTACTCCACTCCCTTCAGGTGGGGCGCGGGGGGAGGCGTGCGTGTGCGTGTGTGTGTGTGTGTGTGCGAAAGAGACACAGAGAGAGACACAGAAATAGAGACAGAGACAGAAATAAACACAAATACAAAAGAGATTGACGAAGGGAGACAGAGGCAGAGACAATGACATACGTACGGAGAGATGGAATCAGAACCACAGAACCAGAGAGAATCAGAGAGAAAGACAGAAATAGAGTAAAAATAACACTAGAAACTGCACCAGAGGGAAAAACGGAGAGAGGCAGAGAGGAGGGAGGGAGACAACGGATAAAGAGCAAGAAAACTCTTCAAAGACACACAGAGAGAAATAGATTCAGGAGGAGTCAAGGCGGGGAGAGACAGAGACAGAGAGCCAGACATGGAGCATAACAGAGACAGGAGCGAGACAGCCAGAGAAAGGATGTGCTGGCCCTGAGAGGCCAGGGCACGCGTCAGGACGGGATGGATGTGACATTTATGCTTAAAGGGCATCTAAGGCAAGAGGGAGATACTAGAATATTTTGATTGAAAAACGGAAACAGATTCACAAATGTAGAAAACAGGTTTATGGTTACCAAAGGGGAAAGCAGGGGGAGAGGGATAAATTAGGAGCTTGGGATTAACAGCTGAACACATACACGCTACGATGTATAAAAGAGAAAAACAACAAGGTCCTACTGTACAGCACAGGGAACTATATTCAGTATCTTGTAATAACCTATAATGGAAAAGAATCTGAAAAAGAATATATATATTATACATCTGTATGTATATGTGTGTGTATATATATATTATACCTATATATGTGTGTGTGTATATATCTATTATACCTATATGTGTATGTGTGTATATTATACATATATATGTATATGTGTGTGTATATATATTATACCTACATATGTATATGCGTGTGTATATTATACATATATATGTATGCAAGTGTATATATATTATACATATATGTATATGCGTGTGTATGTATATATTATACATAAATATGTATATATATGTGTGTGTGTGTGTGTGTGTATGAATCACTTTGCTGTACACCAGACAGTAACACAACATTGTAAATCAACTATCCTTCAACCTTTTTTTTTAATTATTATTTTTTTAACATCTTTAATGGAGTATAACTGTTTTACAATAGTGTGTTAGTTTCTCCTTTACAACAAAGTGAATCAGTTATACATATACATATGTTCCCATATCTCTTCCCTCTTGCGTCTCCCTCCCTATCCCACCCCTCTAGGTGGTCACAAAGCACAGAGGTGAACTCCCTGTGCTATGCGGCAGCTTCCCACTAGCTATCCTTCAACTTTTATAAAAGCGTCTTGGAGGCAAAGACGTGATTTTGCAGTGTGTGGCGTGCAGAGGTGAGGGCTCAGCCCGGCTTTGCTGTGTGGCCCTGAGACCAGCTCTTCCCTCGGGTCGGAGCTTCCTGGCTGAGCCCGGCAGGCTGCGGGGGCTCTGCAGTCCTCTTGGGGACGGGGGTCTGACGTTTATCAGCCCCATAATCTGTGGGGTTTTCTTTGAAATCTGCCTCCTCCTGGAGAGACAGAAGGCAGGGCCCTCTGGGGAGGGGGCACGGGGAAAGGGGCCAGGTGGAGGATTTGCAGAGAGAGGAGTTTCCTCTTTCAGACGCGTAGGATGAGGCCCACTGTTGATGCTTCCCCTCACATTCTTTCATTTATCCTATGACAGTTACGAGGCGGGAGCTATTATTACCCTTGTTTTACAAATGGGGAAACTGAGACTCAGACAGAGGACATCACTTGTCCAAAGAAACAGCAAAGGTGGGATTCAAAACCCGGGGAGTCAGGCTCTGAGCCCATGGGCTTTACCTCTAATAGCACTGAAGATATAGAAATACAAGCACAGGAAATAATAATGATAATAATAGTGATAATAAAAATAGTATAATACTATGGGACTTCCCTGGTGGTCCAGTGGTTAAGACTCTGCACTTCCACTGCAGGGGGCTTGGGTTTGATCCCTGGTTGGGAAACTAAGATCCTGCAAGCTGTGCAGTGCGGCCAAAAAACAAACAAGCAAACAATAGTACTAGTAATAGTGACTGACACTTACTATGAACTGTCATATCTGATATCAGACCTCACGATAACCTGACAATAATAAACTAAGTTCTACTATTCTCCCCATTTTGCAGTTGAAGAAACTGAGGCTCACAAAGAGAAAGCCCCTTGCCCATGATAATAGGGAAAGTAAGCAGCAGAGTCCATATTTGCTCCCCAATATACTAAGAGCCCATGCCCTTAACCTGACCGAGCAGGGGCTGGGGCAGTGCTTGGGCTAAACTGGGGTCATCTGAGGGGTAGAGAAGAGCAGAGCTGCCAGCCTCTGTTAATTGGGCTGATGGTTAGGGCAAGGGGGGAGTGTTAAGGTCAGCTGCACATGGGCATGGCTGCTGGGGTTGAGGCTCCCCATCTACGCCCACAGTCTTTAAGTTTCCACAAAACTGTGCAAAATGGCCAGATGGAAAACTGGAAACTCCTGCTACCTTGTTCCCTTTTCTTCCCCTGTGCAAGGGAAATCTCTGCCTGAGGGCAAGTATGAGGAAGTACGAAAGGTTAAATTTCTCCCATCAAAGATAATAAAAGAAGTTCCCGTTTATCAGGGCTTGGCTCTGTGCCCATCCCCGGACAAGAGGAATTGCACGGTGTTGAGAGTGCAGTCTTTAAGGGCTGGCAGGCCAGGTTCCAGTTAGCTTTTGACACTTACTATCTGGTCTTGGAAAGTGACTTCACCAATCTGAGCATTTGTTTACCTCCCTGTGGATGGGGGAGGCTGACCCTGCATCTTGCACGGAGTGGGCATCGCCGGAGAGAGGGCAGTAACCCCCAGGTGACCCAGTTAAAGCTTGACGGCGTTCATTACCACCCACAACAATCCTAGGAGGCAGATGATATTATTCCTATTTTACAGCTGGGGAAATTGAGGCTCAGAGAAGATAAAAACATGCCTCAAGTCACACGGCCAATAGGTAATGGGTAGAAGTCAAGCCTCTAGGGGTGGAGGGTCCCATCCATGACCTCAGACCTCCTTCCACTTAGGAAGACCATAACTGGGCACCCCCAACACACCTCTTCCTCCCCGAATGCCTCCTCTTTCACCTCCAGCCTCACTGTTGACCGTGTGGAACCTGCCAGCTGCAGCCCAGCTCACCCCTGATGCCGACCTGCATGGAGTCACCCAAAGTGAGAAGGATGTTGTTCCGTCTGTATTTGGGACCCCTTGGTCACCCTAGACTCATGGTAGATTCACGGCACAGAAAACAAGGCTGTCATTCTGATCTCTGTCTCCACACCTCAAGCAGCCATCAGGGTTCCATGCCCAAGGTCCCAACATGACAAACCTGATTGGCTCCCTCACTCGGCAACAACTGGTCCGATCATTTGTGTCGAAGCTGGGGGGGCGGGGCGTGGTAAAGATGTGGGCGTGGCTATCATGGCTGTGGGTGGGGAAGGTCGGCTAAGAAGTGTGTAGGGAGACCTGGCCGTCATCCGTGTTACAAGCTTGATTTCTTTGCATGACCCATCGTCATATCCCAGACCCTCCCTTTTATTTGTACCATCCCATTTAATGGTCCTTGGAGAGGGGAAGTGAGGGGCCCAAGATCACACCTAGAATGAGAAGTAGATCCAGCCTTTGAGCTCAGTCATGGAGCTCCAGGGTGTCTGCATGCAATTCCCATCCACCCCTGTTTCTCTGGCTCCCTCTGTGACTATATCTTGCTTGGTCTTCCTTTATCTGTGTCTCTGCCTCTTGTTTCCCTCTCTCTGTTTCTTCCTCTGTAGAATCGCTGGCCAAGCCCACCATTTCAATCAGCCAGGGCACAGCCATAGAGCACAGGGGAAACGTGACCCTCTACTGTGACGCCAAAGATGTCAACATTACCATCCACTGGTTCTCCAACAATCGACCCCTGCTGTTCCATGAGCGCATGCAGCTGTCCGCCGATGGCAAGACCCTCACCATCTTCCCTGTCCAGAGGGAAGACACCGGGAGTTACCAATGTGAAGTTTGGGGTGTCCTCCAGGTCATGAGCAGCGACCCCACCTTCCTGTTTGTGAATTGTGAGTCCCTTTCCATTCTCCCAGCCCCTCCCCAGCACCCACTTCCTTGGTGATCTCATTCAGTCTCGCAGCTTTATTGTTTATTTATTTATTTAAATAATTTATGGCTGCGTTGGGTCTTCGTTGTTGCGCGCAGGCTTTCTCTAGTTGCGGCGAGCGGGGGCTACTCTTTTTTTTTTTTTTTTTTGCGGTACGCAGGCCTCTCACTGTTGTGGCCTCTCCCGTTGCGGAGCACAGGCTCCGGACGCGCAGGCTCAGCGGCCACGGCTCACGGGCCCAGCCGCTCCGCGGCATGTGGGATCTTCCCGGACCGGGGCACGAACCCGCGTCCCCTGCATCGGCAGGCGGACTCTCAACCACCGCGCCACCAGGGAAGCCCGGGGGCTACTCTTCGTTGCGGTGCGCGGGCTTCTCGTTGCGGTGGCTTCTCTTGAAAGAAGAGCACGGGCTCTAGGCACGCGGGCTTCAGTAGTTGCAGCACACGGGCTCAGTAGTTGTGGCTCACGGGCTTAGTTGCTCCACGGCATGTGGGATCTTCCCAGAGCAGGGCTGGAACCCGTGTCTCCCGCATCGGCAGTTGCATTCCCAACCACTGGGCCACAGGGGAGTCCCCAGTCTCGCGGCTTAAAATACCATCCGAATGCGGACTTGTCCACGCTTTAACTCCAGACGTATAATTGTTTGATGTCTCTACTTGGATTCTCCTGGGAATGTCCAACTTGACATACCTAAAACTGAACTCCTTAACTTTCGGATGTTTGATCCAAAATACTGCCTAGGTAGCGGTGAGGAAGGAGCATTTGCTGGCATGCTTTAGATATTTCTTCCAATCCCGCTTTATCCAGGGACGAAGCCGACATGTCATCGCTGTCAGACTCTTTCTTCTCCTTTGTAATGTTTCCAGAGCTTGAGTGGGGAGAAGAGAAAAATTAATGTTTATTGACTGTCTAGGTTCCCCTCAGAGAGCTGTCACTGACGCTATTATTACTGCTACAATTGTTCTTGTCCTCCCAGATGGTCCTGACCCCGTCAAAATCAAGGTGGAGTCCGGTGTACCCAACGGGGAGGCAGTTGAGGTGTTAGAGGGCAGCAACGTGACCTTCTCGGTAGAAACTCAGTCTTACCCACCCGCTGCCTATTTATGGTCTTTCCCCAATGACTCCAAGCCCATCATGAGCTCGTTTCTCACCGCAAGCACATTTACCATCTATGCTGTGTCCAAGGAACACGAGGGCACGTACAGCTGCTTGGTGTCCAACAGTGCCACCCAGCTGTGCCACAAGGCTACTCTTAAATTCCACGTCCTTGGTGAGTCTCTTTTCCCTGTATTTCTCTCCTTTGTTTCTCTGAGAATCAGAGCTACACCAATATCCTAGAGTTTGAGGAGGACCCGGTGGAGTGGGGATGTCCCATGTGGCTGGTGGCGGATTGTGGCTCTGGCCACAGGCAAGGACCTGGGTCCTGGCTTGACACGTCCTCTACAAGGCCTTGCAGGCTCTCTGTGGGGCGTCTGTCACTTGATTCTCTGGAAGTGGGGGAGGCAATTCTCTATACATACAAACACTAACACAACACTCACAGACCCCGTACACACATAGGGACACACACACAAATAACAATCACACATGCAGGGAACTTCCCCGGCGGTCCCGTGGTTAATACTCCACGCTTCCACTGCAGGGGGCACAGGTTCGATCCCTGGTCAGGGAACAAAGGTCCCGCATGCTGCACAGCGCGGCCCCAAAAGAAAACCAATCACACATGCATAGCACACTCACACATGTGCACCACAGACACATGCAACTCACACACAACACATACACACAACACACAAAAGCACAGAATACTCACACTCACACAAGATACACATACCCAACAGATACACACAACACATGAAACACACAGTATATAACACATCACAGACATACAACATAACACAACACATACACATACCATACACACAAGCCCACAACATGTACATACCATGCACTCACACATATGCACAGCACATACGCAATACTCACACACAAAACACAGACACATATCTCACACATGGAGCAAACAGTACCACAGACACACAACATATTCTCCCATAAAACACATACACACAAAATATAATATGCACACAATAGATGCACACACACACACACACATCATAGACACTCAACATCCTCATGTACAACACAGGAAACACCCCACATACCATACATTCAACACCGTCAACACATGCACAATGACACAGAACACACAATGCGTAACTGTACTACCACATAATTTAGTGATACACAAAGCATATACGCACACAGTACAATATACACACATACCACATACACTACCACAGACACATAACATCTACTCATGCACAGAAAATATATACACACACAACACACACTCACTTGCACACAAAGTACCTGTATATACACCACCATACCTCACAGTCACAAAACATATACACACAACACACACATATAGACACAAAGCACACACTCACACGCCAAACACATCCACATATCACACACTCTCCATACACACCAAACCCATAACCCGTTCACATCATCGTCACACAACACACACTCACACACAAAAGACTTAGATGTACCACCCGCCCAATACAATCATATGCAAAACACACATACACACACACACCACCCACAACATCCACACACATCCCTGGAAAACTGCGGGCCCCATACGGGCGGGAGACTGACGAAGGGACCCTGGACCCCATCCTGCCTCTCTGTGTGTTTCCAGAAAGGCTGACTAAGCCTCGCGTCGTGCCCCCGAACCAGACGCTCGCAGAGAACGCCAGCCCGGTGGCCCTGACCTGCCAGACCACCCATAAGGGAGCTGCAGTCCAGTGGTTCCTGCGGGGCCAGCCCCTCCTGCCCAGCAAACGCCAGGTGCTGTCAGCTGCCAACAGGACCCTGGTCATCCATGGCCTTCAGCGCAGTGACACAGGGCCCTATGAGTGTGAGGTCTGGAACTGGAGCAGCCGGCTGCGGAGCGACCCCCTCAACTTGAACATCAGCTGTGAGTAGCCCCGAGCCTGGACCTCCTCCTCCTCCGTTCTCCCCGCCCTGCTGAAGTTCTTCCTTCCAGCCACTCACCCCATAGTTATTGGATACCTGCTCTGTGCCAGGCATTTCTGGGCACTGGACCAGACACCCCCCCATGGAGCTTGCGTTCTCATGGGGGAGACAGACCATAACCAGCTAAGCAAGGGAGACTCCTGATGTGCCAGGTGGCACTAGAGGTGGCACGAGAGACAGGCAAGGCTGGGACATGGCGGAGGTGTTGCAGTCCTAGCTGGGGTGGTCAGGGGAGTCTTCCTAGAGGAGGGGGTGTTTCTGCAGGAGGAGGCCGGGAGTGAGCTGTGCAGCTCGCCAAGGGAAGTGAGTTCCAGGGGCGGGAGCAGCACGTGAGATGGGACTGTGCTTGGCACGTCAGAGGAATTCAAGGAGGCCCAGGTGACCAGAGAGGTCAGTTATGGGCACAGAAGAAGCTGGGAAAGTGGGGTAGACCACACAGGGTCCTGTAGGCCATGGTGAGGACACCAGGAGCCACAGGAGGCTCTGAGCAGAGGAGAGGTAGGATTAGGCTTGGGTTTGCACAGGGCCTCTCTGGCCCTTGTCTAGGGGCTGGAAGCAGGGGAGAGGGACGAGGTGCCAGAAAGAGTAGAAAGAGTTGTGTTTTGTCTGGGTCCATGGAGACAGATCTCAAAATGAGATTACACGTGCAAGGATTTTATTAAGGGAATGCTCCTGCAGGGAGGGAACCTAGAAAGGCTGGGAGGGCCATCAGACTGAGATCTAAGTCTGACTCCGAGTGAGGAAGAAAGGGAGAGAGGGTTGGATGCGAGTGTGTGGACGGCCATGTAGTCTTAAGGAACATCGTCAAGACTCTCGGGGAGCCCATGTCTCCCAGGAAGGGGTCTGCCTTAGTTTCCCCAACACACTCAGGCACTGGCAGGGTGCAGCCCAGGAAAGGCCTGGGAGTGAATCTGGGGGTACAGCAGCTGGACTCTTGGTCAGTCACACTCTTAAACCATTGGAGGTCTGTGAGGCGCCCTCTCGTGGTGGCCAGTTATCCATCAAGAGATGGTGGGGCTGAGCCAGTGGCAACTATGGGTCATGAGACGTGGTCAGCCTTGAATATATTTTAAATATCAGACTCACAGGATTTGCTGCTCATTGACCTGAAGCAAGAGGGGAAGGGAGGAGTCAAGAATGACTCCAGAGGATTTTTTTGCCTGAGCTACTCAAAGGATGAAGAAGCCATGAACTGAGCTCGAGAAGACTGGGGGAGAAGAGGTCTCTCTGCAGGGAGAGAAAGTAGGGGTCCACTTTACATGTGCACATTAAACAGCAGGGGGATAGAGAGACATGGCTTCAGTACATTGCTTTCCCTTCCTTCCTTTTTTTGTTTTTGGTGGGGGGCCGTGTCGGGTCTTAGTTGCAGCACGTGGGATCTTTCCTTGCGGCTCGCGGGCCTCTCTCTAGTTGTGCTGTGCGGGTTTTCTCTCTCTAGTTGTGGTGCGTGGCGCACAGGCTCCAGGGCGCGTGGGCTCTGTAGTTGCAGCATGTGGGCTCTCTAGTTGAGGCACATGAGCCCGGTAGTTGTGGCGCATGGGCCCAGCTGCCCCGCAGCACGTGGGATCCTAGTTCCCCCACCAGGGATGGAACTGGCATTGCAAGGCGGAGTCTTTACCACGGGACCACCGGGGAAGTCCCCCTCCCTTCCTTTCTTGCTCTCTCCTCTTTCTTTCCGACTCTGGTCATGAAACCAAAAATGTCTATTTTGTTCCCTCTGTATGCTGAGCAACAAGTAAGGCACTTGATGATAGCGGTGACTTTCCGAGCTCACCGCCTACTCAGGATCGGGAGATCAATAATCAGGCAAAGAACATACAGTGTGATAGGTCCTGCCATGGGACCAGAGATTTGGGGAACCCAAAGGGAGCCCCCACCCAGTCGGGGGGATGTGGGAAGGCTCACCATGAGAGGTGGTGTCTACCGCGAGACCCGAAGGACACGTAAGTTAGCCAGGTAGAGCAGACTCAGGAGAAGAGCATTCCAGAGAAGGAAGGGAGTATGCGGTAACTGAGGCGATGGAATATCCAAGTAGGATCTTTTTTTTTTGAAAACATCTTTCTTGGAGTATAATTGCTTTACAATGGTGAGTTAGCTTCTGCTTTATAACAAAGTGGATCAGCTATACATATACATATATCCCCATATCTCTTCCCTCTCGCGTCTCCCTCCCTCCCACCCTCCCTGTCCAAGTAGGATCTTATTCCAGGATTGAAAGTAGGAGGTGTTCTCGGAGAGGTGAGTGGTGGGACTGGAGGGGTCTACAGGGACCTTGTGAATGAGTTCATCAGCCATGGGCTTTGTCCCAAGGACCCTAGGGAGCCATGGAAGGTTCTGAGCAGGGGAGGGATAGTGTCAAGTTTGTAATTAGGAAGACACCTCTAGCTGCTGTGTGCAGGATTTGAGACCAGGATGGGGAGACCAGGATGGGGGCAGATGAGGGATCCTGTTGGCCATGGGGTTAGGATGGAGAGAAATGAACAGATTCAAAGGATATTTAGGGACAAGGGCAAGATTTTCCTCATCTCCTAGAATGTCCCAACTAGAACTTCTTTGCATCCTTCTTTCCAGTAGTTCACATTAATTTCAATAAGACAAGACTCAAACTCTTGGTTTGCATGAGAAATCCAACAGCCATTTCCTTTGTTTCCTTCATGTCTATGGGAGGAGAGCCAAGTACCATCGGTCCCCTTCTGGCTTAACAAAGAAAATCCACAAGCATCTCTACCTTTGTGGATGCATGGAGATGTAAATTTAGATATTGTCACCGGGCTGTTTGTTATTAAGGGATTCCATCAGAATTGTAAACATTTTGGAAGTTAGGGGCTACATTCACAGGACACAGCAGCAATTTCTGAAGCCTGGATGTCTTATAAGCCTCCTTTGTTAGAATTCACTTTTGCAATGGCAGAGGTTTTTGTTTTTGATTTTGTTTTGTTTTGAATTTTTCCCACCTCCACGTTGTGGAATACAGTCTGTTTGCTCGGCAGCTACAGAGGAAAGGGGAGCATTTTCTCCTTCTTCTCTTGCTGAGATTCCTTTCAACAGCAGTTCAAGAGCCCTTGTTTTCCAGGCTGCAGCCTGGAATTCCCTTAGATAGAATTGAGAAGGGAAAAAAAAAAAGGCAGAAGTTCCAACGTGGAATTGAATGGGATGAAATAGGACGTCTCGCCAGTGGAGGAAGGGTGCATAACGTTTGCATCTGCACACAGATGGCCCTGATCGAGTGGACATCACCAGGGGGTCGGCCTCCAAGGTGGTCAACACCATCAAGGCAGAGCTCAACTCCAGCCTGACCCTGCAGTGTCGGGCTGAATCCCAGCCGGATGCTGAGTTTCACTGGACCCTTGAACCCTCCACGAGTGTCTGTACGGGGGAACAGCTGGTCATCGAGGCCCTGACTTGGGAACACCAAGGGATTTACCGCTGCACAGCTTTTAACTCTCTCACCCACCTAGCCCGCTCTGCCTCAGTCCTGGTCAGAGTGATAGGTGAGTCTTTCAGGTACACCTTCTCCTTGGGTCCAAGTGACTCTTCCTGATGCTGGCCTCAGAAATCTGATCTTCCCTAACCGTGGGCTGGGGTGTGGCAATGACTGTCCTGCAAGGGCAGGTTCCTAATCCGGAGCTGTTGAGTCCTAACTGCTAACACTCAGGCTCTAGAACCTCTACTTCCTACCTGTGTGCCCTGGCAAACTCTCCAGGCTGCTCTGAGCCTCAGTTTTCCTATCTGTAAATGGGGTTTATGATGCCTACCTTTCAGAATTGTTTAGAAGTATAGTAAGTCCGGGAGATCACCCCTGAGAGAAGGAGTGAGCTGATAGGTGGGGTCCGGAATTATATTAATAACAACCTGGGTGTGACTGGCAGAGAGCCCCTGTATTTCTGCCTTGAGTTCTTTTTGTTTTTCATTTATGGATTTTTTTTTTTTTTTAATATGCCTTGAGTTCTTGAGAGGACAACATAGTGTCGCTGTTCGCCAGTCGCTGTTCACATCCTGGCTCCAGTGCTGTGTGACCTTGGGCATGCTACTTAACCTCTCTGGGCCTCTGACTCCTTGTCTGTAAAACAAACATAATAGTTGTGTTTACATCAAAGCATTGTTGAAGATTAATTAACATTTGTAAATTTGTTTACAAAATTACAAGTTAGCATTTGTAATTAATTAACATTAATTAACATTTGTAAAGTTTCTTATGGCAGTGCCTGGCATATTGTGTTTGCTAAATAAAACTATTCTTTATCGAGCCTGTATCACACCCTGAAGCAAGGCTTTCCATATATATATTATCAGCAAACGTTTCTTGGGTGCTCTTTGCCAGTCAGCTATGAGGCAGGTCTGTTGGTATTTCCACCGTTCAGGAGAGATTGAGACTTAGAGACTAAAGCCCCATCACTAGGGTTTAAAAAACCGTCTGGCCATCTCAAGAGCGGTGTTATTGTTGTTGTTGTTTGGCCGCAGGATCTTAGTTCCCCGACCAGGGATCGAACCTGGGCGCCTGCAGTAGAAGCGAGGAGTCCTAACCACTGGACTGCCAGGGAATTCCCACAAGAGCAGTGTTCTTAGTTGTCTGCAAAGTATAGCACCCCATACAGCTTTCCAGATTACCTCATTCGGTCTTCAGAATAGCGTTCTGGTCTTGTTAAGACCATTTGATGGATGAGAAACAGAGGCTCAGAGGAGTGAGTTTGTTTGATGCTCACAGGATGTTGTGAATACATGAGTGAGATCGTGTATGAAGGGCTCTTGGAGCTTAGAGCTTGGTAGATGGCAGCTTCTATCATCATCATCGCCTTTTATAAAGCACCTCCTAAGTGTCGGGCACTGTGCTGGTTACTTTTATATGTGATCTCATTTAATCTTCTCAAAAGCCTGTAGGGTTACAGATTACTATGCTTGTTTAACATTTAAAGAAATGGATCCTCTGAGAATAAAACCAAGAAACTCCTACGGCATCTAGGAAGCCCCCTCCTGCCCCTTTTCCTCATACCCCTGACCCTCGTGTGGCTGCCTTCTGAATTCCCGTGGCTGGATTTCACCCCTTTGAGAAAGGTTCTGGGCAAACGTGAGATGGGTAAACAGTAGGCCAATGTGCCTGGTAACAGCTGCCATTTATGAATCAATCACCGGGTGCCAGGCATGAACATTTCATGATCTCATTTCATCTTTGCAACACCCTTAGGCAGGAGGTACCATTTCCCCCACTTCGCAGATGAGGAACCGAGACTCAGGAAGAGTCGTTACTTTTGTGTGTGTCCACAGGGCCCCAGGGAGTCAAAGGTGACTCACTCGGGGGAAAGCCAGCTTTCTGGTTGCCAAAGCCCTTTTCTCTCTCCGAAGGCCATATTTGATCCATCTTTCTAATTAGACTGTAGGTCTAAATACTGAACGTTGCACATACTGAGCGTGAATACATCCATGTTTACTCTTTTCAGCGACCGTATAGAGTAGGCTTCATGTTATCTCTCTTGACAGAAGAGCTGATGGACACACGGAGTGGTTAAGTAGCATGGCACGGCCAAGGTCACACAGCTGAGATGTGAACTTGGCTGTTCGACTCCAGAAATGATTCGATTCAGCTTCCCAGTGGCCGGAAAACAAGTGCTCATCAAATTATCAAGGGGAGATCAAGCCACGAACTTGGGCATGGGGCTGGGGACAGGGGTGCGGGGGTGTCAGGCCAGGTCCTGATTCTTGCTCCTCGCCCAGGTGCCGGGTCATCCGTCTCCGAAGGGGCCGTCGCCGGCATTGTCATCGGGATCCTGGCCGTCGTTGCTTCGGCCACAGGGCTGGGCTGTTTCCTCTACATCAGAAATGCCAGAGGGTAAACCTGGGAATGGGGTGGGGGTGTGGCCCACAGGGGACCCGACCGGCAGGAGTGTTGCTGACCTTGGTGCTGAGTGGTATCCCTGGCACGCGGGGAACCGAGGGGGTTTGACACATCGCCCCCAAATGCGCGTGGGATATAGGCGGAGCCTGTGCAGGTGGGCAAGGGCTAGAGGCACAGAAGAACGAGGGTCTTGGGTTTTCAGGCCCTCAAGGAGAACAACAGAGGAACCCATCTATGAGGTCACGACACCCGCCTCTGAAGAGGGTCACCTCGCAGAGCCCGGTCGCAGTAAGTGACTCCATAGCTGATGCCCAGGGCAGCAGTGAGGTCTGGAGAAGAGGCTGGTGCAGAGAGCCCAGGCCTCTGCCCCCCAGCTGACCCCCAAGTCACTCTGACATCATTGGGCAAGCCCTGTACTCCTAAGAGTCTCCGGGTCCCCATCTGGAAAATGGATGAGATTGGAGGCAAGAACTCTTGAGGACGTCTGCCCGTTGCAACAGCCATAACACAGATACGGCAACGTGCTGCCGTTCTTTTCTTCCCCGCTCTCAGAAAACTCTGTTAATTGAGTGCTATAAACAGAGAGAATCAATCACAGCACTCCTCCCTGCTAAACTCAAAACCAGCCTCAAAGTCCCTGGCAACACAGTGCCTCTGTCACCCTCTACTAATGGATGGGAATTGACCAAAGGCAAAATGAAACCTCTTTGTCACGTCTGGCCTACGATTCTGGTGTGATGGGCTCATGAAGTGGACGTCCCTTGGAGACTCTCCAATTCAGCTCAGTTTTACAGAGAGGAAAACCAAGGCCAGGGAGGATATACGATAAACCCAGGCTAAAGAGGACCCTGGTACAACTGGGGCTAAGTCTCAGACTTCTGTCCTCATCTGCGTCATCAAACAGCCTTATCTAACCCAGAACTTGATTTCCAGGACATTCCTGGGTTAAGATCACTGGAGATGTGATGGGGAGTCCTGGGGAGAAAGGAAGGAAGGTTTCTGCCACATCCTTCCTGGGGATAGAAGTGACCTGGGCAAATTGCCCCTTCTCTCCTATCTCTTCCTAACTCCAGCCCTGGGCTGGCATTCACTTTCTCTAGACTGGTGCATGCCTGTGTATGCCAATGGACCCGACACTCAAGGACAGATCCAAGTCAAAAAGGTGGGTAATGCTCCAGAGGGACCCTTTCTGTTCCCCCGGCTCTCGGGCCCTTTCCCAGCCCAGTAGGGCTGTTACCGTCCTACCTCTTGGGGTTGGGTGGGCTTCAGGCATATGCTCTTGAGGATGCCCCATGGCAGCTTGGGTGTCTCTGCATCTCCTCCTCTGCTTTCTCTGGGGATCTCAAGACCTTCCATGGCTTTTTCATCTCTTCTCCTTGTCTTCTTTCTCTTCAACATGACAGTGCCTAACCTGGACCCCCTCTGGGAATCAGAAGGGATGTAACTGCCTCTGAGGCCTAAGCTATTTCCAAGAACTTCCAGGGGTGGCCTTTATCCCAAGCCCCACGACCCCTTCACTACTTTCTTTCCCCCCAGATGCTGCCACTAGAGCCTCCAGAGCACTTCTATGAGGTAGGTTGGCCCAGCTTGATTTTATTAAAGAAGCTGAAAGGGAATACAATCTGAGAAGGTTAGATTTGACAAGTCTGAGAAGCCGTCTTGTCTAGATCCTTCACTGAGCGTTGCAGGGCCAGGAATGAGGCGAAAGTGGCTCACAGCCTCACGGGGAGCTGGGTCAGATTCTAGGACTCTGGCTCCTGTGCTGTGCTGCTTCCACTTCCAGTGCTTGGGATCGGATTGCAAATGAAGTGGCACTGGGTGCAGAGGAAGTTTTGGAGTAGAGATTGCAGAGGTAGCCAGGTGAGAAGGAAGAGTTCTGGGCCAGGGGTAGGGCCCTGGGTCCTAAACTTATTTCTGCTTCGGATCCTTTGTTAAGAACCGGGTCAAATCTCTTTGTCTCTGGGTTTTTGAAGGGTGAAAGTTGGCCCTTTCCAGTTGCTGTGCATCTAAGGCAAACTGTACCTGTGGTCCCTAACTGATCTCTTTGTTCACTTCAAGAAGGAATCACCTTCCACAATCCATGGGGACTATTCTCGTGGCTCCGGGAAGCCATCGCCCAAACTTGCGTTGCATCCCTCGGTCACAACTCTGCCAAAAGAAAGCACAGAGTCAAAATATGAGGTACTTTTATGCCACACTGAGTCTCTGGATAGATGGAGAGCTGCCACTAATCTGCTTTTTCCTCCTTGCGAAGGAATCCGTAGGATAAACTATCAAGAGATTTCCTTTCAAAAATCTTTTCAATCCCATTCCACCCATTTCCATCCTATCACTTTCTGGTTCATCTCATTCCATTCCCTTCCAATCCACTCCATTTTACTCCATCCCACATTTCCATTATATTTATTTTCACTCCATCCATTTCCTTTCTATCCATTTAACTTCATTTCCTTCTCAATTCCAGCGATTTCCTCTCCATTCCAGTTAGTTTTATTTTTCCATTCCATTCCACTCCACTCCTCCCCACTCCATGTCTTTCCATAAAATTCCTCTTATTTCCTTTTCATTTCTTTTATTCCTCTTATTTCTTCCCATTCCATTCCTTGTCATCACTTCCCACCCAGCCCACTCAACGCCATTCCTCTGCATTCCATCCCACTCCACTCTGCTTTCTCTCCTTGTGTTCTGTTCATCTCTTTCTTCTTTCATTCCTTTCCATTCTTTCCCACTTCTCCCTATTACATTTTATTCGTTTCTATTTTTTCATTTTAATCCCACCCCATTCATTTCTTCCACGTTCCATTACTGTCTATTTTATTCCTATCACCTTCCATTTCCATACCATCACTTTATTTCATTTCCATTCTTTTCCTTCCCATCCCATTACATTCCTGTTCTTTCCAGCCACATATTTAATCCACTCCATTCATTCTATTTCCTACTCTTCCACTCCTTTCTAGTCAGTACCCTACATATATGCATTTCCATTTGATTGGCTTTTGTTTCATCCCACGTTCCATTTCTTCTCATTCTGTATATTTCTTTTCCATTCACTTCATTTTCGTTCCATTTCCTTCTTTCTTTTCTCTTCATTTCCCCTTCCTCATCTCTTCCCTTCCCATTCAATTCTGTTTCATTGTTTTCTATTTCCTTTCACTGCACTCTCTTCCCTTCTATTTCTACTTTTTAGAAAAAAAATTATTTTACTGAAGTATAGTTGATTTACAATGTTGTGTTAGTTTCTGGTGTACGGCAAAGTGATTCAGTTATACATATACATAATAGTTTGCATCTGCTAATCCCAAGCTCCCAATCCACCCCCCACCTTTCTATTTCTTGTTCATTCCTCTTTAATCCATCTCACTCTGTTGTATCACATTCCATTCTGCTTTATTACCTGTCAAGATGAACCATTCTCAAAAGATGTGAATGTCTATATATCTTAGGGTTTTTTAAATAAGAAAGACAAACCCCTTGAAAGTAGTTCGGATTAATTAAAGTGTGGATTAATTGAGAGAACAGTGGGGAATCTCAGATAACTCAATGTCAGAAATTACTTGTGGGCCTCATGGGGACTGGAATCAGGAAGTTTCTCTCTCTTATGGTTACTCATTTTTGCTGATCAATGAATTTGTTCCATTCTCTTTGGTCCAGA
Organism: Kogia breviceps; assembly: GCF_026419965.1. NCBI lineage: Eukaryota > Metazoa > Chordata > Mammalia > Artiodactyla > Physeteridae > Kogia > Kogia breviceps. Next base: position 9,538,594 of record NC_081327.1, read on the forward strand.
TTTAATTCCTATGCAAGCTTCCTGGTCACTGCTCCTCTATAATTTCAGATTATATATGACAACATCCTCTACTACTATTTAAAGTTTTCTAGGTTCAAATTTTTCAGAGGAGAAGCACACTTACTCCAGTCATTGTATGGATTGTGCTGACATTTGTCAGCTCTCCAATTAGCTGTGAACTGGTACAAACATAGCCTTCTAGGTCCCTCTCTTCATCAGGGTCTGGGGAAAGGAGCTGCACTTCCTCTTGTATCTCCTTGGGTCAGAATGCTGTCACATGGTATTTCTTCTTGCAAGGAAGGCTGAGAAAATGAGATGTTATCCTTCCCAGTCTCTTCACTAGAAGCAGGCAAGGGAGAAGATAAGGGGAAGAGTGTCAGGTCAGCCCCCTCAGTGTCTGCTGCATTCTGAAGGGATGAGAAGGTGCAAACAATGCAAAGCATCTGGAGTAGAACATTCTGAGTCGAGGGGCATCAAGTGAAAAGGCCCTGCAGTGAATGTCTTTGTTATCTGTTGCTGTGTAACAGATTACCACAGACTTAGTGGCTTAAAATAACACACATTTATTATCTCACAGTTTCCTGGGTCAGGAGTCTAGGCACTGCTTAGATGGGTCTTCTGCAAGGCTGAAATAAAGGTGTTGGCCAAGTCTCAGGTCTCATCTGAGGCTTGACTGGGGAAGGATCCACGTCCAAGCTCATACGGTTATTGGAAGCATTCAGTTCCTTGCAGGCTGTCATAAAGAGGGCCTCAGTTTCTCACTGGCTGTCAGCTGGAGGCTGCACTTTGCCATGTAGCCCTCTCCATAGGCAGCTCACAACATTGCATCTTGCTTCTTCAAAGCCATGACAGATGTCATGCTCTTATAGAACAGAATCACATACATGTAAGCATGTACATCCTGTCACCTTTGCTGTATTCCAATGGGTAGATGCAAGTCACAGGTCTTGCCTTCAAGGGGAAGATTACATAAGGGCATGTATACCAGAAGTTGAGTATAATGGGGGTCACCTTAGAGTCTGTCCTCCACAGTGGGGAAGCATGCGCCATTCCAGGAATGGAGAGGTGCCAGCATGACTGACATACAATGAGAAAGGAGGAAGACCTTCAGAATTTTCAAGGATGAGGAAGGAGAATGCCAGAAAGTTTGGGTTCCTACAGCAAGTAGCCCAGGAAAGCCCACCTAGAAATGGAACTTACCTTTTCTCTTTGTGTAATAGGTGCTTGTGAATCCAGAACACAACGTGTACTGCCAGATCAACCCCTTCATCCAACAGAAGCAGAGATCTTTTCTCCAGAAATCCTAGAGAAGCCACGCTTAATCATACATTCAACATTTATTGCGTACATAGTATATTCCAGCCATTCTCTTTGTAAACCTTGTGACATTCTATTTAAACGTGTTTTTCAGGCTCTGGACCCTAGCTCCCACCAAATCTTAAGCTTTTGGCTCATATTTCTTTAAAAGCAATAGAAACAAGGCAAAAGCAGCCTAGAATTAGAGGGCCGACTTCTGGTACCCAGAAGCAGGGGATGCCATAGTATTCACTGCATCCCAAACATGGGCAAAGACTACTGATGGACACAGCAACCAAGGGAGAAGTGTGAGTCTGAGTCAGCCAGAGTAGAGCATGGGATGTATGCACGGGTCAGATGAGCAGTGTCTTTTCAAATCGTGGTAGAGGATAAGGAAGAAGGAGCTATTAAGAGATGACAAGAAAAAACATAGAGTGAAGTATGGGAGTGAGGCACCTGAGGAGGCGTAGACGTGAGATGCTTAGAATCCTGAGGGACTCAAGGATGGAGATGTGAGAATAAGATTTGCTAAAGGTAAAGAGGAGTCAAAGATGACCCCCAGGTTTCTGGCCAGAGCCACGGGATGGCTGGCAGACCACTTTCTGAAGCAACAATGGGGGAGGAGCAAATTTGGGATAGAGAGGGGAAATCAAGGATTGGATCTGACATGTCAAGGATCAGTTGGAGGATCAAGCAGGTAAAGGTTCATAAAAGTCTAGATAGAGCTTCCCTGGTGGCGCAGTGGTTGAGAATCCGCCTGCCGATGCAGGAGACGCGGGTTCGTGCCCCGGTCCGGGAAGATCCCACGTGCCGCGGAGCAACTAAGCCCGTGAGCCATGGCCGCTGAGCCTGCGCGTCCGGAGCCTGTGCTCCGCAACGGGAGAGGCCACAGCAGTGAGAGGCCCGCGTACCGCAAAAAAAAAAAAAAAAAAAAAAAGTCTAGATAGAGCAGGGCTTGTCACTGGGATTTGAAGTTATGGGGCTAGATGAGATCTTGTGTCGGGGGTCCCCAGGACCACCCTCAGGCTCAGTGATTTGCTAAAAGGATTCAGAGGACCTAGAAGTTGTCGCACTCGTTATGGCTTAGTACAGCAAAAGGACAGAGGGTAAAATCAGCAAAGGGAAAAGGTGCAGACGGAGTCTGGAGGAAACCATGCATAAGCTCCCAAGGGTGGAGTCACGTGGGGATTCCCATGATATGTGACAACACATGTGAAGTGTTGCCAACCAGGAAGGCTCACCCGGAATTTAAGTGTCCACGGTTTTTACAGGGGGTCAGTCACTGAAGCTCCCGACCCCCAGAAGGAAAGCAGGTGTGTTCAGTATAGATCACATCGTGTAACTATCTGGACAAGCTGGTACAGGCACGCAAATACACTTCTGCCAGAGAGAACATTATAAAAGCTCAATTCCCAGAAGCTGACCAAGAACTAGTCCTTTGAAATAGCCCTTTTGGGGGGAATGTGCAGGGTTTGAGCAACTCAGGCCTGCTGAGTTAACCCTTCCCCCTACAGATCCTAAAGAGACTAGATAACACAGAGAAGAGTAGCGGCTGACAAACTAAGCACTGGTCCCTCCAACATTTTATAGTTTGAGGTAGAAGATCAAGCAAAGGAAAAAGACTGTCCTTTTTTTTTTTTTCCTGCCGAGGACTTCTTCCCAGCTTTCCTCCTGAGTATCCTAAGAACAGGTCACACGCCCCCTCTCCCTTATCTTTATCTTTAAAGCAAATGAATTTACAACCTCCTCGCTCTTCAGTAGATGTTGAGTCCTCACCCAACTCCTTGGCAGTAGAAGCTCAGTATGCAACTTGGGTCTCAGCCAGTTCCCAAACAACGGAGAGAGAAATCTCTGTGTTAGTTGGGCATCTTTGTAGAAGGAGTTCCTGTTTCACAGTAGTGGCTGTTCCAAAGTCCCTATAATATTCAGGTTAGGTCAGGGATTTGGGTGCTCCTGGAAGTAAACATTACCATTTGTCCATTTTGAAAGGAAAATAAAAAGACCAAACAAAAGACAAAGTCAGTTTTAAGTTATATATTACTAATGCTTTAATGTCTGAATATCTTGAAGTAAACACACACACACACAAACAAGTGAACGGAAAAGGAAGACGAGCTAACACTCAAAGCACCCCATCGTGATTTTGTCCTATTTGCACTGAATCTGTAGATCATTCTGCAAAATTTGACACCTTTACAACACAACCATTGTAATGTGGCATTTGTACATCTTTTATCTCTCTCAGTAAGGTTCTGAAGGTTTCTTCTAATGTCTCTATACACCTTACTAAATTTATTTGTAAGACTTTTTTTGGCTTCTGTTATGAATAAATGTGAACCTTTCTCTGTCTTGTTTGCAAACTTAGCATTGCTTGCGTAGAGGAAAGATACTGATGTGTAGGCAAGGGGCAAAATAATGTAAAAGTTAAGATCATGGACTCCAGAGTCAGACTTCCTGAACTCAAATACCAGCTCTGCCCTTACAATACAATCAAAGGTTATTGGGTTTCAGTTTCATCTTCTGTAAAAGGGAATATCTGGTTTCAAATGTTGTTAAGGAAGAGATGAAAGTATTATCTGTAGATGACTGTCTCACTAAAGAAGCCAGGAGAATCAAATGGAATACTATAAAAATTCATAACAGTTCAGTAGGTTAACCAGATACAAAGTAAATATTATTTTTTAAAAATCAACCACAGGGCTTTCCTGGTGGCGCAGTGGTTGAGAATCCACCTGCCGATGCAGGGGACACGGGTTCGTGCCCCGGGCCGGGAAGATCCCACGTGCCGCGGAGCGGCTGGGCCCGTGAGCCATGGCCACTGAGCCTGCGCGTCCGGAGCCTGGGCTCCGCAACGGGAGAGGCCACAACAGTGAGAGGCCCGCGTACCGCAAAAAAAAAAAAAAATCAACCACAATAACCAATTATAAGAAACTCTGGGGTAGAGATTACATTTCAAACAGCAATATTTTTTTGTTGTTAAAAAGTCAGATTCACGTGAGGAAAACCACAGGAGTTCTTTGACAGCATTAAAAGAAAAAGCTTAAAGATACCCTTTTTTTCATATAGCAGGGCTCCAGTTTTTAGCCTCCTCCCTGATGGGGTGGAAATAAGCATCACAGGGTGATTGTGCTGGTTAACAAGATGATAAGATGTTAAAGTGTTTAACGGGGGGCCAGGAACCTTTATTCAAAACAAAATATTTGTTGAACAGCTATTATGTGCCAGATACCTTAGGTGCTGGGGATACAGCAGTGATCAAAATAGATATAAATCCTTTCCCTTACGGAGCGCACGGTCTCGTGGTGAAGGCAGATAGATAATAGACCAAAACCAAAACAAAACCAAAACAACAACAAAATACCTAAAATATATTCTACGTTAGTGAAGAGTTCTTCAGGGAAAAAAATAACGGTGGGGGGAGGAGAGGAGGGAGTACTTGGGGCGTGAAGAGTGGGTTTGCAAGTTTACAGTGGTTGGTGGGGGAAATGCCTCAAGAGGTGACATTCGCCTAACGACCAGACGGTGGGGGAATCCTCAGAGGAAGAGCCTGCCAGGCAGCATGAACAGCACAGGCTAAGGTCCTGAGGTGGGAGCCTGCTGGAGTTGTTGGACAAAGTGTAAAGGCCAGAGTGACTGGAACTGAGCCACGAAGACGCACAGGAGATGAAGGCGAAGAGAAAAGAGGAGGGGTGGGGAACAGATCCTTAAGTCCTTATAGGTAGGGGGGAAAAAAACCCTCAATATTTTTTTAAAAAAGGATTCTTACTATTTTACTATTATTGACTACAAAAACATTTCAGACTCTTGAAGGGCTTGACAGGAGCTCCCTGGACTGTATAACAGGTTTGAAGCAACTATCTTTGCCCACGAGGACCAAAGGAGATGGTGAGCGCAAAGCGCCTGACAAAGGCAGCAGGCGCCCAGGAGGGGTCCCCGCCGTTTCCCTCCGAATCCCGTTTTCACTGTCGCTCCTGGACGTCAAGCCGAGCCCAGGGCCGGCCTTTCCCAAGCCAGCCACTCCCCACGCATCGGTGTCTTGGCCTCGTCCTCTGATCTGTCTCCTCGTCTCGGCGCCCCGCAAAAACTCGGACACGCACACTCTCAGGCCCCAGCCGGGACCCCAACCCTAATTCTCACTTCCTGTGTTGCCGCGTCCGGGTGTCCACCTTGCCTGTGGAACTGGAACCCCGCCCAATCACCGCCCGCGCCGCCGAGCCTTCTGGGAATTGTAGTCCAGGCTCGCCGAGTCCAAACGTACTTCCGGGTTCGGCCAGAAGCGCAGCCATTGTCCCGCGTGCGGACGTTTTTTGTCTCCGCGCACCTCGGCCCTTCGGAGGTTAAGCCGAGTGGCCCTGCGGATGCCGACTAAGGGAGGGGACAGAAGTAGCTTAACCCGAGTCTGTCGTGGACAGAATCGGGGCAGAGAGTTGCTTAACCGAGCTCGTCTTGCCGTAGAGCCGTGCTGGGCACTGAGGCTGGGACAGGCCCTGCCTGGCCCTCGACCCGGTGGACGCCCAGGTTGGTGAGGGGCGGGGCAGCGCCGGTGTGCCATGCGCGCATGCGCAGGGTCTAGGCGGGCAGCTGGGATGGCGAGTGTGGGTGGGCGATCTGGGACCTGCGTGGGCGGTGCTTCAGCCTCTGGTCCCAGAAGTTGGTGGTGATACAGCTGCAGATCACGGGACTGTGCTCTGTGCACGTGTGCGGGTACCTGGTCGGGTGTTGCTCTTATGATGCTCTGGGGATGCCCAGGTTGGTGGAAGACAGGCTATATGCACGGGTGTGGGGGAAGATCCTGAGAACCCCGCCTCCCCCACATCCAAGGCTAGAGGAGCTGAGAACGGCTGGGTTGATGAAGTGCCCAGCTGCAGATTCTGGTTCTCGGAGGAGAGGGGTTCTGTCACTTTTCCTTTATTCTTGAGCAGGTGTTTGAGCAGGAAACACGAGATGGGAGGTGAGATGGTGGGTAGTTGACTCTAGGACCCTGGAGCAGACACCACTCTTTTTGCAGACCTGCGGGCGCCCTGGATAGTGGACAGACTAAGTGGGAGTTGCAGTTTCTTGTTTTAGGAGAGGCAGCGCTACTTCAGCGACACCCCCCCCCGCCCCGCCCCACCGCCGTGAGACTGGCTGATGGACTGCAGACTCCTAGGTTGACGGAGAGACCAGAGCCTAGAGGCAGGTTCTAAGCAGAGGGCTTCCTACACATGTTGGAGATGTCTGAATGGAAAGCAGGAACTTGGACCAGTGATCCTGGGACCTACGTAGGATAGCGCAGAGTCCTAGGACGTTCAAGTTTGGTGAAGACACTGGGTGGCAGGTACAGATTCGGAGCCCAGGAATGACACGCTGCATCCGCTGCCATCAGATTGACAGCTGTTTGGGAAGGAAGTAGGATGCTGCCAGCATGATTGTTAAGTAGGTGTTCCCAGGACCTTTGCTCGGGCTGCCTAGCTTGCAGGCGTGAGAATGCTCCAGGTGGTAGAGGAACAGAGTCTGGGCTGCAGATTTGGACCTGGAAGGGGCTGTATGCTAGGTGGCACCCAGGGGTTGACCTTTGGGTTGGAGGAAGCAAAAGGACCCGGTTCCTATGGGAGCTGCTCTGTCGTGAGCTTGAGAACCCCCAGGCTGGCTGAGGGCCCAGGTCCCGGATGCAGATTCTGGGTGTGAGCCTGCTCGGCGTGCGTGGGTTTGCCAGCAGGAGGAGGGAACCTCGATGGGTGGCCCCTGTGCGGTGGCTGCTGGAGTAGAGGCCTGAGAGCCCCAGTTTGGAGCTTTGGGTTCTGAACTTGGGAGGGCCAAGGCCGCGCTCTGCACGTGCACTGGCATTTGGGCAGAATGGGCGCATGGGCAGTCCTAGGACCCTGGCACTGCCTGAGGGTGTCCAGGTGGGTGGAGGGAGTAGCTGCAGATTCTGGGTTGCAGAGAGGTGGGGCTGTGCCAGGTGCCCTCTGTGCACATGAGCAGGTACTTGGGTGAGAAAGGAGGAGCTGGAGGTGGCTATTAGAGGGCGCTGGGGTCTTTGTGCCCCTGGCGCCCCGCTCACAGCCTGATGATGCCCAGGTTGGTGGAGAGACAGGATCTCCCTGAGCTGCAGGTGCCCAGGAAGATGTTTGGGAGGAACCTGGGCCGGTGCGACTCAAGTAGGGGCCTGGGGAGGTTGGTGGGGGAAGCAGTTTGGGTGTGGGTTCAGGGTACAGCTGCATTGTGAACTCACACTGTACTGTTTGAGTGAGAATCCAGTGAGGCTGAAGGGTGGGTAAGAGGGAGAGATGGGGCAGGGATGGCGTGCGGAGGGGGGGATTTGCCAGGGGCTGGTGTAGTCTCCGACCCAGAAACATCGAATTGGTACAAAGACAACTGAGGTCCACATTCTGGGCCTAGGAGGGGCTGGCACGTGCTGCTGTTTGTCGGGCAGCCCCCGGTCCCATGCCGGCTTTGTTTCCGACTCAGGCCTGAGGACACCCAAGTTGGTGGAGGGGCCAGGTCAGAATTACAAATTCGGGGCCCAGGAAGATTTGGGGTGGGGGAGAATCTGGACTGGCGCTCTTCTGGTAGGAGCCCGCCCACCCTAGAATGGTTGCGGGACCAGGTCCTGGGTGCAGCTGAGCTCTGGGCTTATACTTGGCTGTTTGAGCAGGAAGTGAGAGGCGGTCCACCCGACAGGTGCTGGAGGGTCAGGCTTGTCAGTGGACCCTGGGAGGGGCGGGGCTACGTCGTGAACTTCGTGCAATTAGTCAGCACGGATTTTGAGCCATCAAGCCCAGAGCCCTGCTGTTTGCCTTAGGAGGAGGTGCTGATTTGGGGCTGCAGATTCAGGTTGGGGGTAGTGGGTGCACACCAGGGGGGTCCTTGATGTGCTGGGTGTTTGTAGGGGTCCCAGGATCCAGTGGGATAGAGAGGGACTGATTCGTGCTTCAGATTTTGGTGATGGACGGAAGGCCGCACTTGGGCATGTGGTGGGCTTCCAGGTAGGTGGTCCAGAGGCCCCAGACAGTGGAGGAGCTGCAGGCTAGAGCTGCAGAGCCTTGGTCTGGGAGAGGAACTGAGGGACTCTAGGTGCAAGCACAGCTATTCAGGCAGGATTCTATCTGGGCAGGAGCCTCTGGAAGCACAGTTGCCATGGGTACTGCATCCCGGAAGCAGAGACTAATCCAGGGAGTGGGGAGCCACAGTGGACCTGCACAAAGATGCTGTACTCAGGGCTTCTCCCCTTGCAGCTCAGGACCTCAGGCCCCTGCCCGTGCCTGGAGGAGAGCATGGAAGAGTGGGATGAGAAGCCCCCGGGACCCCTGAAGGCCAGCGCGCAGGTGAGCGGTGCTTCCCTTCCCTTGCGACACCCAGAGCTTGTCCCCACCCATGCCCCACGGCCTGATCCCCTGAGTTTGGGACACTGTCCAGCTCTCTTTGCAGTGTTTTGGGGGCTTCTGGTCCCTCCCGATCAGCAGGCTTCTAACACTTACACACTATATATTTTATGGGGCTCCCTGCATTTCCTCACCCTCTTAACCCAGATAACTCTTTCTGGAAGGAATTTGGCATCCTGTATCCAAAGCCCTTAGGGTAGTGTTTACCCCTTGGCCAGCGACTCACAGCTTTGCTTGAGAATAAGCAATTGGAAAGAATGTTTGAGATTGTGCAGTGCAAGAGGAGAGTTAAATGAGTTCTAGTAAAAGACCATGAGATGGAATTCACTGTAGCTATTGATAGGATAAAAAGATATTTATGATCTACGTTAAGTAAATAGCATTTTGAAATGATTTAAAAAAGGATGTAGTTTGCGTGTGCATAGAAAATACATTATGATATATCAGTTAACAGATTATCTGTAAGTTACATTCCCAGTGACTTTATGTTTTTATTTACTTATCTATACTTTTGTACTTCTGTACCACGCATTTTAAGGTTAGGGAATTAATGATTTAAAGCATTTTCTTTGAGAACATTTCATTTCTTAAAGATGTTAAATTAGAATTTCACCTTTCCCTTCCTGGACAGTTGAATCCTGAAGCTGTTAGGTAGGCGTCTGCAGTTGAGGGAGGGCTGCCTGCTGTGGGGCAGCGCAGCCTGATCAGGGTGACGAGGGCATCCATGTGTGAGGGCGTCAGTGACCCAGGCGGGTGAGGTAAGTGTCCACACGGAGGAGGAGGTTCTGGTTTGGGGTGACAGGGTCAGAGCAGGTGAGAAGAGCATCCAGAGAGGGGATGCCCTGGTGTGGGCAGCCCAAGTGCAGTGAGGGTGTCCACGCAAGGGGTGGTCCAGCTTAGGGTGTCCGAGCCAGAGCCTGGTGAGATGGGCACCCGTGTTGGAGGTGGGGTGCATCCTGGTGTGGCGTATCACAGCCCGAGCAGGTTGAGGGCATCTACATGTGAGGGTGACTCGACGTGGAGTATCAGCTCAGGCGGGATGTTGAGGGCATCCACACGGAGTCCAAGGCCAAGTGACTTGAGAGTGAGTCCCTGAGAAGAGGCCACCTGGCCTGCAGAGTCAGAGCCCAGGCAGGGTGACGAGGGCCCCTTGGCAGAGGCCGGCCCCGTGTGGGGCGGCAGAGCCCAGGTGGGCTGAGGAGAACTGTGTAGGAGAGGCAGTGGCCGTGGAAATGGGAGATTAGTTACTTACAGGGGGGGTCAGTCAGATAAACAAATCAAATAAGGGTCATGGTGAAACCGCTAGGTGGCATTTCGCGGGGGCTTCTTGGAGCTCCAGTTCTTTATGTCTCAGCGCAGAAAGAATTCAGTGAGAGGCAAAGTAAGAGATGAGGAGTGATTTATTAGAACAGGAAGCTTGTGAGGCTTACTGGTGGGCAGGCAAAGAGGGTGCCGTGCCCCCCAAATTTAGTGGGCTACAGTTTTATAATCAAAGGAAAAGTGGGGAGGGGGAAAAGACCACGTTCTTCCTTATTCTTGAGTAGATCTCATGCTTCCATCATCAGTTCTTCCTCCATGCCGGGCAAGGGAGTTTTCTTGTCCCTACATGGTCAAGCCAGGACTGTCATGGTGCAGTGGAAATGAGCAAAAAGGCAGTACATACGCTAAAAATGGTAAATCATCTCAGCTTTTAGTATAATGCCACCTTTTCCTTGTATTTTTGTTTTTAGTGCACACCAAGGAGCATGTCCTAGGAATCATTAACTTACTGAGCTCACTGGGCAGGATGTGGGTCTATGCCACCATTGTTTTATTGTTTGGGGGCATGTCTCATGCTTCTGTTGCACGGTTTTGTTGCTAAGCAAGCCCGCTTGGTTTTGTGGTTAAGCAGACCTGTTTTCTTGAGTGATCATTAACTTACAGGGGTCTCCCATACGTCTTTCTTTACTTACAATCCCCTAGTGGCATTAACTAGTGGCATTTAATTACCTACTTTGTCCCTTTACTCTGTCCCTATCAATCAATGGGAGGCAGGGTTCTTGCTGTCAGCTGTGGAAAGAGAGGACTTTGGAGTGAACTTGGTGGTGATCAGTGGAATTGGAGGTATTGGTGTGGCTCCTGGTTTTCAGTATATGTAGATGTAGAAATACATACAGATGTTGTGTGCGTGTGTGTGTGTGTGTGTGTGTGTGTGTGTGTGTGTGTACACACAGATATACACATATATATTCCCTGTCTCTGTCCACTGTGAGGGCCTGAGAGCAGTGACATTTTGATACCTGTGTCCACTCCTAGTGCCCAGATCTCAACTTCTAAATATGCTACAGGTTTTATGAGTTTACTGTTAATTGATATTTAGTGTTCAGTTTTTTGCTGTTATAGACAGCACTGGTATAAATGTTTTTGATTTTGATAAATGATTCCTTGTACACGTACACAAGAGTTTCACAGAGAAGTTAGGCAAATATAAATTTACATACATTTGCATTCACATTTTTATGAAAAGTACAGGTAAAATGAGTTTCGATGTGACCATTGGTATTGTACTTTAAGCTAGTAACTTCAAGTGTTTTCTGGGACTCCTAATGGTCCTTTCACCAGCTTCTTCTATGTTATACAACTGAATTAGCAATCTACTCATTATGATTTTTACTTTCATCAAATATTTATTGATGGACTAACCAATGTAAGGCCCTGTGTGAGGTGCTGGGGAGAAAGATGACTTAGTTCTCACAGACAGAAAGGCTACATAGCTAGAAAAAGCAAAAACATTTTCCTTCTTGTATTAGTTATCTCTGGTTGCATCTCTCAAATTTAGCAGCTTAAAGCAATCAACATTTTTTATCTCACACAGTATCTGAGGGTCAGGAATCTGGGAGCAGCTTATCGGGATGTTTCTGGCACTCGGGGTCCCTGATGAGGCTACAGTAAGTTGCTGGCTGGGGCTGCTGCCTTTGGAAGGCTTGCCTGGGTAGGGGATCCACTTGCAAGCTCACTCATGTGGCTGTTGGCGAGAGGCCTCAGTCCCACACCACGTAGACCTCTCCCCACCGCTGCTCACAACACAGCAGCTGGTTTCCCCCAGAGCAAATGATCTGAGAGAGATTAGAGAGAGAGAGAGAGAGAGGAAGGGATGGAGGGGGAGTGGGAGCTTGCACGCTTAATTGCACACAGCCAAGATGGAAGCCACCGTGTCTTTTATCATTTGATCTCAGAATGACACACCATCACTTCCTCTGTAGTCTGTTGGTCGCACAGACCCACCCTGGTACCAGGTGGGTAAGGACTACATGAGGGTGTGAATACCAGGAGGCGTGGCGGTCACTGGGGGCCACCTTGGAGGCTGGCTTCCACACTTCTCAACTCTGAACGGCCTCTACTTCATTTTAATCGTTATCAGAAGACGCACGGGTGCTTTGGGCCTGGAGACGGTAAGCAGAGCCCGGGCAGGGAGAGACAACCAGGGAGCCCAAGTCTTGGCTTTGAATGAGGGACACTCAAGAAGAGACTGTATTGGGACATCACCTGAGAGGTTTCAGTGACTTACATACCTGGAAGTAACTCGGCCTTGAGGCGACTCTGAACCCTGCCTGCCTTCAGGGTCCTGCCAAGGTGGTGTTGGAGCCTCGCCTGTTCCCTGTCAGTTTCAACATCAGAGCCGGGCAGGTTGTTGATGAGTTGGTGACCCCGTGCTGGAGGGTCTGTTCTGTACATCTGAGGAAAGTTGAGAATTTTTCATAGATAATGAATGGTGTGGGATGGGAGAGAGAATTTTCTTGTGCATGCGAACTAGTGAGACCCTCCGGTCAGGAGGATCTCTGAGAAAATCAGGCAGGGGAACCTTCAGCTTTTGGTTTGAGTAGGGGTTGCTTTTACTCCCGCCCAAATTAGTAATTAAGAAACTCTGTGCCCTCCAAATGGACCCTGTACAGCACTTCCCTTGAGCTGAAATGTGAACTCTGCCCTACATCTCCTGTGGGTGATAAGAGAAATTAACACACCAAGGAGGGAAATTCTCCTTGTGTGATGCCTATTGGAATTAATATCCTGAAGCTCCTCACAGATGTGGGAGTTTCCCAAATACAAAGCTTGGATAATTGAGTTCAGTAATCATTCTGTGATTTGACTGGAAGCTTTGTTTTTTTCCCCCAAGAACCACCCACCGCCCCCTGAGTTAGGTATGTTTGTTCAACTCTGTTTACAGGAGAGCAAGTAGCAAATAGTCCTAGGACTGATTTGAGCAAGGGTTCACTGTGAAGGGGACAGGCCACTCCATGAGGGCTGTGCCTGTCTCTCTTCCTCGGCCCTGGGTCACACATGGTTCCACTCATGTTGCAGAGAGAACAGTTATTATCGTTTGCCTGTAACTCTTCTCCACGTGGAAGTCAACAGGCTAATTCCTATTCCAATTCTGTAAAATACACAAAGAAAAAGGAAACCGTTCAGTCATTACATGGAGAGGTGATTGTTGAACAAAAGGGATACTTTTAAAAATGCTCCAGAAGGACATTATGCTAAGTGAAATAAGCCAGACACAGAAAGGCAAATACTGCATGATCTCACTTATGTGTGGAACCTAAAAGAGTCCAACTCCTAAAAGCAGGGAGTACAGTGGTGGTTGTCAGGCAGTGGAGGAAATGGGAAGATGTTGGTTAGATGTTGCAAAGGGTCAGTTACGCGGGATGAGTAAATCCTGGGGAATCTAATGTACAGCATGATGACTAAAGTTAACAATATTGTATTGTGTCCTCGAAATTTGCTGAGAGTTGATCTTAAGTGTTCTGACCATATGAAGAAAATCGTAACTATGTACAATTTTTATTTGTCAAGTATACCTCAGTAAAGTTGTAGAATAAAATAAATTGTAAATAGTGAAAAAGAATAAAAATAAAAATGCTCCAGAGCACACAGAAGTGGGGGTAAAGGCTTTTCATTCCAGTTATATATCCAAAACCGTGCGCTTATCTCTAGCCTTGTCACTTTCAGACAACTCACATTGTGCTCCTCCTCAGTACTGAGGAGAATACAAAGGTGAAAAGTATACAGTTCTTTACAGTTTAGGATTCGTGACCCAGGTATATAGACATGGAAGTAATTCGAGGAGAATGATTTTACTGGTACAGTTAGGGTCCAATTAAAACAGCTAGAAACTAAGGGAAGAAGAGACAAGACTTTGTGCTATCTGGGAACGCTTCATAAAAGAGGTGGCATTTGCTCCGGAGCTTGAATGATCAGACTTTGAGCTGTGGGGCCATGGAAAGGGGAGGAGTTCACATCAGGCAGTCAGCGTTTGGAGCATCTCTGGTGAACTCCTCGGACTTCAATGAGTTTACGAAACTTTATTACCATTTATTTCTGTGTGGGTAAAATTGACATGTCACTCCCTTCTTCAAAAGAGTTTAGATAATTGTGTGAGATAGTCTGCGTTGAAGTACTCTGTCTGTTGTTAAACACACTAGCAAATGATAGGTATTATCTGAAGGAAACCTCAGGAGCTAAGATGTAAACACAGGAGACATTCCTAAAATGGTTGGTAATCCGAAGTGGATAGAAGGAGTGGGTGGGTGTAGGGGTGTGTGTGTGTGTGTGTGTGTTCACATACTTTTGTGACAACACGGTTGTTTTGTTTCTTTGGCCGCGCTGTGCTGCATGCAGGATCCTAGTTCCCCGACCAGGGATCGAACCCAGGCCTCCTGCATTGGGAGCGTTGGAGTCTTAACCACTGGACTGCCAGCAAAGTCCCGACAACATGGTTTTTGAGCATTTAGTTTGAGAGAGTAAGTTGGGGGTAGATTCTGGAGGCTGATGCTTTGAATTTTCTGAGAAGAAAGGGTGCCCAACAGAGGTTTCTTCTAACCAGAGGAGGGACTTGAACTCAGCAAAGACTTGGTGCCTTTGGGGACCAAAGGACAATGTGAAGGCTCAGGTAGCACATTCCTTGTGGTTGTTTTACTGTCATCACACATTTATGAAGTGCCTACTATGTGTCAGTATAGTCGGTCCTCCATATCCTAGGGTTCTGCAGGTTCAACCAACCCAGGATCAAAAAAAATTTTATTTTAATTCCGAAAAGTTCCAAAAAACAAAACTTGAATTTGCTGCTTGCCTGGCAACTCTTTCCATCACATTTGCATGGCACTTACATAGCACTGACATTGAATGGGGTATTATAAGTAATCTAGAGATGATTTAAAGTAGACGGGAGGATGTATGTCGGTTACATGCAAGTACTGCGCCATTTTTATATAAGGGACTTGAGCATCAGTGGCTTTTGGTATCAGTGGGGGTCCTGGAAGCACACCCCCGAGGACACTGAGTGATGACAGTACTGATTGACGCACAATGAAACCATGGTAAATAGGAGAGAGGAGAGCTCAGCTCTTATAGAACCCACTCTAGTGGAAGTTGGATTTTTTTAAAAAAGGTATAAATATACGTGTGATGCAAAGTGGCGGAATTGACTGCTGGGCTGGTGGCAGGGAAGGGCGTTTGGTGCAGAGATGACCGTGAGCAGAAGTGATCTCCCTTTTGTTTTCCTTGTGAAAACTTTTAAATCAAAAGATGTTGAAAACAGTTTTGATTAAAGAGAAGGTGCATCCATATTCCCCAAGTAAAATTGTTTTAGCAGTTGTGGCAGATAAGGAGCATTTTGGGGTTTCGTCTTTACTAGTACCTCCTGAGTTAGAAGCATGAAGTTTTTCAGTTCTTGGCATTGTTTCTTAACTGGTCTTAAATGTTAAAAACAAACAAAAAACGTGAAAGATTATCTAATAATTTAAAATACAGTCCAGTGTTTCTAGGTTTTCCTTTCTTGAGAAACTTCTCATTTCCCAGGTAGTTTTAGATTATAGGATGAGTTAACTTCTGGCCCTTAAGTTGTTAGAATTCAACGTCTGCCACTTTTGTAGCAAGAAAAGACACCTTTGGTGTTGTCACACATTAATAATGCGATTTCTCTTAGTAGCCGAGTTTCCATGATATTTGAGTCCGTTAGCAGTTTGGGGTCAAAACTTGTGGCTCCTTGGGGCCATCTGTAGTTTTGTTGTTATTTTAGCCTTGTGAGTTAGATTTGTATGTTTTTGTTCCTTGGCCTTCGGAGCTATTTTGTAATGCCCAGGCAGCCATATTAAGGCAGTTTAACCATCCTGGCATTAGTACTCAACAGTAATGCAGGCAATTAGCGGTTAAGCTTTCACATTGGGCCACCTTTACATTGCGACAACTCCAGTTCATTAAATACTCAGCGTTACTCTCAGTACCTGCCCAGGAATTATAGAGAGGTGTTTTTAGGCTTGGAGAAATCCTTTTCTGACTTTAAGCTAGCCACTTTTCATGACCCTTCCCAATGCAAGGGTGAAATTTTATCTGGGTTGATAAGGGAGGGAAATTGGCACACCTGTGAAAAGTACAGTAGTTTATCTCCCTTTAGTTTATGATTGAGACTGAATGATAACTGAGTTATAGTCAAGAATCGACAGTAAAATCATCCCTCGGTATCCGAGAGGGATTGGTTCCAGGAGTCCCCATGTATACCAACATCCTCACATGCTCAAGTCCCATAGTTGGCCCTCCACATCTGTGGTTACACATTCATGGATTCAACCAACCAAGGGTTGGGTAGTACTGTTCGTACTTACTGAAAGAAATTCACATATAAGTGGACCCGGGCAGTTCAAACCCATGTTGTTCACGGGTCAACTGTACTTCTCAGTGTTTGAAGATTTAAGAAGGAACAAAGTACACAGGGATACGCTGGAGATACTGCGGGTTCGGTTCCAGACCACCGCAGTAAAGTGAATATCGAAATAAAGCGAGTCATGTGAATGTTTTGGTTTCTCAGTGCATATAAAAGTTATGTTCACACTATACTGTTGTCTCTTAAGTGTGCCAGAGCATTATGCCTAAAAAATGTACATACCTTAATGTAAAAAAACCTATTGTTAAAAAAAATGCTAACCATCATCTGAGCCTTCAACAAGTCATACTCTTGTTGCTGCTGGAGGGTCCTGCCTCACTGCTGGTGGCTGCTGACTGATCAAGGTGGTGGGCGCTGAAGGTTCGGGGAGCTGTGGCAATTTCTTAAAATAAGACAACGATGAAGTTCGCCTCATCCATTGACTCTTTCTCGAACAGTATTTCCGTAGCATGCAGTGCTGTTTAATAGCATTTACCCACAGTAGAACTTCCTTCAAAATTGGAGTCAATCCTCTCAAACCCCGCTGCTGCTTTATCAACTACGTTTATATCATATTCTAAATCCTTTGTTGTCATTTCAGCAATCTTCTCAGCATCTTCACCGGGAATAGATTCCAACTCAGGAAACCACTTCCTCTGCTCATCTGTAAGAAACAACTCCTCATTCATTAAAGTTTTTCCATGAGATTGCAGCAATGCAGTCACATCTTCCGGCTCCACTTCTAATTCTAGTTCTCTTGCTGTTTTCACTTCATCTGCGGTTACTTCTTCCACTGAAATCTTGAACCCTTCAAAGTCATCCATGAGGGTTAGAATCAGCTTCATCCAAACTCCTGTTAATTAACAGGAACTCCTGTTAACATTAACTCCTGTTAATATTGGTATTTTGACCTCTTCCCATGAATCACGAATGTTCTTAATGGCATCTGGAATGGTGAATCCTTCCCAGGAGGTTTTCAATTGACTTTCTCCAGATCCACCAGAGGAATCACTATCTATGGCAGCTATAACCTTGTGAAATGCATTTCTCAAATAATAAGACTTGACAGTTGAAATGATTCCTTGCTTCATGGGCCGCAGAATGGATGTTGTGCTAGCAGGCATCAAAACATTCATCTCAGGCTTCCCTGGTGGCTCAGTGGTTGAGAGTCCGCCTGCCGATGCAGGGGACGTGGGTTCGTGCCCCAGTCCAGGAAGATCCCACGTGCCATGGAGCGGCTGGGCCCGTGAGCCATGGCCACTGGGCCTGCGTGTCCGAAGCCTGTGCTTCGCAACGGGAGAGGCCACAACAGTGAGAGGCCCGCGTATCGCAAAAAAAAAAAAAAAAAACCATTCATCTATTGTACATCTCCATCAGAGCTCTCAGGTGAGCAGTAATATTTTGAAAAGAATCTTTTCTTCTGAGCAATAGGTCTCAACAGCAGGCTTAAAATATTTGGTAAACCATGTTGTAAACAGATGTGCTGTCATCCAAGCTTTGTTTTTCCATTTATAGAGCACAAGTAGAGTAGATTTAACATAATTCTTAAGGGCCTACTATTTTCAGAATGGTAAATGAGCATTGACTTTAACTTAGTCACCAGCTGCCTTAGCCCCTAACCAGAGAGTCAGCCTGTCCTTTGAAGCCAGGCATTGACTTCTCCTCTCTAGCTATGAAAGTCCTCGATGGCATCTTCTTCCAACCTAAGGCTGTTTTGTCTACATTGAAAATTTCTTGTTTAGTGTAGCCTCCTTCATTCATTACCTAGCTAGATCTTCTGGGTAACTTGCTGCAGTTTCTCCATCAGCACCTGCTGCTTCACTTTGCACTTTTATGTTACAGAGGCGGCTTCTTTCCTTTAACCTCAGGAACCAACCTCTGCTCACTTCAGACTTTTCCTCTGCAGCTTCCTCACCTCTCAGCCTTCATAGAATTGAAGGGTTAGGACCTTGCTCTGGAGGAGGTTTTGGCTTAAGGGAATGTTGTGGTTGGTTTGATCTTCTGTCCAGTTCACTCACACTTCTCCATATCAGCAATAAAACTGTTTCTCTTTCTTGTCATTCGTGTGTTCACTGGAGTAGCACCTTTAATTTCCTTCAAGAACTTTTCCTTTGCATTCACACCTTGGCTGACTGATTGGTGCATGAGGCCTAGTTTTCAGCCTGTCTCAGCTTTCGACATGCCTTCCTCACTAAGCTTAATCCTTTCTAGCTTTTGATTTAAAGTGAGAGACGTATGACTCTTCCTTTCACTTGACCACTTAGAGGCCTTTGTAGGGCTATTAACTGGCCTAATTAAATATTGTGTGTCTCAGGGAATAAGGAGTTCTGAGGAGAGGGAGAGAGACGGAGGAAGGGCTGGTCAGTGGAGCAGTCAGAATATACACAACATTTATGGGTTAAATTTGCCCTCTTATTTGGACACAGTTTGTGACATCTCAAAACAATTACAATAGTAACATCAAAGATCACTGATTACAGATCACCATGACGAATATAATAATAATGCAGAAGTTTGAAATATTTTGAGAATCAGCAAACTGTGACACATAGACATGAAGTGGGCAAATGCTATTGGGAACATGGCACCAATAGACTTGCTTGATGTAGGGTTGCCACAAACCTTCAATTTGTAAAATGCGTATCTGTGAAGCGCAGTAAAGTGCAATAAAATGAGGTATGCTGGGGGAATTCCCTGGCAGTCCAGTGGTTAGGACTGTACCTTCACTGCTGAGCACATGGGTTCAATCCCTGGTTGGGGAACTAAGATCCTGCAAGCCATGGCGAGCCCCCCCCACCCCCAAAAAGAGGTATGCCTGTCCTTGAACAGAGTGTCATTTGATAGGATGAGTCATTGTACTCCGTAGTAAAAACTTCAGGAAGCCACAAAGGAATTATCTTGTTTCAGAGTGATTTTTTCAAGAGGGAAACATTTTTTGCTGTTTGGTAAATACTGAATTAAGGAAAAGAAATTTCATTTAAAAATGGATACCATGTTGAAACACAGACTGAACCTGCACCTCAATTCTGCTTTTCCAAAATATGACTGCTTTTAATGCTTTTGAGACTGTCCTTCTGGACTTTTCTGGGTATGTTTATATTTTATAAAAATTTATTCATTGTCTATATACGGTTCTTAATTTTTTCACTCCACAATATATTGTAGACATCTTTCTGTCCTTTATATGCATCAGTCCATGCAAATCTATCTTTTCTTCTCTTGGCTGCTAAATAATATTCAGTTATCTGGATGAAGTATAATTTATTTAACCAGCCACTTACTGATGGACACGTAATCCCCCCTCCCACTTTTGCTATGATAATGTAACTCTTTAGTGAGATTTCTTGTACATACATCTAAGTGTTCTTTCTTTCCTTCTTTCTCTCTTTCTTTCTTTTCTTTCTCTCTTTCCTTCCTTTCTTCCCTCCTTCCTTCCACATGGCTTGCAGGATCTTAGTTCCCCGACCCGGGATTGAACCTGGGCCAGGGCAGTGAAAGCACTGAGTCCTAACCACTGGACTGCCAGGGAAGTCCCTAAGTGTACCTTCTGTTATTTCCTAAGGAAGTGCTATCAAGAAGACTTACTGGATATTACATTTTTAAAATATCACCATTAAAAAAACAAAAATAGGGCTTCCCTGGTGGCGCAGTGGTTGAGAGTCCGCCTGCCGATGCAGGGGACGCGGGTTCGTGTCCCGGTGTGGGAGGATCCCACATGCCATGGAGTGGCTGGGCCCGTGAGCCATGGCTGCTGAGCCTGCGTGTCCGGAGCCTGTGCTCTGCAATGGGAGAGGGCACAACAGTGAGAGGCCCGCATACCATGAAAAATAAATAAATAAATACATAAATACATAAATAAAAATAAAATAAAAGCAAAGAGTATATGTAAAAATCGATGAAATCTGGATAAAGCCGGTACCTGAGTTAAAAATGTTGAACTGATATCAGTTTCCTGGTTTTGACAATGCACTGTGGTTATGTGTGATAGTATCATTGGGAGAAACTGGGTGAAGGGTACACAGGAATTCTCTCTGTTCTGTTTTTGTAAATTCTTGTGAGTCTTAAACTATTTCAAAATAAAATGTTATTTTAAGAAACATATTGCCAATCCAGGGAGGTTGTATCAACTTAAACTTCCACTAGGAGTATATGAAGCTCTTGACCTGTGGGCCACCAGGGCAGGAGTCATTAGCAACAGGCTGAAGAAATAGTCCATGTTATTGGGATATTGGTTACATACAGGGGTTTGAGCAGATAAGTAAATATAAATAGGATAATGGGACCCAGAGAAGGAAGGTACAAATATAGAAAGTGGGAAGGCTAGAATAAAATGTGTTGTTGAATTGTAATTGGAATTATTGGTGTGAATTTAATGGTCTCTAATGTATAGAGGTGTCATAGAAATAGAGATGTGATTTTATCTGATTGAAAGAGATGAGCTTCTTTTTGTATATTCACTGGCCATTTTATTTCTTCATAGTTGAGTTGCATGTGCATTTTCCTTTGTCTTTCTTTCTTTCTTTCTTTCTGATTTGGAGGAATTCTTAACAGCATAGATTCTTATTGGTGGTGCCTTTATTAGTGGCACTTTTTGCCAAACATTTTATGAAGTTAATTTGTTGATCTTTGTCTTTATCATTCTTTGGTATTGCTGTATTACGTGTTATTTCCTTGTAATTCCGTGATCCAGGAATTCAGGCAGGGCCCAGCTGGACAGTTCTTTTCTTCTGCGTTGTGTCTGGGGTCACTCAGCTCCATTCAGCGGGTAGCTGGGCTGGTCTGGAAGATGCACAGAGACATCATGCAGTTTCTGATGCCTCTTGCTCCTCCAGATGTCCCCTGTCTCTCTCTCCACATGCCCAGCTTGAGCTTACCAGTGGGAAGGAGCAGAAGTTTGGTAGGTGGCATGTGTTAAAACAGATGGCCTGTCAAATCCTAGCCAACTCACAGTGGGAGTTTTGAGCCATGACTTAACTCCCTGATTATTTCCTTTTTCTCATCTGCTTTGCCTTCTCAGGACTGTCTCCTTCCTCAGGAGATTATCGTCAAGGTCGAGAGAGACGATGCCGGGTCACTGGCCGTTGCATCCCAGGTGAGTTGGACAGGGCCTCTGTCTTCACCTTGAGAAATGTACATGGCTGGTGGGTGGCAGAAGCCACATTGAAGTGAGCTGGGAAGTGAGTAGAAAATGGGGAAATAGAGATAAGAGTGGGCAACTTTAGGGCTTCCCTGGTGGCGCAGTGGTTGAGAGTCCGCCTGCCAATGCAGGGGATGCAGGTTCGTGCCCCGATGCGGGAGGATCCCACATGCCGCGGAGCGGTTGGGCCCGTGAGCCATGGCTGCTGAGCCTGCGCGTCCGGAGTCTGTGCTCCGCAACGGGAGAGGCCACAACAGTGAGAAGCCTGCGTATCGCAAAAAAAAAAAAAAAAAAAAGAGTGGACAACTTTTTACAAAAAGTTGGTTTTCTGTAAAAGATTGAAGAGAGTGATAACTGCAAGGAAATGTGAGGTTGAGGGTTGTTGTCCTTTATCCCCTAAAGGTTTGAAAGGATTTGGCTCAGTTTAAATGGTTGCAGGAAAGAGTAAGTGAAGGAAAAGAAGTTAACGGTCAGGAGAGAGAGGAGATAAAACTATAAAGCAGAACTCACAGATACAGAGAACAAACTAGTGGTTACCAGTGTAGGGGGGTGCAGTAGAGGGGTGGGGAGTGAGAGGTACAAAGTATTGGGAGTAAGATAGGCTCAAGGATGTATTCTACAACATGGAGAATAGAGCCAATATGTTGTAATAACTGTAAATGGAAAGTAACCTTTCAAAATTATATAAAAATTAAAAATAATAATTTAAAAAAGAAGACAGAAGCGATAAAGCAGAGAGTCCTTGATTAGTGCCAGGGGAATTAATTCAGAGCATATGTGAATGCATTGACTCTATTAGAAGAAGAAGGGCTCATATAAGAAAAATGAGGTTGAGGGAATTATCTGAAGGCTTGTGTTTTTCTCTGTGAACAGTCAGGTGAAATTATCTGTTGAGCATGTGGGTGGGACTTGGAATGGAGAGATGTTCGACTAGAGTAGAGAAGGCTTAAAATAGTAAGTTGGATTATGAGAGACAGGCTGCTCCAGGAGGTATAATAGGGTTGCTGGTCAGTCCAAAAGGCTCATTCTGAGATAGTAACTGTTTTTAAAATTTATTTATTTATCTATTTATTGGCCGTGCCACACAGCTTGTGGGATCTTAGTTCCCCAACCAGGGATTGAACCTGGGGCCTCGGCAGTGAAAGCGCAGAGGGATTCCCTATAGTGACTGTTAATAATACTCTATCCAGCTGCTTTTGTGGGTTTTCTTCTCCCTGTGGCGTTCTGTAACCTACTTTCCATGGAGAGCAGATTTGACATTCAGATTTGTTTAGTTTTTGTAGCCAGGTATATTCAGTGGAAGCCCCATAGGTCAGGGTAATATTTGAAAGAGAATTTTTGAATATGTCAAATAGAAAGATTAAGGTGAGTGATCCACAGGCTCTCACCTGAATAATGAAGATGGGAAAGATAAAAGAGGATGCTAAACAGAAAGGAAAAGACTACAGACTGGAGGATAGTGATAGTAGATATTTTAGTAAAGGCTCCAAACCAGCAGAGAATGAGAGGAGTAAAGGGAGTGATTAAGCAAGTAAAGTGGAGAATTCTGATGTCGTAATGAAAGGGTGAGCGCTTCTGGGTGTGCGACTTGAGAGGTGGAATACTTTATGGTGATTTTAAGATCTGGGCTCTCACACTAAGAGTGAGGGGCTGGGAGTTGGGCTGGCCATATGAGTTGATGACTGAGAACATAATCTGTGATGTAAGGGAAACTTGAGGTTGCATCCCAGTCACTAACCTTAGGCCTACGTGTTAATTTCTCTGACCTTCTAGCTCTTCATCTGAAAAATGGTGCCGCTAATGGTATTTTCTCACAAGGGGCCTTGTGAGAATTAAATGAGCGATAATTTATGCAACATGCTTAGCACACTGCCTGACACCACACAGTAAGTGCTTCATAAAAGTCACTTATTTTTATATTATTACCAGAGAACTCTACATGTAGATGCTATAGACTGCACAAGATGAGACAATACAAGTTCTTGAATTAGAGGATAAAGCCTAGGTATTATAAATCTTCAGTGGTTGGGGGCGTGGGTGGTGTTCAAGAAGTTGGTACAGCAAAGCTCCAAGAAGTGAGGTAAATGGCATGAGTTTCAGAGTAACTGGGAGCACACACACCCTCAACCCCCTCTGATGCTGAGACCCCTGGGATGGGAGAACACGACCACCCTGAGCCTGTGAGGACTGCAGAGGAGTCCTCTGCGGGGAAGTGTAGGTTTCTATTAACACAGGGATGTAGAGAGAATATTTGGTGAAGATGTAGGATTTCTTTTCTTTTCTTTTCTTTTCTTTTCTTTTCTTTTCTTTTCTTTTCTTTTTTTGCTGTGTTGGGTCTTCGTTGCTGCTTGCAGGCTTTCTGTAGTTGTGGTGTGCGGGCTTCTCATTGAGGTGGCTTCTATTGTTGTGGAGCATGGGCTCTAGGTGCGCAGACTTCAGTAGTTGCAGCGTGTGGGCCCTAGAGCGTGCGGGCTTCAGTAGTTGTGGCACATGGGCTCAGTAGTTGTGGCTCATGGGCTCTAGAGAGCAGGCTCAGTAGTTGTGGCGCATGGGCTTAGTTGCTCCACAGCACGTGAGATCTTCCTGGACCAGGGCTCGAACCCATGTCCCCTGCATTGGCAGGCGGATTCTTAACCACTGTGCCACCAGGGAAATTCCGGATTTCATTATTATAGAAGAAGAGTTCCCAAGGGCACAGTTAAAGGGTTTGGGAAGAAATTTTGAGGACTGGGGAGTAGGGGACAGGTGAGAGGAAGAGTAGAATAAGAGGGGATAGAAGTCCAAACAGCCAGTATCCACACGCTGAAGGACCTTTTCAAATGGGTATGTGATGGGCCTTGTGAGATTCAGGTGAGAGGAGAGGATTTCCATCAGAATTTGAACCAGGATTATTTTGATATATTACAGAGTCTACTGATATACTATTGATTCACTTACTGAAATAATTTACCAAATATATAATTAGTCTATACTATGCACCAACACTGTACTAAGCTCTGGAGTTACTGCCCTCATGGATTACAGCCTAGTGACAAAGATAACCATTATGCAAATGATAAGAAAGTGTGGTGAGTCTTATGATAGAAATTCCTGGAGCTTTGAGATCATATAGCCTGGGGTGCAGTGGGGGGTGCTAATCTAGTCTAATATTATTTATTTAACATTTGAAGAAATTTGATATTAAAGGGACCTATATTAAACAGTGAAGGGGAGTGTTTATTAAAAGGAAGCATGGCTTGGAGGTTGAAAAACAGTACATGTAGATCCATGTTCAACACAGGGGGCAGTTTGCAAGTGATATTTCTTTTCTTTCTTTTTTTTTTTTAAGTATTAGATCAACGTTTTAAGATCTTAAAAAAAATATGACCTGAAAGAATAACACATATATTTATAGGTTCTTCTGGCTGAACTTTCTGTTTCTTTGAATGGCTGCTTAAAAATATTTACATAATTGTTATTACCTATAAACAACATTATGGTTCTGATTATTTTCTTTGACTCAGTTCATCCTTGTAAGATCTTCAATCCTGAAGAAATGGCACAAAACGAATAATGAGAAAAAACAAATGATATTTCTGAATCCCATTTGGGGGTAACTGTGAAAACCTTTGAGATTTTAGTGAAATTTATGGGCCACAACTTAGAAAAAGGTACAGCAGCATTTTGCATGGAGTTTCTTGGGATTCAGGGACTTCGTGTCCTATGCATGAACCACAGCTTAAGAACACCCCATCTATTTAAAAAGCCTTGGCAAGTGGCATTTGACTTCTGCGGTTTTTGCTGCCTTTGGGTAAGGACAGATCACCTCCAGCACTTTTTTGGAACAAAATTCCTGCCCAAAATTCTTAGAAGGAGGTTCTTTCCTGCTTAGAGGAGGCAGTCCAAGAGACCCCTTTTACATGGCAGTAATGACAGGCCCTATGGTGCAGCTCATAGTGTGGACAAAATAGAAATGTTTTCTGAAGACTTAAGAGTTCAGGATAAAGGTTTCATTGGCTGTCACTTATTTTTTGAGGCTTCTCAAATCTAATCATCCTGATAATAATTCCCAGCCTTTGTTTTTTTTAATAAACTCTGGTAATGGCTTTTCATATATCATTACAATTAATTCACTCAACAGCACAATGAATTAGGTATCATTAAGCCTAATAAATAGAAATGGAATAAACTCACCATTAATAGACAGATGATCAGATTAGATATATATATATATTTAAAATTCAGACATAGGTTCTTAATAGATGAGAAAACCCACGTCTCTTTTCCATATCCAGTGCTCTTAACCTGTACATACTGCCTTTCATTAAGGCCAACATTTCATTTTCTGTCTCAGGCATCAGTAAAGCCTGTGTGCCAAATGTGGCCCATCACCTGTTTTTTGAAAATAAAGTTTTATTGTAATACAGCCACATCCATTTGTTCATGTATTTTCTGTGGCTGTTTTCTCTCTATAGCAGCAGAGCTGAGTGGGTGTAATAGAGACCGTATGGCTTACCAAGCCTAAAATATTTGCTCTCTGACCTTTGAGAGAAAAAGTTTGCTGACCCTGTTCTGTTAGTTTCTCGGGAATTTGGAGGGAATTCCTAAGTAGGAATTCTATATTCACCAATGCAAAAATCAGAATAAGCATTTTCTTTAAGGTCAACAAAAGAGAAAACAGTTTATGTCAATTCTTAGCTGGTGTTCCTCTTTGGGGTTATATAAATAGGTCCAGCATCCAAAACCCAAAGGGGCTCACCTAGAAGGTACCTGTATCGCTTGACTAGAATCCTTTGAACGTTGATCATCTCAGGACAATTTCCAAGCCATCAGGTTTTCTTTCTTCCACCTGTCAAACTTTTCTTCTGTGAACATTGGAAGGAAATGATACCCAACTGAGCAGGAATGTGTGTCCTGTTTTAGGAAGGAGTGAACTTCCATAGAGTGACTGTGGACTTCACTCAGGAGGAAGAAGGCACTTTGAACCCTGCCCAGAGGACCCTGGACAGAGATGTGATCCTGGAGAACCACAGGCACCTAGTCTCTTGGGGTAAGAGTACAGTCCCCTTTAATGAAGTCTATGTATTGAAATGATTTCTCATTTCCATTGATCAAGAGCTAGGGAATTCAGAGGCCAGAATGATTTTGGCCACACATAGATTGCATTTGTGCTTTTTATTCCCCAGTGAAGATTTAGTTCTAATTTGTAGGGTAGCAAAGGTACAGATTCTTGGGTTTGAGCTCATGAAGTCTTGGCTCCTAAAGGCCAAGGACTGGGACCAAATTCTGCAGTGATTTTCTTTTGTCCCTAGCCCAAATACCCAAAGTCCTGTTTCTTTCCCTATCAGCTTTTCAAACCAGATGCAGTCTCCTAGTTGGAACAAGGGGATAAGTATAAAAAGAGTTTCTCAACACACATATCCAGATGAGAAACACATTTGGGAGTCATTACAGGTATAGAAAATTTGTTTGAAAAATCCCCATAGAGCATGCTGCATATTTCTCCATCTCCCACTCCTCATGGTCTATATACATCACCACTTTCTCCAAGTGTACTTTATATTGCCTGGCCTAATAGCCACCAAGGCTTCTGTTTATGAGCTAATCTTTATTCTCTCTCACTTGGAACTAAAAGAATTCATGGGGCCATATTAACCCTTTAGGCATTTAGGGAACCTGGGATAACAGTGCCCGCAGTATTTTTTCCTGGTTCACGAAGTAGTTTGACCTTGTCTTACTAACGCAGACTGTGCTAGCAAGTTTCATGCCTCCAGAAATTCCTAGAAATGTAGACACTAATTTCTATTTCAGTGAACGTATATCTAACACTAAAGAAGGTAGAAAGGGCCCTCTATTTTTTTTGCTAAGGATTGCAAAATTGTTTTGCAATTCTGTAGATTCTGCATAGGGGATCTTATTTTGGAATATGGAGATATTTGACATCTGAAGTCTTTTTATTCAGCAACACTAAGATTGAAATAGTTTCATATTAATGCTTTGTTACGCTGTTGGACCATGGTAGTTCTCTGCTTACTGCTTCATCCTATCCTTTTGCTTTCTCAGTTCATGTTATAGGTCCATAGCTGAAAACAAATCCACATATAATTGCATACTTTCTTGTCAGCTTTTATTCCCCTATTCCAGCTGTAACATTTTTTTGGCTAGGGTGTTTTATTTTCCTTCCTTCCAGACTTGGCAACTGCACTTGGAAGAAGAGAATCAACATCAAAGCAGAGCATTTTTGGTGATGAACCATCCCACAGAGTGAAGATAGAAAGGTTGACAAGAGATGATCCTTGGCTATCTTCACGTGAAGAAGTTCAGGATTGTAAGGAGCTGTTGGAGAAGCAACAGGAAAAACAAGAGAAACTTTTGAAGGAAGTGACATTCACTCACAGAAAAGCTATTAGTCATGAGAGAGCCTGCAAAAGTGATGACCTTGAGGAGAAGCGTGGTCCGAATTCCAGTCTTCTTTCACCACAGATTGTACCCATAAGAAACCATTTTCATAAACATGTTTCACATGTTAAAAAATTGCATTATAATTCTATGGTAAACACTCATCAGATGATTAATGATAATGAGAAACTCTGTGAAAATAAAGAATGTGGAAACCTCCCCCAGAGCATTCATTTTATTCAGTTTTCAAAAACTCAAACAGAAGATAAATCCTATGGATTTAGTGACAGTATTCAACATTTTAGCCGTGATAAACCCCTAAATCTACATGAGAAAATACATGCACAAGGAAAATCCTTTGATTTTAAGGAACGTGGGCCAGTTTTGAACCACAGCATATCCCATAATGAACAGCAGAGAATCCCTGTTGAAGAGAGTCAGTATAAATGTAATAATACCTCCCAGAGTTCATCCCTTGCTCAAAACATGAGAAATCATTCTGAAGAGAAACCCTTTGAATGTAATCAGTGTGGGAAATCCTTCAGCTGGAGCTCTCATCTTGTTGCACATCAGAGAACTCACACAGGAGAGAAACCTTATGAATGTAACGAATGTGGGAAATCATTCAGTCGCAGCTCTCACCTCGTTTCCCATCAGAGAACTCATACTGGAGAGAAACCTTATAGATGTAATCAGTGTGGGAAATCCTTTAGCCAGAGCTATGTCCTTGTCGTGCATCAGAGAACTCATACTGGAGAGAAGCCTTATGAATGCAGTCAGTGTGGAAAGTCATTCAGGCAGAGCTACAAACTTATTGCACATCAAAGAACTCATACTGGAGAGAAGCCCTACGAATGTAATCAATGTGGGAAATCATTTATCCAGAGCTATAAGCTTATTGCCCATCAAAGAATTCATACTGGAGAAAAGCCCTATGAATGCAATCAATGTGGAAAGTCCTTTAGTCAAAGTTACAAACTTGTCGCGCATCAGAGGAGTCACACAGGAGAAAAACCCTTTGAATGTAATCAGTGTGGGAAGTCCTTCAGCTGGAGTTCTCAACTTGTTGCACACCAAAGAACTCATACTGGAGAGAAACCCTACGAATGTAATGAGTGTGGGAAATCTTTCAACCGCAGTTCTCACCTTGTTATGCATCAGAGAACTCATACTGGAGAAAAACCCTATGAATGTAATCAGTGTGGGAAGTCCTTCAGCCAGAGTTATGTTCTTGTTGTACATCAGAGAACTCATACTGGAGAAAAGCCCTATGAGTGCAGTCAGTGTGGGAAATCCTTCAGGCAGAGTTCATGCCTTACTCAACATCAGAGAACTCATACTGGAGAGAAACCCTATGAATGTAATCAGTGTGGAAAAACATTCAGCTTGAGTGCTCGACTTATTGTACATCAAAGAACTCATACTGGAGAGAAACCCTTTACATGTAATCAGTGTGGGAAAGCTTTCATTAATAGTTCTAAACTTATTAGGCATCAGGCAACTCATATTGAAGAGAAACCCTATGAATGTAACTAGTTTGGAAATCTTTCAGCCAGAGTATATCCCTCCCTCCCTCCCTCCTTCTCTCCCTCCCTCCCTCCTTCCCTTCCTCCCTTCAGGCCCTCATTTCCTCCTTCCCTCCTTCCATTCCTCCAGGATTACATGTATTGGAAATAACTACCATGAAAACAATGTGTGTGGAAAAAGCTTTCAGTTAGCTCTCTGTTATTGTGTATCTGGAAATTTGTTCTGGGGAAGAAATAGAGAAAAACTATCACATATTTTGCTTAGCAGTTCCATGTTAAAAAATCAAACTTGGCCCTTATAACACATTCCCACAAAAGTAATAACTATTGGCACTTTTCCTTGCAGAAAGCACTTCGACCTGACTTTGAGAGAATTACCATTAAATGGTCAATATGCTGTGGAGTGATTTCCAGTGCGGTGGACCTCTTTTCCAATAAAGAATAAATGAGAATGCTAATACCGGTGGGCTTGTTGTTGAGAAGGTTGGAAAATTGCTGTAGTTATTAGAACTTAGACTGGAAAATGGCATTTCAGTGTATCATTTTCCAACATGATTTCCCTAGCAGCTACTTAGTAATCAGTTTCATACAGCACTTTCTCTTATATGTGAAGATTTTGTAAAAATTAGGGAAATGGCTATGATATGAACTGAAAAATGCAGGGTAAGAGTATAGAACATTCATTTCTAGAACCTTCATGATAAGATATTTGTTTTGATCAGGATCTAAAGGGATTCTAGGTGTATCTGTTTAAATTTTAGGTTTATGCCTGTTTTTTTGAATGTATGCTTTTTTATAATGCTAATAAATGATATGAGTAATAGTAAAAAAAAAAATACAAACATTTCCATCTTGTTGACCATTTAGGAAAGACCTGACAGTCAGATAGCAAAGATCCCTCAGAGTTCTGAGAGTTCCATTTGGATTAGCATGAACAGGTTACTCCTTAGGACTTAGATTCCCAGGAATGTTCCTCATTGAGAATAAAATATTTCCCTGGGAATGGGGAACTGGAAATTTAAGTCAGAGGGACTGAGAATGCATGGGCAGTGTGGAGGGCATATGGGCTTTTTTTTTTTAACCCACATATCAAAAGCAGTATAAAGGAGCTCTATTTTTAAGGTGGTTTTTTTTTTCTCCCCTCATGTAGTATTGTCTTTTTTTTCTCTGGGATATGTTCCCTAAAGTGAGAATCCTCTGAGTGGGAAGGTACTGCTTTGACTAAGTGCTTGCCCTTTAAATTAAGCACACAAGAATGCTTTTAGTGAGGTAATATTTGTAGCTTCTCATTGGTTTTTTAGATTTGGTTCACAAGGCTTTCTGGCCTTTGCCCTTATATCATGAATTCTAATCCTATGGATTGTCATGGACCTGAAACCTCTGATCCCAGAGAGTTATTGAAAAATAGGCTGAGAGTTGACCTGAGAGACCAGAGAATAGAGGTAAATTCCCTAGAGAAAGAAAAAAAAAAAACAGCTAAAGTGATATCTAATAGGGGTTACCCTTAGTAAATTCTGTCCCCAGGATATGACCCTAAGTGGATTCATCTTTATGAGGGTTAAGCCAGAGAGTGCAGCACACTTCGCAGTGACTGAAGTTCTGGGGGAACAGTTGTTGACAGCTGGAAAACTGGCTGCCCACCCCAGGAAAATCTTCAGTAAGTCCATGAATGCGCAGATAGAGGAAGAGGAGGGGTTCTCCATGCACTGCCTTTGGGGGAGGACATAAAATTGTGAAAATGCTAATTTGGTAGTGGGACATGGTTAGGCTTCTTTTCCCCAAAATTATAGATAAAACCAATACCAGTGCTACGTACAAGTGGATGATTTTCACTGGGCATGTTGAATCTTACTTTGAAGACAGGAGACAGGATTGTACAAATGAGTTTAAAGCCAGCTGGGCTAAGAAGGAGGCCTGTGAAGATTTCATGTTTGGGAAGGAGTTTATCTCAAAGTAATCTTTTTAGTGTTAAAAATATTTCATTGAAAATGATATTGATAAAACTGGAAAGAATTTTGAAGTGAGTGTGTGATTGTGTGTTTCTTGGCCAGGTTGAATATGAGTCATCTGTGTGCACTAAGTCATAAGTATTACATCAGTTCCTAGGTGGTGAATTATGGTTGCCAAGTGTTTTGAAGTAAGGTAGATTCAGTAAATAAACAAAAATGTTAATTTCATTATTTGCCCAGTAATTTCCCTCTGTAGGAAAGGTATTCTTTTAAAAAATGGTCAACCAATAATGAAGAAAAGTTAAAGTGACAGTGTGCTAAAAATTCATAATTAAACCTCTGAACCTAAAGTTTAGGTTTAAAAGGGGGAATCAGTAACTTGATTTTAATGACATATGTATGACACATATATAACCACATATGTCCCCTGCATAAAAATTTTTATGTAAAATTCACAAAGTAAAATTGTACTTTGCCATAGCAAAATGTGTAGAGATTTGACAGGCCAAATTTCTTTCACCATAGTCTAGTAAAATTAGAAATAAGTGAAAGGTGACCAAAGCATTTTAAAATACATGGATGTTAAGGAATACTCTCTCTCCTAGAACCAATTTTTTAAAAACATTTTTATAGTTTTATCGAGATATAATTGACATAAGTTTAACATGTACAGCTTAATGACTTGACTTACAAATACTGTGAAATGGGGACTTCCCTGGCTGTCCAGTGGTTAGTACTCCACGCTGTCACTGCTGGGGCCGCGGGTTCCATCCCTGGTCAGGGATTAAGATCCCACAAGTGCAGCCAAAAATATATATATATATTGTGAAATGATTACCACAATGAGTTGACATCCATCATCTCATATAGATACTAAAGAAAAAAAAGGGGTTTTTTTTTTCCTTGTGGAGAGAACTCTTAAGATTTGTTCTCTTAGCAGCTTTCAAATGTACCATTCAGCAGCATTAACTGTAGTCATCATGTTTCCTCCCACACTCCTGCTTAGTCTTCAGTACTTTTGTACTTTGTCCACCTTATTTTGTGGTTTGATGTTTCAGCTTACTCCTAGGCCTGACAAAGATAAACGTGCTTTTAATGTTTTTGTTTGTTTGTTTTTGTTGTTTTTATAAATTAATTTATTTATTTTTTGCTGTGTTGGGTCTTCGTTGCTGCACGTGGACTTTCTCTAGTTGTGGCAAGCCGGAGCTACTCTTCGTTGCAGTGTGTGGCTTCTCATTGCGGTGGCTTCTCTTGTGGAGCATGGGATCTAGGTGCATCGGCTTCAGTAGTTGTGGCATATGGGCTCCAGTAGCTGTGGCTCACAGGCTCTAGAGCGCAGGCTCAATAGTTGTGGCACAGGGGCTTAGTTGCTCTGCGGCATGTGGGATCTTCCCAGACCAGGGCTTGAACCTGTATCCCCTGCATTGGCAGGTGGATTCTCCACCACCGCACCACCTGGGAAGCCCCTGTTTTTGTGGTTTTTTTGTCCAAAGAGATTTCAGCTTGGAGCAGAGAGGGAATACAGACTTTTTGATGCTGTTTTCAGATATGCCTTTTATATTTCTAAATTTCTTTTGGATTTTTTACTTAATCAATACCCTTTATTTTGTACGTCTCATTTAATGTACTTGATAAGACCAGTTAACCTTACCTATGCCTTTAGAACTTTATCTTGAAAAATCAGTATTCTTCCTGTTTGCTTAAAGAGGTTGCACTTGATGAGTCACATCAGTAAATTGCATATTGCTCTTTACAAATTATAGCAGCCTGGGTTCTTAATTGGAAAGCACATGAGCCAATTCTAACCAGCTGATTCAGAAGATATTAGGTTAGTTGGCTTCAAGAACTGGCAAGAAAGACAATGTTCAGGGCTTCAGAGAAACAATTGCTGAATTATGCTGCAGAGCCATGAGAGTTCCTTAGTGTTCCCAGAGTTCCTTGAGATATAGTAAAGAACTAACTATATCTTCTGATTCGAAGTCTGGGCAAGTGCCTGGTTCTGGTGGGTTGTAGGTTGTGCCGGCACCTGAGTTGTGTGGAAGGTTAAGATGCCAGGGCCACCAGTGCCTAGTGTTTCCTGGAGAGTCCATAGTTGTAGATGGGCTCTACCTTCCACTCATACTAATTCTTTGGGCAGTTTGTCATTCATAGAATTGTTACTCATTTGATAAGCAACAGCAAAGGAAAAAACAAAAGATTTCCAGTATAGCCTGCCCCTGCCTAGCCCATATGTCAACATTTTCTTCACTCTCTACATTTTCACTTACTTTAATATGTATATGCAGCCTCCTACTTAACCTATCACAGCTCTCTTACAACCAAAAACATGTGTACTCTCTTCCTCACCCAGGGCTTCACATCTTTGCTTCCACTTCCAAGTCTGGGATCTCTGAGTGGTGTCCGTTCGTTTTCTAGTGAAAAACTCCTCATGTAAAAAGATGGTTCAGATGCTGGGCATTTTAAAAGGATGGTGGGGGGGCTTCCCTGGTGGCGCAGTGGTTGAGAGTCCGCCTGCTGATGCAAGGGACACGGGTCCGTGCCCTGGTCCGGGAAGATCCCACATGCCGCGGAGCAGCTAGGCCCGTGAGCCATGGCCGCTGAGCCTGTGCGTCCGGAGCCTGTGCTCCGCAATGGGAGAGGCCACAACAGTGAGAGGCCCACGTACCAAAGGAAAAAAAAAAAAGGATGGGGGGATTATAAACCAGGTCAAATTACCAAGCAAATATTCAGTAACTTTGGTTGTGAGTAGATATGCAAAAGCTTTCTAAAGCTGCTTTTGTAAAACCACAAGCAAGTTGGTGACATGGGCAGTTTTTACTCTTAGGATAATTTAATCCTTATTTGGATTTGTTTGGGGGGTCTAACTAAATCAATGTCTGTTTTATTATGCTTTGCAGTAAAAATAGTATTGTTAAATTTAAAAATATCACTTTTGGCATTTGCCAAGTGGATCTTCATGTTGGAACAGTAAAGTTGGACCTTCTATCTTATGGCCAATGTGGTACTGATTTGTAATCCACTGAGGATGGCATTTCAGTGGAAATAGGTTGATAAATAGGATTGATAA
The DNA here is from genome assembly GCF_026419965.1 of Kogia breviceps. Classification (NCBI taxonomy): domain Eukaryota; kingdom Metazoa; phylum Chordata; class Mammalia; order Artiodactyla; family Physeteridae; genus Kogia; species Kogia breviceps. The sequence continues at coordinate 9,572,986 of NC_081327.1, forward strand.
ACCTTTCCGTAGTAGTTTTATCACCTTTCTGGACTCTTTAACATCTTCTGTGTTCTATTGAGGTCATGACAGTCTTCATGATCACCTCCTCTCTTCTTCAGGGAGGACTCCTGGAATTTAACTGTTGGATCAAGCTCTTGAAACACATATTCCTTTTGAATATTGTTCCTCTTTTCTGCCCAGGCTCTACTAGTTACTCTCTGACAGTGTTTGCTTAGATCTGGACTGTTGATACCTATGCCTGTGGTTCACTGCACAACAGATCCAGCAGGTTGGTGATTCTTCTGACCAGAAGCTCTTCTTGTTCTATATTTGGTTTTTCCGCATGTTTCTCCACCATTCCTCGTTTTCTGAAGGGACTAGGACCACACTACCCCTGCCAGATATTTTGTGGAATGCTGGAACTTTCTGTGGGTGTATGTTCCTGATTTTTCTGTACTCTTGAAAAAAGTCCATGGACATGCCATTAACTTTAATTGATAATTTATTTTTAAGAAGTAATACGTAGGTGTGATCATAAGTGGAATGTGCTGAAATTTTAGTAGTGGGGATTAGGTTATAAAAGCACCAAACCTATAGAAAAGCCAGAAGAGGGTTTTCTGATGAAATCTCAAAACTGTTTATATGTAGTCTCTGGTATTACTATTCTCTACTAATTATATGGGGTTCCATCACTGAAACTCTCAGCTTTAGTATTTACGTTGCACTGGGTAGAGGGAGTTGGAGTCTCTTTTTGTAATCTGGTGCTTTAATTAGATATAGCTGATAGTATTGATCATCTAGACCTGTATACAATATAGCCAGTTCCAAGATGTGTCCCCAGAAAACTGGTTGCCCAGTCACCACAGGCTACACCCATCCCTGGGTGGTGTAGCCTCTACCTTGTATGAGTATCCGATCATGGTTCCTATATTCACATGGGAAGATGGGATGACTGCTGTGTTTGGAGTATTGTTCTCTGTTACTGCTGGATAAAGTCCAGTTGCATTTTTTTATACAAGGAAAACTGAAGTTTCTAGCTTTAAATGAAACTATACAATTGTTTGTGGGGAGGTTGTGTTTATGAAACATTCAAATCGGTCAGAAAACACTGAACGAGGAAAAAAATGTTTAAGTAAAAGATGGAGACTAGTTTAAGACAAGAGTTAAATTGGGAACAGCAGCATTAGTTCACACCCTTAAAAGCTGAGCAGCCTCTTGGGTTGCACATCATCCCGGGGATCCATCAGTGATGCAGCAGCAATTTGAAACCAGGGCTCTTTGGTGAGTAGCTTATGTTACGGCAGAAAGATAGAAATGGGCTTGTACCATCTTGTGGATAATAGGTTAAAAAAACACTTCGAGAGACATTTGGGTGATGTTACACACGCCACAGGGGCCACTAACCTGTGTGGAATTCCCGCCAGCCAAGCAGGAACACTTTGAGCGTTGAGAAACCATCAGTCATAGACAGCTGGGCCAAGGTAGGTCAATACAGAGCCACGGGTCCTTCGTGAGATGCAGTATCAAGCACGCTGAAGCAAGGCATTCTCAGTCTGTTCAGACTGCGCTAACAAGAATACTTTAAACTGGCTGTATCAGCGCCTGAGGACTCACTTCCTGCTCGTTAGCTGCACGTCTTGTTCTGTCCTCACAAGGACTCTGAGGTCTCTGAGGCCTCTTGGATAAGGGCACTAATCCCATTTGTGAGGTGCCCTCATGACCTAATCACCTCCCAAAGGCCCTCACCCCCTAAGATCACATTGGGGGTTAGGATTTCAACATATGAATTGGGTGAGGGGACACAAGCATTCAGTCCACAACAGGCACAAACTCAACTTCTAATAGCCTTCAAGTAAAGGTGCATTCTACTGGTCAGTCCCAGTTGCCCTGAAGGTAAGTGTTGGTCATCATTAATTTTATAACGTATGAAAAATAGGCTTATATGGAGGGCCATACAGAAAAAGGCACCTTCCCTAGGATGAAGATCTGGAAACTACACATTTTAATCTCACAATGAAAGGGGCACCTAAAATTCCAGCTTAGGCCCCTCACTGACTGACACTGGAGGTGGATCTCTTCGTTAACTTGCCTCTGGTGGATAGGCCACGGGCTCTATAAGGACACATAAGTATGCCATTAATAAAGGAGCCCAGCGATGATGTAAGAGGGGTGGGATAGGGAGGATGGGAGGGAGACTCAAGAGGGAGGGGATATGGGGACATGTGCATGCATATGGCTGATTCGCTTTGTTGTGCAACAGAAACTGACACAGTCTTGTGAAGCAATTATACTCCAATAAAGATCTATTAAATAAATAAATAAAAAATAAGGGAGCCCAGCCCCAGGTGTATTTGGTCATGTTTATCATTGAAGGGAGCAGATAAGGGGAAAAAAGTGATTGGGATTAATGATAACTCACCTTCCATGAGACCCTCGTTTACTCTTTTGGTAAAACTTAGGAAGAAAACAAGAAAAAATATGTAAATGAATATGGCCCATTTCATGAAATGGGAGTGGAGGTGGGGCAGGCGAAGTGTAGATTATTTATCCGGGAGACAAACCATAAAGGGGGGGAAATACAAATAACCAACTCTAAAGCAACGCTAAATATATGGCCGAGGGAGGTTTGGGAACCAAATATCCAGGTAGAATTCTGGTCGATAGTTCTTTTTCTTGTATGGTTTTCTTAATCCCCTTGCTTTTAACAGTTGCTTCCATTTTTCAAGGTTGGAGAGCCTCACATTACTCAGCCAGATGTGCTAGAACCTGATTGAAATATGGGCTTACTTCCTCTTGTGGAAAACAGTATTCCATCTATCAAACATCTGGGACAAATAGACTATAATTGGTTTCCTACTGCCCCCCAATTTACACAAGTACAATTTAAACAATTTAGTATAATTTAAATAATTAGATGATCTAATGATCTAGAGCCATCGAATTCCTAACCTAATCACCCGAACGCAATCAATCCACCACCTACCTAGCTTCGATTTCCCCAGATGATAAGAACAAAATCTTAATTTATACAACATATATCTCAACTTAAAAAAAACCAGACACAACTTTTCCTTTACATAGGTGCTTCTTAAACTTTGCTATGCATTAGAAGCAGAGGGAGTGCTTCTTATAGCACAGATTTCTGGGTCCCGACCCGAGAGTTTCTGATTCAGTAGGTCTGGGGTGGAGTTTGGGGTTTTGCAATGATTCTGCTGGTCCAGGACCACGAGCTGAGAACCACAGCTCTAGAACGGTTTTACGTATTTAAATGGAATTAACTTATAATATATCTGGCTCACAAAAGTTCTAAGTTCTTGCCTTAAATTGTGCCAAACTTTTAACCTTAAATCAAATTAGGAGAGGAAGTTTGTGTTGGGCAGAGTCTGGCAGCCAGAGCTGAACGAGATGCGTGAGAAGGTGTGAAGCCCCGCCCCTTCCCCTTTCCCCCGTCCCCCCACCCCGCGCTCCTCCCTGGTATTTGAGCCCACCCCGGCTTCTCTCCGCTCAGATCTTCCCAGGGGAGAGCAGCGTTCAGTGTGGGTTGTTTGAGCCGCCTGCACTTGGTCCTTGCAGAGTCCTCCCTGTGTGGAACCCGATTCAGAAGACAGAGGACAGAACACTTGGTAAGTCTGTGTTTGTTTTGTTTATTTTGTTTGTTTATTACTGCATTTGTCTCGAGGCCGTGGTCCACCCCCCACCTAACCCACCCCCGTCCTGCCACACGCACACTAGTCTCCATTTGTGGGGTCATAAAAAAAAAAAGGAGGAGGCTCTGGGAGCTGCAGGCTCCTCAATCATGTCTTCATCTAAAGAGAGGGAAGTCCCCTCTGGCTTCTCCCCTGAAGGGTCCCCCAGCCCTGACTCACCAAGCTACATGCTACTCTCTAACCATCCCCAGATTTCTGCGGGAGTCGGCCCATCGCCCACAGGAAATACCTACTAACTCACAGAACTCACCAGCTTCCTCCCCCGTGTCCCTTATCTTTTCACCCACAGCCCTCAGAGAATCCCGTGTGTCCCCCAGCTACTATCACACACTTTGCCCGCAGAAGGGACACTTCTAATGGCCGACTTTACCACATTGGCCATTGGCAGCCCTTGGCCGGGCAGTGTGACCCTCCTGCCTGATTCCACAGAGGGTCCCTTAATCCAGAGAGCAGGTGGGAATGACAGCGGTAGGAGCACCTGATACCCAGTACCACCTCATCCTTCTCCTTGACCCGTGGCCTTGAAGCCCAGAACCACAGTGATTGTTTGGGCCAAATAGTAGAGATACATAGTACATACAACTCCAAATGTCATTTGTTGGAGGATACAGTTTACCATGTTAAGCTGACCAATGAAAAGTAAGGGGCAGAAGAAGCGGAGAATGAGAAATGAGCCGAAGGTAGCTGAGTACCCAGCTTTTGACCTTGATAGTGGAGGTTTCTTGATCTTTCACAAAGATCCCGAGAATCACTGCTGTGAGTACAGACAAGGGAAGAGCAGTGCAGGCCAGCACCATCCCTACAGTGTCTTCAAATGCCAGGAAGGTCACGATTTGGGGGGAGACAGCGGTCTCTCAGCATCTGTGGACTAATGACTTGAGCACACCACACAGTGTTTCATATCTGAAAAAACAAAAGCAAAGGGGATTTCACATTGAACAATTCATGCTTATTCCCATGACATAATCATTATCACATTTTTTATCACTGAAAATACTGTCCACCTCTGACATGATTTTTGGATACAAAAATCATGTGTCAGGCCAAAGAATCCACGAGCATAATAAAGTAGTTGTTACAGAGACTATATCAAGGTTAATACTGTCCATTTCTCTATCGGAAGTAATGCTTTCACCCACAATCATCAGAAAATTTTATTCCACATTTGGGGTGGCTTTTGCTGTTGTTTGGTTGGTGTGTTGGTTTAACAATATCATCAAGGTTCACTTTGATTTCGTCTCTCTGCTGTCCACAAGAAATGCTTCAATGTATGGTTTCTTCCCAGAGTTATGTGATGTGATCTACAGCTTTATCATTACCATTTGAACTGAGAGAGAAAGGCATCCTGTAACTTTTCCAGAGGAGCAAGGAAGAAATTTTCTAAGAATCCTCTACCACCCAAATCCTTCAATGTGAGGGGTGGATGTAGATATCATTCAGTCATTGAATCAAACTTCAACCTCCAATTTTCCTGCGCTCCGATGTTTCTGCGATGGGGCAGCGGGATTTAAGGAAGAGAACACAAGCTTTTTTTTTTTTTTTTTTAATACAGTAACGTCTTTTTTAAAAATTTTTTATTTATTTAGTTATGGCTGTGTTGGGTCTTCGTTTCTGTGCGAGGGCTTTCTCTAGTTGCGGCGAGCAGGGGCCACTCTTCATCGTGGTGCGCGGGCCTCTCACTGTCGTGGCCTCTCTTGTTGCGGAGCACAAGCTCCAGACGCTCAGGCTCAGTAGTTGTGGCTCACGGGCCCAGCTCCTCCACGGCACGTGGGATCCTCCCAGACCAGGGCGTGAACCCGTGTCCCCTGCATTGTCAGGCAGACTCTCAATCACTGCACCACCAGGGAAGCCCCGAACACAAGCTTTGAAGCCAAGAATTCCTGATTACAAATTCGTTTCAGCATTTCATTGGCATCTTACTGGTTATGTTACTTGGGTAAGTTATAGCAGATGGAATTAAGGTTGCTAATCTGCTGCTCTTAATGTAAGGAGACTACCCTGAGTACTGGTGGCCCAATATAATCACAAGTATCCATAAATGGGGAAGAGGTAGGCAGAAGTGTCAGGCCAGAGTGATCCATTGTAGGTTTTCAAAGATGGAGGGAGAGGGCCACGTCCCCTAGGCATCACAGTGAGGTTTCTGAGAATAGGGAGTTAGTATAGCTGATTGTTATGGGTGCCATGTGGACAGATCCTCATTTGTATTAAAATTCCAAGTGGGCTAAATGGGAAAAGAAAGGGAAGAAAATATAACTTCGGGGGAAGCACCATATGGCAGATTATATTTTCCAACAAATCCTCTAAAATCCATACTTTTCTTACACTGTGACTTTAACATTCCTCCCACTGAGAAGTTGGGGGAGGGGGATTGATCTTCTTTGCCCTTGAATCTGAACAGGCTTTTGATGATGATGACAGCAACACTATATGTGACTTTCGATGCCAAATCATAAAAAGTGATGCAGCTTTCCCCTTGTTCTCTTGGAGCATTCACACTTGGAACACAGCCACCATGTTGTGAAGCAGCCTCGGAAACCACATGGAGAGGCCATGTGTAGGTATTGTAGTTGACAGCGCCAGCTGAGGTCCCAGCTGACCGTCTCCATCAACTACCAGTCATGTAATTCCATTCCCTAGCTGTCAAGTTACCACCCAGCCTGTGGGTCTTCCCAGCTGAGGCTCCAGACATCATGGAACAGAGGAAAGCCATCCTTGCTGTGACCTTTCCAACTCATGACCCAGAGAACCTATGAGCATAAATAAAGTAGTTGTTTTAAGGCACTAAGTCTGTGGTCATTTGTAAGACTATAGCAGTAAAGGGGCCTGCCACATAATCACTATGAGCTATCAAGTTCTTTTTCTAGGCACTCAAGTATATACAAGAAGGCAAGCACATGATCCAGCAGTCCCACTCCTGGGCATATATCCAGATAAAACTCTAATTTGAAAAGATACATGCACCCCTATATTCATAGCAGCGCTATTTACAATAGCCAAGACATGGAAACAACCTAAATGTCCATGGACAGATGAATGGATAAAGAAGATGTGGGGTATATATATATATTTATAATGGAATACTACTCAGCCATAAGAACTTTTTTGTTTTAAGGAAAGAAAAGTGTAGCGGCGCCCCAGTGCTGAGCGCTGCAACGTTGAGCGCCCCCTGCACTCTGCCACGCGTCTGGCAAAGCTCCAGGGGGACGCTTATTTCCATCACCATCTGGACTCAAACTAAGACAGCGCGCCGCAGAGGGTTCTGGGAAGTGTAGTCTGGGCCCTCTCTAGTCGCCCACTTCCGCTTCCGGTCGGCGCACCCCTGCCTTGGTTTCTTATGCGATGGTGAGTAGGAAAAGGGACTTGAGTGTTCTTGGAGGTCTTTGTTCCGGCCGCAGCCACAGGGGCCAGATCTCAAGGATCTGAGGGGAAAGGGCGGCGAATGGCGGAGGGTCGGAACCAGGGAATTTCAACGAGCTCGGCTTGGCGAAGGAAGGGTTTGAAGAGGCGGGTCGCCAAGCGTCCCGGGGTGGGATGGGGGGCGGGGCCCGGGCCCGCAGCCGTTGGCACCCCTCAGGCTTGGAAGGAGCAGGTTGAGGCCGGCAGCTCCGACTCTGAGACGGGCATCCTCCGTTTGGGAGACTCCAAACCAGGCAGTCGCGGATTGATGGTGTCTTGAATTCTTTCACGGTAGCCGCCCACCCACTTCTGTACTAATTTCAGAGATTTCTGTCTGTGAAGGCATTTCTGTAAAGAGCTGCTGAAATTGAATCTTCATGTTCTGTATGTGTTCCTTGGGGAATTTTAAAGCACTGTGCAAGTTGTGAAAGATTCTTTTGCTGGTGTATTGTTGCTCTATCTGGTTTTTGTAGCGTCTGAGGTACACACAGGTTGAATTCCACTCTAAATGTCACACAGCTGATATAGAGACCAAACTAGTGGTTACCAGTGGGGAGAGGGGCAAGATTGGGGTAGGGGATTAAGAGGTACAAACTGTTGTGTATAAAATAAGCTACAAGGATTTATTACACAACACGGGATATAGCCAACATTTTACAATAACTATAAATGGAGTATAACCTTCAAAAATTGTGAATCACTATATTGTACACCTTGTAACATATACTGTTGTACATCAACTATACTTCAATAAAAAAATCCTTACCCCTCCGCCCCAAATTAAAATGTCACATAGCACGTGGGAGTCACAGTTCTGAATTCAATTCGAGACTGTGTCCTGATTCTTTTTGTCTTTTGGGAGCTACAGTGAGTGCAGGCTTGTAGACAAGGCGCGAAGCAGGACTGGCATGGGCCCTTCTCTCTGAGTCCTGTAGGGAGGGTGGTCCCTTTCCAGGACACCTGAAGGAAGTAATAGGAGTAGATTACAGGAAAGGTAGGTTAAAGGGAGGAGTAGATGACATCCAACTGGTGCTCAGAGATTTTTCTCTGTGGTGTGTTGGGAATTATGGTAAAATCATGTTATCTCATGGCTCATTTATTTTTTTGCTCTCTTCCAACTGTTCCTTTGCCAGAGAGAACTGCGTAAAAGAGGAAGGAATAATCCCAGGTCTCTTGCCATTGGAGCTCCAGGTGAGTAGGACTTTGGTCTCTTGTTGTTTTATGTCAACACTTGCTGTCTTCCCAAATGAAGACCTGTTTTTCCGACCTCATTGTTTATCCCATGGTTTTGACAAATGTCCCATTCAGGCCCCTCAGGCTTACCGCCTTCACTCAGAAATGGGTTTCTTCTAAGGTTGGGGAATTTCCTGGTGTCTTATTAGTATGTTCTCTCCGTGGCTCCTAGTAGTGATTCATTTGATCAGTAGGTCGCTCAGGCTTACACTGTTTCAAGGATGTGCTACGTATAGGAAAGAGGTAATAACAGTAACTAATGGTATGCGTTAATTAAGCGCTTATTATATGACAGTTACTATGTTGAGGGCTCTCACTGCTGTATCCCTGGTCCCTGGAACGATGTGTGGCATATAGTAGCCTGTCAATAAATATTTGAATGAGTAAATTAATTTTTCTATTTCATTATTTATTTATTTATTTGGCTGCACCGGGGTCTTAGTTGTGGCATGTGGGATCTAGTTCCCTGACCAGGGATCGAACCCAGGCCCCCCCTGCATTGGGAGTGTGGAGTCTTAGCCACTGGATCACCAGGGAAGTCCCTGAGTAAATTAACGTATACTTAATTTGCTCAGCAACTGCAGAAGTTAGATAATATTAGTCCCATGTTACAGATAAGAATACGGAGGCTTAGGAAGGTTAGGAAACTTAACAAGTGTCACTTGGCCAGGAGATGTTATCACCGGAAGTCAGGGCCTTTGTCCTTGCACTTCCCTCTGTACTCTTCTCATGCTGGATCTTTACACAACCGATTTATTTTCATGTGGGTCTTAGAGACCTTCCATGACCACCTGATTTAAAGTTGCCCCTCCCAAACCTGCCTCCAATGTTCTGTCTGAGAGAACTTACATTCTGGGGGGTAAACCAGATTCTGTCACATGTGTTTCCTTTTCTTCATTTTGCCCTTTTTGTAATCGCCGATCACCTTTGTAGATTTGTTTACCCACCAGAAGGCAGGCACCGTAAGAACAAGTACCTTGCCCGTCTCATTTACTGCTGCATCCGCAGTGTTTGCTGTAGCATCCAAGATGTAGCTGGCACTGAACGTATATTTGTTAAATGAAGGGATGCTTGTATTCCGAGGTTAGTGCCTGGGGATGAATGAATAACAGCAATGATAATAGTTTATAGAGGATTTACTATGTGCCAGGAACTGGGCTATGAGCTTTATTCAAATAGATAGGCATGTATATGTGTATGAGAAAGAATTAATTCTTTCCACTCTGCAAGTAAGGAATATTATCTTCATTTAACAGAATAAAGAACAGACTCAGAGGTTTGTCACTCATCTGGTGTTAGTACAGCTACCAAGTGGCTGAGCCAGAATTTGAACCCAAACCATTGCACAGCTCCCAGTATTGAGAGACAAGAGCTGTAACTTCCAAAACCTTGCTCCTCCTTTTGCTGTCTAGGTTAAAACATCATAATTTCCCCATTTTCCTCAAGCTGCAACCCAGACTCACATTTGAGTTCTCCTCCTTTTCGTCCCCGTACATCATCTTATTCCTCATAATTTTATTCATCTGTTATTCCCACCTTTTTTTTATGCTGTGGCCTCTCCCGTTGTGGAGCACAGGCTCCGGACGCACAGGCTCACTGGCCACGGCTCACGGGCTCAGCCACTCCGCGGCATGTGGGATCTTCCCGGAGCGGGGCACGAACCCGTGTCCCCTGCATCGGCAGGCGGACTCCCAACCACTGCGCCACCAGGGAAGCCCTGTTATTCCCACCTTTGCAGTATCTGTTATTCCTACCTTTGCAGTATCTGTTATTCCTGTTACCTCTTCATCCCACTGCCTTTGTCACCAGTTATTTCTGTCATCCTCTTTCTCCCTGCAGTGGGAGCATAACATGGTCAAGGACGGTATCTTTCTTTATATCGCACGCACTTGTCACATGGTAGAATTTCCGTCAATGTGTGCTATCTTCCCAGCTGGAATGCCAGCTTGAGTACAGAATCCTTTCCTGCCCTGATCACCACCGTGTCCCCACGCACCCCGCATGGTCCTTAGCATGTAATTTGCTAAGTGAACGAGCTGGGGAACAAAATCCATTCTGCTCTATAACTGGTATCAGCAGACCCAGGATCCAGGTAGCAGCAGGCTGAGTTCAGGCAAGTCCCAGTCTCCATGTAAATATTTATTGAGGGGTGGGGGAGGGATGGACTGGGAGTTTGGGGTTAGTAGATGCAACCTATTATCTATAGAATGGATGGACAACAAGGTCCTACTGTATAGCACAGGGAACTATATTCAATGTCCTGGGATAAACCATAATAGAAAAGAGTATAAAAAAGAATGTATATATGTGTATACCTGAGTCACTTTGCTATACAGCAGAAATTAACACAACCTTGTAAATCAACTATACTTCAATAATAAAAAAACCTTTTTTTAAATAAATATTTATTGAGCACCTACATTGTGCCAGGAGCAGACTGAAAGCCCAGCCCTCAGAGAGCTCACATTCTAGTGGGCGCACAAAGACAGTAAACAAGAAAAACAGATGGAAGTTTAGACGATAAGTTTCATGGAGAAGAACGAAGCAGGAGGAGGGCTTTGGGAGTGCTGGCGGGGGGGCTGGCAGCTTTACGTGGGATAACCGGGGATGCTGTCACTGAGAAGGTGGTGCCTGTGTAGGGACCCAAAGGAGGTAGGGGGCCTGTGGACATCTGGGGAAAGGGAATGGCAGTGAAGGCCCTGCGGTGGGCATATGACTGGTCTATTTGAAAACCAGTAAGAAGGACAGAGGGGCTGACAAGAATGAGGAAGAGGAAGGATAAGTAGGAAATGGGGTCTTGGGAGGCCTCATAGTGTAAGGTCGTTTGGCCATTGAAAGGACGAAGGTTTTGAGTCAAGTGAAGGTTTTGGCCACAGAAGTGACATGACTTCATGTTTTTATTTTTATTTTTTTATTTTTTTATTTTTATTTTATTTTTTATTTTTTTGCGGTATGCGGGCCTCTCACTGCCGTGGCCTCTCCCGTTGCGGAGCACAGGCTCCGGACACGCAGGCCCAGCGGCCACGGCTCACGGGCTCAGTCGCTCCGCGGCATGCGGGATCCTCCCGGACCGGGGCACGAACCCGTGTCCCCTGCATCGGCAGGCGGACCCCCAACCACTGCGCCACCAGGGAAGCCCGACTTCATGTTTTTAAAACGTCATTGTTTTATTTTAAGAAATTAACCACCTCCACCCCAACCTTCAGCAACCACCATCCTGATCTGTCGGCAGCGTCAGCATCAAGGCAGGACCCTCCACCAGCCCAAATATTATTACTCTCTGAAAGCTCAAACGATGGTTAGCTTTTTAAAAAATATTTATTTATTTATTTATTTTATCTATTTTATTTTTGGCTGCGTTGGATCTTTGTTGCTGCGTGCAGGCTTTTCTCTAGTTGCGGCGAGCGGGGGCTACTCTTCTTTGCGGTGCATGGGCTTCTCATTGCAGTGGCTTCCCTTGTTGCGGAGCACAGGCTCTAAGCGCGTGGGCTTCAGTAGTTGTGGCTTGCGGGCTCTAGAGCACAGGCTCAGTAGTTGTGGCGCACGGGCTTAGTTGCTCCGCGGCACGTGGGATCTTCCCGGACCAGGGCTCGAACCTGTGTTCCCTGCATTGGTAGGCGGATTCTTAACCACTGCGCCACCATGGAAGCCCTGGTTAGCATTTTTTAACAATCAAGTATTTTTTAACTAAAAAAAAATAAGAGAGAGAGACCACTCTGGCTGCTTTGTAGGAAATAGACTTGCAGGCAGGACTGGAATAGAATCAGAGAGACCAGTTAGGAGACTACTGGAGTATTTCAGGCAGAGAAGATGGTGGTTTGGATGGTGACAGGCTCTAAGCGCGTGGGCTTCAGTAGTTGTGGCTTGCGGGCTCTAGAGCACAGGCTCAGTAGTTGTGGCACACGGGCTTAGTTGCTCCGCAGCATGTGGGATCTTCCGGGACCAGGGCTCAAACCCATGTCCCCTGCATTGGCAGGCAGACTCTCAACTACTGCGCCACCCGGGAAGCCCCATAAATCATAGATATTCTTATAGTTGGTGTAGATGTTTCAAAATATTGCTTCTGCTCATTACTATTTTGAACTTACAGTAGTTGATTCATTCTTGATAATTAATAAAGAAGCACACACTTGATGTTTTAATATTTTTGAAGGTTGTCTTTCAGTGTAATTAGCTTTTAAAATCATCCTGTGTTTTATTTTATGCATTTAAAACATTATTCTGAACAGAAGTCCATAAATATCACCCGACTGTCAAAGGAGGTCATGGAACAGGAAAGGTTACAAACTCAGATTTAGAAGACATTTGCTCACCCATATCCTGATTTTTATTTTTTAAAATTTATTTTATTGAAGAATAGTTGATTTACAGTGTTGTGTTAATTCCTGCTATACAGCAAAGCAATTCAGTTACACATTCATATACACTCTTTTTCATATTCTTTTCTTTTTTAAATATTTATTTATTTATTTATTTGTTTTGTTGTGCCGGGTCTTAGTTGTGGCAGGCAGGCTCCTTAGTTGCGGCATATGGGCTCCTTAGTTGCGACACTCAGGCTCCTTAATTGTGGCATGTGAACTCTTAGTTGCAACATGCATGTGGGATCTAGTTCCCTGGCCAGGGATCGAACCCAGGCCCCCTACATTGGGAGCATGGAGTCTTAATCACTGTGCCACCAGGGAAGTCCCTCATATTCTTTTCCATTGTGGTTTATCACAGGATATAGGTCCTGTGATATACAGTAGGACCTTGTTGTTTATCCGTTCTATATGTAATAGTTTGCATCTGTTAATCCCATACTCCCACTCCATCCATCCCCGCCCCCTCCACCAGCAACCACAAATCTGTTCTCTATGTCTGTGAGTCTGTTTCTGTTTCGTAGATAAGTTCATTTGTGTTGTATTTTAGATTGCACATACAAGTGATATCATATGGTATTTGTCTTTCTCTGTCTGACTTATTTCACTTAGTATGATAACCTGTAGCTCCATCGATGTTGCTGCAACTGGCATTATTTCATTCTTTTTTTATGGCTGAGTAGCATTCCATTGTCATATCCTGATTTTTAGAATCCTTGAGGACAGGGATGTGGATTTTTTCTTTTTGCAGTCCCCAGACTGTTGCGTTAGTGAAGCTTTTACACTCCAGGTTTTCCTTCACAGGGCACAGGTCCTGTATGTTTGTGGGATCTGTATCCTTCTGTAAGGCCCTGTGTCTCACTGCAAGATTTCTGCTGCTGGGCCCTCCCAGCAGACACTCTTCTGACTGTACAGCCATCTGTGACAGTCATGGCTCTCTGGACTGTGAGTTCCCCCAGAGCAGGGACTGTGCATATATAGCCGCTCAGTGCATGTCCTCTGAATGAATGGCATCCAGAGGGTGTGAACTTTGGGGCCAGAAGGAAGAACTCAGATAAAGTCAAGTTCCTTCTTGAGCCCACAGGTCTCTGGACTGTGGAAACCGAGAAGCAGGCTCTGGAGAGTGGAGGTGGAGGTGGGTACTTGGGACCCCGGATATCCATCTGGAGGTCCTCATCAGAGCTTGGACAGTCTCAAGAATGAAGAACCACTGGATCTTCTGCTTCTCCAGTTTAGGAAGATCAGAGAATAAATAAAACTGCTGATGCTCCAGAAACCTAGGAGGGGTGACCATGGAGACTTTTTCCTCCTCAAGGCGGGAGGAAAGAGGTGAGAGCTTACGAAGGGTAGGGGAGAATCTAAGCCGGGTGTGGAGAGAGGAAACGTGAGGTGGATGAAGAGTTGCGTCCAATGGAAAGAAACCAGGCTGTAAGGGGGCCGACATTCCTGAGGTCCAGGTGGGCAGTCAGAGCGCCCAGGCACGCCCCAGCCTTCTTCAGGCTTCTCTCTTCTCCTGCAGCTCTGCGTTCTCAAGCCTCAGCCCTTTCCCAAGATGGGGCAGACAAAACCAAGTTTCGGGTGGGTCGAGTTCTCTTTTCTCCCCAGAAATAACGACGTAAGGCATCGGAGAGTAAACATACATCCCTCCCTTGGTAAAAGGAAGAAGACATATTAGGTGAGCACATTACATTACTCAGTGCATTTATGCCCAAAATAGCTGCGTGAGAGAGGTGGTATGATTCTGCTTTCGAGATGAAGAAATGAGTGGTGAATCCTGGATCTGAGCCCAGGTCTGTAGGACTCTGTAATGTGCCTGTTTGCTCTGCATGTGGCCTGTCAATAATGCTTTCATCTAAGGGCCCTGAGCCCGCATTATGTAGCGAGGTGACTCCAAATAATGAATCCTCCTTCCCTACCCAGGCTTTTCTCCTCAGTGGGACATTTCTTCTTATTCATTTCCAGATGTTGTATTCTCCACGTGATACACGCTACCGAAACTTACACCATGAACAAAGTTAAAAGACGGCATAGTGGGTGACAAAAGCTTCATGAACAACAAACTTTTAATATCCTTATTTTAAAAACAGGAGCTGGGAGTAAAGACCTGAGCCCCTGCATTGGCAGGCGGATTCATAACCGCTTCACCACGAGGGAGGTCCCTAAAATTTATTTATTTATTTTTATTTATTATTTTTTCACTGCATTTGGTCTTCGTTGCTGTGCACGGGCTTTCTCTAGTTGCTGAGAGCAGGAGCTGCTCTTCATCGCGGCGCATGTGCTTCTTATTGAGAATGGCTTCTCTTGTTGTGGAGCACGGGCTCTAGGCACGCGGGCTTCAGTAGTTGTGGCTCGCGGGCTCAGTAGCTGTGGCGCACGGGCTTAGTTACTGTGCGGCATGTGAGATCTTCCCGGACCAGGGCTCGAACCAGCGTCCCCTGCATTGGCAGGCGAATTCTTAACCACTGCGCCACCAGGGAAGTCCCTAAAGATTTAGTATAAAGAATTAGCCTATGCGATTGTGGGGGCTGGGAAAGTCAGAAATCTGCAGGGCAGCCTGTTAGGAAGGTCAAGGCTGGAACTCTTGACCCAGTGAAGCTGCTGTCTGCGGGTGAAAGTTCTCCTTCTCTCAGGGAAGCCTTAGCTCTGCTCTTAAGACCTTTCACCTGATTGAAGCAGCCCCCAGCCCCCCCAGATTATGTAGAGTAACCTCCCTAAGAGTCAACTGATTATGGACTTTAATCACATCTACAGAATATCTGCACAGCAGCACCTCGATTAGAGTTTGATTCAATAACTGGGAACTGTAGTCTAGCCAAGCTGATACATCAAAAAGACCATCGTGGGGTGGAGGCAAGGATTTTTAAAAATCATGAGCAATGTTTTAATTATGAAAATACACAAAAAGAGAAAATAGTACTATGAATCTCCATATATAACACCTGTCATGCAGTTTTAACAGGTAACATTTTGCCACATTTGCCTAATTTTTTTTCTATATTCTTTCCCAAAGCATTTTCAGAGAATTTTAAAGACTAATGCAAGTAGCATGTTATTTCATACTGTACTGTTTTTTTCTGAGTTTATCACTTTCTTAAAGTAACTTACTATATGCAGCTAAAATAAACAAGCTCACACTTTCACCCTTTGCCAGGAAAACATCTTGCCCAAGTTCACAAATTCATTAGGTTACACTTTCCGTCTTCTAAGTTACTGCCAGCAAGAGTTTTACAAAACGTTTCATGGCTACATCACCCAGGTTACCATTTTCCCAACCTCTTCTAATAGTTTCCTCAGCTATTGCAGCCTGGCCCCAAAGCCAGTGCCATATGTATTTGTTTGATGCACTCTGCTTGTGGTAACAGTTTTTGGGTCTGTTAGCTCGGTTGTGCTGGACAGTGGCAGAGGGGCAAGAGAGTAAGCAGAAATATGCAAGACCCCTTAAGGCCTAAGCTTAGAATTGGAACAAGTCATGTGGCCAAATCCAAAATCAAGGGGCAAGGAAATACACTCAGGTTTTTAGTGGAATTGGAGAGCACAAGAGAGAATATTTCTAAATAGCAATCTAATTGACCACACACTCCTGTATATTCCAGTATGTATTTCTAAAAACAGAAATGGACTAATGAGAGTATTAATACATTTTTGCTGTTGTATAATACCCAGACAATAATCAAATTTCCCTGATTATCTCAAAAATGCTTCTTTTTGGTGTCCTTCAGTGCGTTTCTCGTTCCACAGTATCTCCTGTAGGTGAAAGCATTCGAGCTGTTACAAGGGTACTTCATAGATGGTGCTGGGTGCTAAGGAAAAGATTTTAAAATTTTTGCATTCATGTTTATTGACTTAAACATTTATTTAATTAATATTTTTGGACTGTCCTTGTACCGGAATCCTGTAGCAATCTCTGCATAGGATCCCAGCAAGGGATCCATGCAGCTGCAAGGGTGGCCAGCAAATGGGTATTTTGTTTTCCCAGACTCTATAGTTGAGGCTATGGAGGGAGAAGGTGGGTAGGCTGGGCGAGCCCTCATTCTTAATCCCTTCTCCCTACAGTGTCTGTGCCACGTGGGCTGTAGGACATCAGTACATATTTCCTGGCTCACTACCTCCAACTCCATTTCCTCCCCTAGCCTTGCAGAATCCCTCTAGCGCCCCCCAGCTCCAGAGCCTAACCGAGAGCCAGTTGTCAGATTAGAAATGTGATTTGCAGGGTTTCCCTGGTGGGGCAGTGGTTAAGAATCCGCCTGCCAATGCAGGGGACACGGGTTCGAGCCCTGGTCCGGGAAGATCCCACATGCCGCGGAGCAACTAAGCCCGTGCACCACAACTGCTGAGCCTGCGCTCTGGAGCCCGCGAGCCACAACGACTGAGCCCAAGTGCCACAACTACTGAAGCCTGCGTGCCTAGAGCCCGTGCTCCGCAACGAGAGAAGCCACCACAATGAGAAGCCCGCGCACCACAATGAAGAGTAGCCCCCGGTCTCTGCAACTAGAGAAAGCCTGCACACAGCAACAAAGACTCAACGCAGCCAAAAATAAATAAATAAATTTTTTTTTTTTAGAAAAGAAAGAAATGTGATTTGCAGTGTCCCAGCTCCAGCGTTACAAAGTGTGGTTTAAAAGTGAGGGTTTGGGGAATCCCCTGGCGGCCCCGTGGTTAGGACTCCATGCTTTCCCTGCCGTGGCCCCGGGTTCAATCCCTGCTCAGGGAACGAAGAGGGTTTGGAGCAAGAAGACCACAACTTAATGACTCGCACAAAAGCTTCCCACGTGGCTCTTCTTCCAGGGCTCATCTGTGCAGATGATGCATGTGACATGTGCTTGATGTTTTAGGAAACTGTGACCTTCAAGGACGTGGCTGTGGTCTTCACCGAGGAAGAGCTGGCGCCATTGGACTCCACCCAGATAAACATGTGCCAAGATGTGATGCGGGAGAACTTCAGGAACCTGGTCTCTGTGGGTGAGGACAGCGACCTCCCCGTAAGTAAGCATCAAACCACTGGTCCTGTTTTCTCAAGTGGTCAGCTTCAAACCAGATAGAATAGTCCAGTTGGAGCACAAAGAGAAACTCTGGCCACCAGAGAGAACTCTCCTAAGAGATGCGTGTGCAGGTGGGAACCTGAAGTTAATCAGTTTTCGCAGATAACTGTGAGTAGGTGGTCCCCTGTAAGGTGTTGGTGAGGGAGCCCTTGTCAACTCTGCGTCCCCTGCCCTGTGGGCATCTGATGCAGTTGGCAAACCTACCCTGAGCTCCTCACACGTTTAGGCTCTCATTCTCTCCTCATATTTCTCAGAGTGAGATTGAGAAAATTCACACACTACCAAGGCCTTGGTCCCTTGGTTGCCTCTAGAGCAAAACCAACGTTTCGGACAAACTAGTGTTAAAGGAACCAAATTAGGATCTGGTTGGTAGTCCGTGCAATATAAGTGACTGCTGATTTGCTTCCTTGCTGATCAATATCTAACCTAATTTCAATTTCTCAGAGCCCCATATACAGATATGTACTACCTCAGTTTAGTTTATGAGATAGTTGCTATCATTGGCCCCCTTTTACAGAGGAAACAACTGAGGCACAGAGTGTGGGGAAATAACTTGTCCAGGGTCACCCAGCTTGTCAGAGGAACTAGGATTTGAAC
Organism: Kogia breviceps; assembly: GCF_026419965.1. Lineage (NCBI taxonomy): Eukaryota > Metazoa > Chordata > Mammalia > Artiodactyla > Physeteridae > Kogia > Kogia breviceps. Next base: position 9,591,298 of record NC_081327.1, read on the forward strand.
CTTCCCAATCTGGCTGTAGACCCTGTGCTTGTAATAACCAGGTGACACTAAGTACCACTATGTCCATAGATTATAAGCAGGGCTCCTTGGGCTGAATCTGCAGGATGCAACCCCATTGGTGAGTCCTGAAATCAAGTGACCATGTCATAGCTGGCAGTTTTTGAAAAGCAAAATAGATTAATAGACTAGAACACAAAAGGATTTATCAGAGTACATTGCACCTGGTAAGGTAAGTCTCAGCTGATAAAACTATTTTTGTTTATGGTATGTGTCTACGTGTACGTACAGGGTCACAGTGTAAATGCTTTTCTTACTATGGGTCCAGTCAAAACAGGTGGAAAACTGCTGCTTTAAACCTGTTTCCATCTTCTCTGACACGACCTTATGAACCAAAGTCACTCTCAATAAAATGACTCCGAAAATTACCTTGAACCAGAAGCAGTGTCCAGATGGTTTTAACCGTGGTTTTTGTGACATTTTGAAGCCCGTTTTGGGGCTCCAGGGGTGTAACCATCCTCTTCTGCCTGACACCCCTGTTTCTTATGACCCTTTAGTAAAATCTTGCTTCCCTGGGTGCCAGGCCATTGACAGTTTCATGCTGCCAATTCTCATAGCCATGGCTGTTTGAGATTCTGCAGTAACCTCAAAGGGGAGAAGTTAAGGAATTGGATGGCAGGATCTTGGTGGACTTTGTCTCTTCATGAAGCCAGGGAACCTCAGGAAAGATAAAAAGGATGTCTCATATTTCACAGTGTTACCCCATTTCATTCCCCACTGCAGCTGTAGGCCCACCCTGTACAGTTGTGAAGGATGTACGCAAACATACGTGATAGTTCTATCCCGTATAACAGTGATTTAAGGGAAGGGACAGGGTTAGGAGATAGGACTTGTTACTTGTTTCTGCAGCCTTTTCCAGGATCCTGGAAGGTCCCTGTGATTGTGCCTCTCACCATGTCCAGAACTCCATTATTATATATATTACATGAAGCATATGGGAGCCTTCCCCATGCCTTCTGTAGCAAAATGATTAAAGGCTTTTTATCAACTACTCTTATAGCCGAGAGGTGAATTTATTCCTTTATAAACTGTTTCCAAGATTTCTTCTGATTTCCCTGAAATACCTGGTTTTTAATCAGCAGCTCACAGATTAGAATTACGGGGTTTCTAATTGCTTCCTATATGACCAGGAGCCAGTGGCAACTCTCATCCCATCCTACTTCATTTCTTCAAAGCCTTTGGATAGATGATCTACTTGTTCACGTAGCCAAATTCTCTTTCTCCTCATAGGAGACAGGATTAAAAACAACATCTCGAACCTTCAGGAAAAAGGGTTGAGTTACCTCTCACCAGAAGTGCTCTACTTTTGGCAGATTGGGAAACGAAGGATCAGTGAATTGAGTGTGAGTCAGGACTATGTCATGAATCTTCAAGGAGATTGTCCCCGATATTTAGAAGGAGATGTTTCCCTCTGTGAAGAGTGAGCAGGAGTGTCTGAAAATGAAAGCTATGTGTAATAAGTGCCATTAATTGAGAAAATCAAGACATCACAGCTTGGAAAGGCCTGACACAGGTCCTTACCCTAGAATCTTGGAAGAAAGCCAACATAATGACTGAGCCTGAGAATTCTCAGGGAAAGTATACAAGAGAATCCATATGGAAGAGAAATTGGATGGATGTGCTCAGTGTGATGGCAGCTTCTTTCAGACCTCACGTGATTGGAATGATTTCCAAGAAAAGGAGAGGAACCTTACAGATATACTGGCTGTGGGAAACACTTGGTTATGAAGTCAACAGTCCAGCACAGTCACGTGGTCTATGCAGTGCGGCAACCTTCCAGGTGTAATAACTATAGAATGGGTTTCGTAGATGATGCAAGCGCTCAGCGCTCACACAGGAGAAAAAAATCTTATAAATATGACCAGCGTGGAAAGGACTTTAGTCAGAGCTCAGGACTTACTGTTCACTATAACACCCATTCAGGGGAGAAAACTTGTGAGGGTCAGGAGCGGGCTAAGGGCTGCAAACAGAGCCCAGACCTTGCCAGGAATCAGAAAGGCCCCTTGGGAGACAAACCCTATAAAGGCATCGAATGTGGCAAAGCGCAGTTCCTCTCTTCACAACCATCACCGAGTCCACACGGGGGAGATGCCCTACACATGTGACGTGTGTGGGAAGGGGATCGGATTCAGGTTGCTTCTGTGTATCCACCAGGGAGTCCACACAGGGAAAAGGCCCTATATAGGCACAGAGTGTGGGAAGGGCTTCGATCGGAGCTCCAGACTTCTTATCCATCAGAGGGTCCACACTGGAGAGGAACTACAAATGCAGCAAGTGCAGCCAGTGCTTCGGCTCAAGCTCCGTCCTGCAAGTCCACTGGAGGCCGCGCGTGGTGGGGAGAAGTCTCATAGGTGTGGCAAGTGTGGAAAGGGCTTCAGCCAAAGCACACACCTGCACATTCACCAGAGGTCCGCACGGGGGAGAAACCCTACAAATACGACGTGTGCAGGAAGGCTTTCGCCTACAGCTTTCGTTTCTGCACACTCACCGGAGAGTTCACACGGGAGAAAAGCCTTACACGTGCCAAGTGTGCGGTAAGGGCTTCAGTTACAGCTCCTATGTTCAGTTACATCAGAGAGATCACACCCGAGAGAAACCGCATAAACGGGATGAGTGTGGGAAGGGCTTCATTCGGAACGCCGATCTTCACGTTCATCTCAGAGTCCGCACAGGAGGGAGGCCCTGTAAGTATAAAGAATGCAGGAAGGGCTTCCGTCGTAACTCTTATCCTCTTGCCCGTCAGGCAGCACATAGGGATGAGGTGGACCATGCATGTCATGAGCACGGCAAGGCTCCGGAAATATGCAGCTCAGACCTTCTTACTCAGCCAAGACTGCACAAGAGAACAGAAACATTATACGTGTAGTCAGTCTGTGTTCAATCAGGAAAACAGAAGCCACTTATGTATTCCAGATGACAGAGGCTTACTCAGCCATTGGGAGGGCCGGAGGGAGCAAAGGACAGGGACACGACCACCCATGGTGTCAGCTGGCGGCACTGAAGCACGTGGTTCTTAAGGGCACTCCAGGAAACCACTGTGGATCTCAGCACCTTCCTTGAAGCTCTCATCAACTGCTCTCTGCTGTCGTGGCAAAGAAAGTGATTTTTTTTTTTAGGTTTTGAAGCTTTACTTATTTATTTATTATTTTTTGCAGTACGCCGGGCCTCTCACTGTTGTGGCCTCTCCCGTTGCGGAGCAGAGGCTCTGGACGCGCAGGCTCAGCGGCCGTGGCTCACGGGCCCAGCTGCTCCACGGCATGTGGGATCCTCCCGGACCGGGGCACGAACCCGTGTCCCCTGCATTGGCAGGCGGACTCTCAACTGCTGCACCACCAGGGAAGCCCTATTTATTTATTTTTTGAATTTAGAAAGTGATTCTTGACAAATGGATGGTTTGTGGCAATAGTTACAGGTCAAATTTCCATTAATGGATATGCCCAGGAAGGAAATTCTAATTGGGATGAGGAGAGTAAGAACTTCAGTCCAGCCATAATCTTTAGGTGATTTTGGGTTTTTTTGTTTTGTTTTTGGAGTCTCCTCTAGAAAGATAGTCTCCGTTAAGAACATTCAAAATAGTGCTCAGACATGAGAGCTATGTTATTAGTATGGTAAGAATTAGGCCATACTCAGGTTTTCAGATCCATTAGAATTTCCACACAGGAGAAGCTCCGTAGAAGTGATATTTTAAGGGTGTGGCAGATATAGTGATACGTATTCATATTCGTACTGGTTCTTTTTGCTGGGCACATAGGAAGACTCCATTTCCCAGCAGGCCTTGCAGTTAAGGGTGGGCCCATGTGATCGAGTTTCAACCAATGGAATGTCTGCAAAAATGATATACACTACTTCCAGGACTAGCTTACAAGCATCTGGCGATGTCCTCCAGGCTTCTCTTTCCTGTCGTAGTGATTTTGGAGGCTGTTTCTTCCAGACGGGAATGATGGGGAAGGTGGCTATCTGTGTTAGACTTTTTTTTTTTTGAGTGAGAAATAAACATTTATTGTGTTACACTACTGGGATTTGGACAGTTTATTTGTTACAACATTGCCTAGGCTGTACTGCCTAGTACAGAGGGATTTAATAGCAACATATTTCACAGTCACTGGTATCCACATAAGGAAGCAACATTAGAATTCGAGTTCAAAACTTAAAATATTTATTTATTTATTTAGGCTGTGCCGGGTCTTAGCTGTGGCACGCAGGATCTTCATTGTGGCATGAGGGATATTTATTTAGTTCTGGCATGCGGACTTCTTAGTTGCGGCATGTGAACTCTTAGTTGCTGCATGCATGCGGGATCTAGTTCCCCGACCAGGGCTCGAACCCGGGCTTCTGCATTGGGAGCATGAAGTCTTACCCACTGGACCAACAGGGAGGTCCCTAAAACTTTTAAATCTTTGAGGCGCTCTGTGGCAGCGCAGGCGTTTAAGTGGTGTAGGTAGGACTTCTTTAGTGAGAATCTTCATTCATTGGTCTGTACATAAAAGAGACCTGTTCCAAGTGGTGTGCATGTGTAAAACTTTACCAAAAGTGCAATCTATGGACATAAGAAATCCCATGCAGTAGAGAACCTCCATAATGTGTTGTGAAAAAGTTTGTCAGCTCACATCTTAAATGCAATTTTAAAAAATGGTGTCCTGCAAATAGTCTTAATAAAATTAAGTAAAACTAACATTTACTGAAGTGAGTAACAACTACAGAAGGCCAAGCCAAAGTGTTCATTGTCAGAAGCAGACACCACTGTTTCTCAGCAGTCTTGTTTAATGATGGGTTTTTAGAAGGTCCTCATTTTGTCAAGTTCCTACCAAAATAGTGATTTAGTTTCAGATTATAGTTGGATTTGGGAGGAGGAGATACCTTTACAATATCTTTATTCATCTTCAATAACAATGTATTTTTTTGTATCTTAGTTTATTTATAGGTTTCTTCATTTGGTTCATATTTTATTCCTAGTTTTTCTTACATTACATTTTCTTACTAGTTATTGTCTGTAGCTGAAACAGCCATTCAAATGCAAATAAAACCATCCCTGAAGTATTACTTTCTTACCGATTCAGGTGGGCAATAGTGAAAGATTAACAAAGCTCATTGTCAGTAAGGGAGTAGAAAAAAGTTAGCATCCTCACATAAGTTAGTGGGAGGAAAAACCAGGTGTAACATTTCTGGAGGGGATTTTGTATATATGTATCAAAGTGTATAAGGAGCATTGTCTTTGATCCACTAACCCTACTACTCAAAATTGATCTTTCAGACATAATTGCACAAGTTGGAAAAGATGGTTTCAGAAGGGAACACCTTCTAACAATTGTGCAATAATAAAAATTGCAAAGAACCTAAAGATCCATGAATAAGAGATTGAGCAAGGATTTCCCTGGCGGTCCAGTGGTTAAGACTCTGCACTTCCACTGCAGGGGGCACCGGTTCGATCCCTAGTCAGGAAACTAAGATTCCCATATACTGCTCAGTGTGGCCAAAAAAAGGAGTCATGTTTTAATAAAAGAGAGAGAGAGAAAAGTTGAGCAAATTATGGTATCCCCATGTAATGGAATAATATACACCATTAAAAATGATCTAGACCTACAAATTTTTCACATATTGTTTGGAGGACAAAAAAATGAAGTTATAAAAGATCAAGTACAATCTGTGACTAATAGAAAAGATTTTTAGAATGCAGAGCAGCACTGGGAACCATCCCCCTCCACCACTCAACACTTCACTTTTCAGTGTTGTAATGCTTTCCCCAAATTATTTTCCTCATCTGAAAAATCTTTGCTTTTCTCTTACCCTGTTATTAATATATGTGAAACTTCAAAACTGAGATTACCAAATATTCTTTTTCCTCTCACAAGGATAGAATCTGTTATATAGGAGATCATGTGATGTGATTTGTGATAGTGGTTTCCTTGTTTTAAGCCATGTGTGTTTTTTTACATATTTGCTGTTATTTCTTTTTGTTTTTCTCTTTGTTGGAGAGAAACTGGCCCAGGATTTGCATTGGCTTTGGTTGAACGGAATGTTTCTGTTCAAATACTTTCAGTCCCTTCTATGAAGTATTCTTGCCAAAAACAAAAACAAAAACAAAAAAACCTGTATCTAATCTAGCCTTTAAATCAAAATTCTACTTTACAGGAAATTTAGAAGATGAGAGGAGAAAGTATGAGAAGCCGTTAGACAAATCCAGAATTCAGACACCTAATTTGACATCTTGATTTCTCCAACAGTTCAAGGACATTAAAAAATGGCAGTGCTTGTGTATGTATGTAGGATATAGTTCTAGAATAAATGAGCCTCAGCTGAGATAACAATCAAATACAATGAATTGATCTACTTGGATAGTGACTGGAATAAACCAGCTGTAAAATATTATTTTTTTTAAGCAATACGGTATTTGGAAGGAAATGACAATGTCAAAGTCTGTTTTAAAATCCTTTAGTAACAAAATTTTAAAATGCTAAGTGAAGCCAGTGTGGCATGTTGATAAGTGTTAAATTTAAGGTATATGTATTTAGTATTGATATTTCATATTACTATTCTCCATACTTTCATATTATTTTTAGAAGTTTCATTTTTAAAAATTATTTCCTGTCCAGAAGGAAAGCGGTAAGTACATACTTCCTGTAGTTTCACTTGTTAGAGTTATATGACTCCATCTCCTACATCAACCTACCTACCCCACAGCCTCAAATAATCATGACCTCACTTTGTTTAAACAGATCTGTAGCAAAGAAATATTCTTAGCAAATATATGATGTCAAAGAGAACAACACAGGAGTAGTCAAGGGGAAGCCTGAGTTTGAATTCAACAAATTTCGAGGAAAGAGACCTTTTCCCTAAAACAATATTTTCTCCAGTTCCTTGCCCGTGCAGCTCCTCTCATTTGTCAGAAACAACACTGCACTTTCTGTTTTACGGCCTGAAGAGTACGTGAAATTCCTTGTGGATTCTTGGCATCTTGCAGTAAATAGTTTATGCCAGACAGCAAAGTCAGAAGTAGATGAAGACAGGCACAAATAAAGAGACAATGGAGTCAAACCAAGTCTGAGATTCCATGTTCCTTAAGGTCGATATCCAGTGTAGCACAGACCAAGTCCCTTGTCTTTTGTCATAGGCATAGCTTTCCTGCTAAAATGTGTTAATTTTCTTTTAATGTGAAATGCTTCTCTTTTTTCCTCCTAAATATCCATATTTCCTTTAAATTCCCACGTTCTAGTTTTTCCTTGGGAAAAAAAAAAATACAAGGTTGAATTTTACCAAAAGAAATAGTGGAGGGAAGGCGGAAGCACTACCACGCAGACCATTCTGGGAGTTGTAGTCTGAAGCAGTTCCACCCCAGACAGGCAGGGCTGTAGACCCATTGGGAATTCTGGGAAGTGTAGTCCAGAAGCTGCGTGCAATCGCCAACACTTCCTCTTCAGGAGTGCGGGGTGCGGCCCCTCTCGGATGGTCTCCGGATCCAGGGAAATGAGTTGCAGGAACTTCCGCTCCAGGGGAGGTTGCGGCCATCATTCACCATGTGGAGTGGAGACTTCAGTCCCAGCAACTACTCCGCACCTCCTCAACCCACACGAGGGACCAACAGTGGCCCGGCCCTCTGCCTTGAGGAAGAGAAGCGATGGTCGGCGGAGGACAAGGGGTAGAGGCATTTGCGCCTCCCTCTCGGCAGAGCCTCCTAGCGTTTGCAGCGGTTAGCGCGTCCCAGGTTGGGGTAATGCATCGCTGATTTGATGGTCTGTTGGGTTCTGTCCTCCCCCAGCCTCTCCTTGACTCTCAATCAGCACAGCCACTTTCTAGTGTTATAACTTTGGGTGAGTTCTCTGTGAATCAGTTGCCAGGGTATAATTATATAGTACTTAGTGGGATTGTGAGAGTTAAATGAAATTAATACTTTTAAAACGTGTGGAATAGTAATGGAGCACAGAAAAAGTTGCTTGTTATGGATGCACAGAGTTCTAAGCAAAGCAAATATAACAATAATTCTGTATGGAAAAAAATTAATTTCCGTATGTTAAAAAGGCAACATACATAAAGGTAGAAGACATAGTAAACTGGGCTGAAAATATTGACCTATTTGACATATATGCTAGAAAATGGCTTAAAATCCTTAACAGGAATCTTAAGATAATGAAACCTCAATAGGAATATGGATATGAATACAGCAAAGGATATGAATAGTCAAGTTTTTAAAAGAAGCAATCGCCATAGCAAGTAAATACATGGAAAAATGTGATTAATTATCAAATAAGCAACATGTTTAAACAAGTAGTTCTTCACTGATTCCTCTGGAATCGTGTGAAATATAATCTAGGCTCTAAGGGTAGTAGCCAACCTTCCGCCTTAGGAGAGCAATGACGTGAGGGTTCTGGGAAGTGTAGTCTAACAGCTCTGTAGGCGGCGAACTTCCGCTACAGGGGGCGTGGCTGTGACTAGTATCTTGTCGGGAATTCTGGGAGCTTAACCAAGAATTGTGGGTAGAGTCACTTCCTGCAGGGAAGTGAGGTTGTGGCAGTCCTTCTTCTGGAGAAACTGAGTCAGGCACGGGACGGCAATGCTTCTTTGCTTGGCTGGGGTCAACGGTGACATGTCCTTGGCCTTATGAGAGGGAATGTGCAGGCAGAGGCAGAGAGTGGGGTTGGGCCCTACTGGAGTGAGCCTTCTTGAATGCCACGACTGGTGGTCTAGGGTTGAGTCTCCTGTATTCTGTGCTGTCTGTTCCTAATCGCCAACTGACCCGGCAGCTCTGCCACCTCCTAGTGGTGCGAGATTAAGCAGCTAACGATCTGCTTGTGCCTTGCATTCCTTTATGTATTTAATTTCCTGAGAAATGTTGAGTTACCTGACAACTTACATGAGCCCAGGAAGAGATGAGTCCCACTTGCAGTGCTACCAGTCCTTTTTTCTGACCCCTGCAGTAATCCAGGCTATTCCTGACTTTCTTCTGGGTTCATTTTCTCTCTCTTTCAGAAGTGTGTGGTGGTGGTGTGTGTGTGTGTGTGTGTGTCTGTGTCTCCAGGATAGTGTGTGTTTGTGTTCTGTGATTCCTGCAGAAGGGAGACACAGTTCTGATTACCCCAGCCTTGTTTCCTTTCCCAGCCTTAACTTCTTTTTTAAAAATTAATTAATTTTCTTTTTGGCCACGTTGCTGTGCGTGGGCTTTCTGTAGTTGCGGCGAGTGGGGGCTACTCTAAGTTGCAGTGCGCGGGCTTCTCATTGCGGTGGCTTCTCGTTGCGGAGCACGGGCTTCAGTAGTTGTGGCACATGGGCTTAGTTGCTCCGCAGCATGTGGGATCTTCCCGGACAAGGGCTTGAACCCTTGTCCCCTGCCTTGGCAGGCGGATTCTTAGCCACTGTGCCATAAGGGAAGTCCTTAGGTGTTCTTGTTTTGTTTTAATGTTTATTTAGGCCGTGCGGGATCTTTGTTGCGGGCATGCGGGATCTTTGTTGCGGGCATGCGGGATCTTTTTTTTTTTTAGTTTTGCGACATGCGGACTTTTAATTGTGGCATGCATGCGGGATCCAGTTCCCTGCCTAGGGACCGAACCCGGGCCACGTGCATTGGGAGTGCAGAGTTTTACCCACTGGACCACCAGGGAAGTCCCTCTTCAGATGATTCTGATACACATGACTTTAAAATCCTGATACCAAGTATGTGAATCACTGTCGCCCTCTATTGGCAGAGCCTAACATAGACCCACATGGCAAAGTAAAGAGAATAGCTGCAGATTTCCCTCTCATTCCAGCCCCATAAAGCAATGTAAAGAAGGTTGGGTTGGGAGCTAAGAGATAATTTACTAAATGCATACATGGAAATTTTTTAATTATCTTTTTGTTATTGATTTTTGGCTGAATTTCATTGTATTCAGAAAGCATTTAGTTTTATTTCAATATTTTGAAATTTGTTATTCTTTTTGGCGCACCCTATGACCCCTTTCTGTAATTTTTTTTTTTTTTTTCGGTACGCGGGCCTCTCACTGTTGTGGCCTCTCCCGTTGCAGAGCACAGGCTCTGGACGCGCAGGCTCAGCAGCCATGGCTCACGGGCCCAGCCACTCTGCAGCATGTGGGATCCTCCCGGACCGGGATACGAACCCGTGTCCCCTGCATCGGCAGGATGACTCTCAACCACTGCGCCACCAGGGAAGCCTCTGTAAATATTTTATGTGTGCTTGAAAAGATCTGTATTTTATAGGTATTGCCAGCACCTTTTGTTTCCCCTAGCCCCAAATGGGTGTCAAGAGTGTTACAGAGTTTCTAGGCTTTTTGGCTCTTTGACTAGACCATCACCCCAGGAGAAAAGCAGCTCCTAATACATGACTCCCCAACTTTTTCTGAATTTTAGTCCACTAACTCTCCATTACCTTGTGTTTTGATGCCTTCCAATACTTAAAAAAAATGTATCCACCTTTCATGTGCCAGGTGTTTGTCCCAAATTACCTATTTTATTATTACTGGAAGTGTAAGTATACAAAACATTTTCTTTATTTTGTCTAGTGTATTTTTAAATTTCCCTGTCATTTTATCCCCCAAACTTACCTTTTATCAGATTGATCTTCCTTAATTCATAAGCTACATATTAGATAAGTATTTTTAAAAACATTTCCTTTTGGGAGGGGTTGTTAAAGAGTCACGTGGTATAATTTCTTTAAATGATCCCCTTCTTTTAACCACTGAGCATTTTCACATAGTGGCTGTTATGTCATTTTTCTTTTACTCCTTAGTGAGAGTACTTGCCCAGCATTAGAACTGGTTACAGTTGGACACTGTATGGGACCTTGTTCAGCTATTTTCAACACCATATTTTCCTTATTCTTGCCAAAAATCTAACCTTTAACCTCCAGTTCACAGAATATATCAAGTTTCAGGGCAATAAATGCCAGGTCAAAAAAGCCATCGGACAAATGCAGAATGTAAGCAATCCTACATGACAACTGACCTAGTTAGTTCAGTAGATGAAGGGCATACAAAAAAAGGGGAAGGGGAGCTGTTCTAGATTACAAGAGGGTCAAGTGATATAACATCAAATACAATTAATGTACCAGCATAAAGGAAAATAATATGCATTTCTTTTTTAAAAATTAATTTATTTTTGGCTGTGTTGGGTCTTCGTTGCTGCACGCGGGCTTTCTCTAGTTGCGGTGAGGGGGGGCTACTCCTCGTTGCGGTGCACAGGCTTTTCATTGCGGTGGCTTCGCTTATTGTGGAGCACAGGCTGTAGGCACGCGGGCTCAGTAGTTGTGGCGCGTTGGCTGTAGAGTGCAGGCTCAGTAGTTGTGGCACACAGGCATGTGGGATATTCCCGGACCAGGGCTCGAACCTGTGTCGCCTGCATTGGCAGGCAGATTCTTAACCGCCGAGCCACCAGGGAAGTCCAAGGAAAATAATACGTATTTCTTCCCCAAGAGAAGAGTGGGCAATTAAACTTTCTCCTCTCTTTTTTTCTTTATTTCTGCTAGTTTTCTGACAACGTATAGTATTTATGATATCAAGAGCAGGGTGAAAATATACTAGAAGCTCAAAAAAGAAAAAAATTCAAGATTTCATAAAGGATTTATCCCTTCCCATATTGGAATGTTTTATCTGTATCACTACAGCTCCTTCCATTTGCCTTATGGCCCACATTTCATAGTTATCAATTAAAGCCAAGGAAATGTGGAAAACATTTGCTGCTGCTGCTGCTTTATGCCCTGGTCAGTGGTTGCATCTGCTTCTTGTGGATTCTTCACGTTCATGTCCATTCTTGTGGATCTTGGAATGAACAGCTCATGGGAGGTAGCAGTGTCAAGAGTTCTAGATGCATTCACACCCATACAGAATGAAAGAAGCAATCCAGTCAAAGTAAGGTTGAGATCCTGTATTCCTTACATTCAGTGCCCAGTGCAGGCAGCACAATTTTCTTTTAGTATTGCATTTTTTGCCTACAAATCGCTTTCTTTATATAATCTATTCCCTTCCTCCCTCCTTCCCTCTCTCTCTTTTTTCACATTTCAAGCTTCTCTAGTCTGTCTTCATGGGTAGTTTCTATGAGTAGGTAGGTGGATAGGTAAATAGGGTTTACTCTGGTTGAGTTTGATTTGTTTTGGTCATGTTAAAAAAATTTTTTTTAAGAAAAAAGGGAGAGGAAGACCAAGCTCGACTAACAGTATAGAGTTGATTCATACTGACTATCCTAAAGAGAATACCGGCTATCCAAATACTGTCTACCCAAAAGAGAAAAGGCAGTCTTGCGGATAGGGCTGCCCCCCAGAAGATTCGGTAATGGTAGCTCAGAAGATCCACAGAATCAGAGACAGGCTCCGAAAAGGCGCCTTTAAGCAAATACAGAATTGTGTAGTGGAGCGCTCTAGGTTTGGAAGTATTTCGGCTCCGGGAAGGCGGGGTTACGAAATTCATTCTGGGACGCTGTGAAGTGCAAGCCACACGCTCAGTATAGCAGCCAGCACTTCCGCCCTGGGAAGGCGACGAGGTGCCTGGGAATTCTGGGAAGTGTAGCCTGGGAACACCGTAGTTGGATAACTTCCGCTACAGGAGGATGAGGCTGTGTCCCTGCTCCCGTTGGGGATTCTGGGAAGCGTAGTCCAGAAGGTCTCTGTAGGCAGAGTCACTTCCGGCCCAGGTACGCGAGGCCGCGGCCTTCTTTCCTCTCGGAAAGGTGAGCCTTCCCTCCCCCGGGGCCCCCTCCCCGCGTCTACACTGACCTTTCTTCTCTTTGTTGTGGGCCAATGGCGACCCGGCCCTCGACCTTGGAGAAGGAATCCATCTGCGGCGAGGGGCGCGGTTGGTGCTCCCTTTGAATGAGCCTCCTGGAGCGTGGGACTGTTGGTGCATCTCTGGTTTAGGGGCCTGGGCCGTATGTCTCTGGGGTTGGGGGTCTCCTGGGTTCTGTACTTGCCCGCCCCCCCCCCTTTTCGCGACCACCAGCCCGCGCTGCCGCTTCCTAACAGTATATTCGGCGAGTGTCTTCATGTCTCTGTCTCCTCTTCTTTAAAGTTGGCTTTAGTGTCTACCTAACAGGGCTATTTTGAGAGTTAAATGAGAATGTACAGGAGAAGACTTAGGACAGAGGCTGGCTTGTGGTTAAAAATCACAAGGTCCCTTGTTACTAGTATTTTTTTAATTTCCCGAAAAGCGCTCAGTTCCCTGAAAGCTTTTGTGAACCCGGGATTGGGTCAGAGCTCCTGCTACAGTGTCCCTGGCCCTTCTCTGATCCCTGAAAGAATCGGGGCTGAACCCAGACTCCTAATTTTTTTAATTAAAATTTTTGGAGGGGATCACTTCTGGCTGTTGTCTGGGATGTGCACTGTGATTTATGTGGGAGTACTGATGGAGTTCTGATTTCTTTCAGCCTCCTTTCCTCTCCCAGCCTTATCTTGCAAAAGGCTGCAGTGAAGAGGGAATGACCCTTTGGCCGCAGGCTGCAGAGACTCACCTGACTAGGACTTAGCATCCTTCTTCCTCTTATGTCATCTCTTCGCAGGGGAAAAGACATTTCCATCACTCATGGGCAAATTCTGCTACAAAGATGCCCTGATATTTGTTGAATAAATGCAGGAAGGGATGGGGGAATACGTGGGCATGAGTAATAATGATAATGTTTAAACATTTAGTGCTAAACATTAATCTAGGAGCTTTATATGAATGAACATATTTAATCCTCACAAGAGCCCTATAGGAACTGGGGATACTGTTATTCCCATGTTAAAGATGAGGAAACAGACACAGAGCCTGAGTTGTTTATCCTAGGTCACACAGCTAGTAAGAGGCTTAGCTGGGATTTGAATTTAGGTAGTTTCAATCTGCTGCCTTAGTTGTTAATGTGTTTAGTGTCAGGTTGTGAAGGCATGTTTGGATTTTTGTAGAGGACCATGAAAGCTTTGAGTTTTTTATGAGATTTTTTTCAGTTATCTGCAATTTAATTGACTTTTATTTGAAATAATATTATAGTTCATATTCTGATTATAAAAATAATTGCATATTATAGAGAATTAAGAAAAGTTATGAAGGATGTAGTACAGGATGTAGACATAACAATATTAATATTTTAATGTTTTCCTGTTCTGTAGATTTATTTTTGGACTTTTACTTACGTTTTTCAAAATAGGTATCATAGGTTTTATTTTCCCCTTAAGTTCTTACTGTGGAAATTTACAAACAGAGCAAAATGTAATAAGAATAAAATAATGAACCCCTGTGGAACCATCACCCAAATTCAACCCTTGTTAACATTTGTCAGTCTTGTATCAACACACCCCTGCTCCAATTTTTTTTGTTTCAGTATTTTAAAGCAAGTCCCCAACATTGAGTCAGTATGATAGTGATTGATTTATTGTTATAATTGCCAAAAATTGATTATCATCCATTGTTTATATCCAAGACCAAGAAAGGGAGATGTTAGCAGCTACTCCAAGGTTTTTATTTTTGCAGCTTGGAGACTGGCACTCATTTGAGAAAGCTAGGGGACACAAGAGCATTGCACTTTGGAGAGGGATGGTTCCAAAGTCCAGTGCTCTTTGTTTTCCCATATACAGTTTGACTTACCTATGTCTTGGGGCTCTTTGTTTCTCATCTCTCTCTTTTCATACACTGAAAGTTATTCTGTTGCTGGGACCATGTCATATTTTTCTCTGTGTGCCCAGCACACAGTACAAGATTGGCAAGGGTTTGGAGTTAAGAGTAGCTACTCAACAGACTGCCGGCATCAAGAGTTTGCAGTGCAGAATTCCTGAAATTGGAATTAGGTAACAAAACAGAATAGAAATAACCTATGGAGATGTTCCTTAATCTTTAATGTTGGTGTGCTATAGAAGACCAGGCAGTGTTTCCAGTGACTTACAGATACTAACTTATTTTTCATAACAAACCTATCAATACCCTCATTTTACAGATGAGAAACAGGTTTTTTAAAACAATCATCATACAGTAAAATTAACTATTTTTTTCCTGTTTGGGGTAGAATTCTATTACTTTTACCACAGGTGTAGATTCATATAATCACCACTTTCATCAGCCACAGAACAGTTCCATCACACCAAAACATTCTCCTGTTTTCCTTTTATAATCACCCCTTGCCACATCTGTAACCACTGGTGACCACTATAACCCTATAATTTCATCTCTTTGAGAATGTCATATAAATGGCCTTATACCATGTGTAACCTTTTAGGGCTGGATTCTTTAACTCAGTATAATGTGTTTTTTTAATGAAAAATTTTATTTGAGCCAAATCGAAGGTTATAACCTGGGAACAGCATCTCAGAGAGCTCCAAGAACTGTTCCCAGCTTAATGCCTTTGACATTCATCCTAGTTGTGTATCAATACTTTGTTTTTATTGCTGATTAATATTACATTTATGGATATACCATAGTTTATCCATTCACCCATTGAAGAATATTTGGAATGTTTCTAGCTTTTGGCATTTATGAATAAGCTGCTATAAATATTTGTGTACAAGGTTTTCTTTGCTTATTTTTCTAGAATTCATAACCAGGAATGGGATTGCTGGGTCATATGGAAAATGTATGTTAAACTTTGTAAGAAGCGGTCAAACTGTTCTCCAGGGTATCTACTATTTTGCATTCCCATTAATGATATATGAGAGTACCAGTTTCTCCACATCCTTGTCAGCACTTAGTATTTTCTGGTTTTGTTTTTTTAAATTTTAGCCATTATGGTAGGCATGTGTTGGTATCTTATTGTGACTTTTATATACATTTCCTTAATGACTAATGATGTTCAGCTGGTATACCTTTTTTTCAGCTTATTTTACCTTCTTTACTAAAGTGTTTTGCCCAGTTTTAAAGTGAGTAATTAAGTTGTGTTTTCCATATTGTTGATTTTTGAGTTATTCATATATTCTAGATACAAGTCCTTTGTCAAGATATGTCCTTTGCAAATATTTTTCTCAGCCGATAGCTTATCTTTTCATTCTCTTAACAGTGTCTTTTGCAGAGCAAAAGTTTTTAATTTTGATGAAGTCTGATTTATCAGTGTTTTCTTTTATGAATTGTGCCTTTCATGTCTAAGAACTCTGCCTAATTCCAAGTCAGGAAGATTTTTCTCTTATATTTTCCTCTAGAAGTAATGATATCTACTTTTTCATTCCTAATATTGGTAACGTTTGTTATCTCTCTTTTATTTTTTGCCACTCTTGCTAGAGTTTTTGTTATGGTAAAAAAACAACAACTACTTTTGATTTCATTGATTTTCTCTATTACACATCTACTTTCAGTTTCATTGATTTCTATATTTACCTTTATTATTTCCTTTCTTTTGCTTGACTTGGGTTTATTTTGCTTCTCTTTTCTAGTATCTTAAGTGTAACTTATAGGTTTTCTTTTAAGAAGTTGAGCAAATCCCAAACAGGATGAACTCATAGCAATCCAAGCCCAGGCATATTATAATCAAACTGCTGAAAACTAAAGACAAAGAAAGAAACTAGAAAGGAGCCAGAGAAAACTAATGCATTACCTTATGCTCTAGTTGTCATGTATTGCATGTATATAACTTGAAAACCCTATAGTGTTATAATTTTTGCTTCCAGTGGTCAAATATATTTTAAAGAACGCAAAAGACGAGTAACCTATCATATTTTCCCGGATGTTTACTGTTCTCTTGCTCCTCCTTCCTGATGATGCAAATATTTTTCTTTTATTTCCTTTGAAAGTTTTCCTTCACCAATCCTTTTAGAGCAGGTTTGCTCCCTATGAATTCTTAGTTCATCTGAGAATATCTTTATTTCACCTTCATTCCTAAATATTTTTCTAAACTATTATCTTTAGTATACAATTCTGCTTTGGCAGTTCTTTTCTTTCACTACTTTAAAAGTATTATGCTACTTCCTTCTGGCCTCATGGTTCCTAATGAGAAATCTGGGTTCATTCGAATCATTGTACCCCTGTAGGTAATGCATTGTTTTTCTCTGGCTGCTTTCAAGCAGCATTATCACCTGGGAGCTCTATATAAAGACAAGTCCTTGGGTCCAGTTTCATGCCAATTTATTTAGAATTTTGAAGGGGTGGGACCAAGGCTCTTCCTTTTAATAGGAGCCCCAGGTGATCTTTATTTACTTTAAGATTGACGATCTGCCTTGTTTTAACTTTTGACAACAATCGAAATTTATAAAGTAGTTTGGCACTACTTGGGATTCAAACAACATTAGTTGTCATTGAAATGACTTTAGTACAGTATAAGTGCTATTTTTGCCTTCTAGGTTGAATTCATTAAAAAACATCATGAAGTCTGCAGCTAAAGCTAATTTCCAAAGCCATTCATTGTTCAATGATTGTGGTGGAGGGCAGCTTTTCTCACTTAGAAAGCCCGAGATTTAAAACGTCACAATAAAACTTTACTGCAGCTCAGCCATTGAACTGCTGGGTGGTAAGGCAAGTCAGGATATTTAGCTTCTGCTTCTGATGAAATTCATGAAACTTTTGATGATTAAGTCCATGAGAGTAAATGAAGTTCACTGTTGATGCTACTGCTTCAGTAGCACCTGATATATTAAAATATTTTCTGCAAAGTACCTGCTGATGAACAATACAATAAAGAACCATAGACTACAAACTTACATTTTTACCAGCTTTATAAATTTGTAATCAGTTTTCACACAGTCCAGAAGATTACACTTCAGGTTACACTGCATTAGTTTGTTTTCAACTTCTTTGAAAATATTTTCACCTGTAGTTGTTCCACGCAGGCTATTCTTGTGACTTACTGATTAGTCATTTCAAACTTGGCAATGATTCCTTCAATAAACAGTTACTGAGCAACATCTGTGACATATGCTGAATTGCCAAGAGCTCAATAAAGGTTATCAGAATTATTTCCCTTGTATTTTAATTGACTATAATGTTCCCATTGTATTCAACTCTTTGAGCAACAATTCTTGCCCAAAGTCTAATAATCTCAGAAAAGTTTATTTTTTCAGGACACATTTCTTTGGCTGCCACAGTCAAACATGATTTAATTAACTCATCATTGGTAAATTGCTTTATTTGCTTGGGGCAGAAATAGAAGCTGAATATCTGAATATCCAAAACTTATTTTGGTTGCAGCCTCATTTTCATTATTTTTGTGAAGAATATCTGTTCCAATGAGACATTTCATTAAAATTTTTAAATTCTTCTGACTAGTGCTTTACTGTGAATTGAGCATATTTGTGATGAATGCTTAGTCTGCTAATGTTCACATATATTGTATTCTTTTAGCTTAGCTATGTTGTTGCTGCATAAAAGGCAAAAGGCTTTGCCATCTAATTCTGTAACAAAATATTTTACTTCCAGTGTGCCTTAAAAGTGCAACATTTGAAGTCTCTTTTTCTCGTTTTGACATGATGAGTAAGTGCTAGTAATAAAAGAATTTAAATGTGGTACATCATTACATGCGATACTTAAAAAAATAACACGACGTGATACTTGAAGTGCTGTTGAGCTATAGCTAGGTCACTATGATTTGTACTGTGTTTAGCAACAGTATAAAGAAATGAGAGGGGCACATATGGTCTCTGTTGTAACTACACAACTCTGCTGCTGTAGTATGAAAGCAGCCATAGACAATACGTAAACAAATGAGCATGGTAATGTTCCAGTAAAACTTTATGGACATTGAAATTTGAATTTCATGTAATTTTTATGTGTCTTAAAATAATATTCTTTAAAAAAAATTTTCCCAACCATTTAAAAAACTCAGTCCATCTCTAAGAATGTTAAAAACCATCATTAGCACACAGCTTATACAAAAACAAGCAGTGGACCAGAATTGGCCATATTTTGCCAACCCCGATTTTGTCTAGTGTTTTCATGTTTTCAGTTACATTGATTTATGTTTTATGTTTATTTTGGATTTATTGACTTCTGTCTTACGTTTATTATTTCCTTTTTTTCTGTTTGTTTTAGGTTTAATTTATTTGCCCTTTTCCCCCTAGTTGTTAGCTTAGATAATGGATTTAAGTCTCCTCCTCTTTTCTAATATATACATCATTGAGTACATTTTTTAAAATAATATCTGCTTTGGCAGCATCTCATACTTTTTGATATGTTGTGTCTTCATTTTCATTCCATTCAAAATATGCTCTTTCTTTCTTTCTTTGGTTGCGCTGGGTCTTTGTTGTGGCAGGCAGGCTCCTTAGTTGCGGCAGGCAGGCTCCTTTAGTTGCAGCTCAAGGGCTCCTTAGTTGTGGCTGGCAGGCTCCTGAGTTGCGGCTCACCGGCTCCTTAATTGCGGCATGCAGGCTCCTTAGTTGTGGCATGTGAACTCTTAGTTGCGGCATGCGTGTGGGATCTAGTTCCCTGACCAGGGATCAAACCCGGGCCCCCTGCATTGGGAGTGCAGAGTCTTAACCACTGCACCAGCAGGGAAGTCCCTGCTCTACTTTCTTTTGTGACTGTCCATTGGTTGCTAGAAGTATGCTGTTTAATTTCTAAATGTTTGGAGATGTCCAGATATCTTTTTGTTTTTCATCTCTTGTTTAATGCTATAATAATTAGAGAAAATATCACTTCTGGATACATCATAAACAAACTTCTGAAAATTAAAGATAAAAATTCTTGAGTACACTTAGAGAAAATATGTGGTAGAACAATGATTCATACTTCTGCAGATTTCTCATTGGAAATCATGTAGGCCAGAAAACATTGGAACAGCATCTTTGAGGTGCTTAAACAAATTGTCAACTCAGAGTTATATATCCAGTGAAAATTTCCTTCAGGAAGAAGGGGGGAAAATGTCACACCTATGCTAAAAAGGGGTGTTAAAGGAAGTTCTTCAGGTTGAACAGAAATGATACCAAATGGAAACTAGGAACTTCAGAAATGAAAAAAGAGCAACAAAAATAGTAAGTTTTTTTGTAAATATAAAATATTGTTTTTCTCCTCTTAAAAATGCAACTGTTTAAAATAAAAATTATAGCTTTCTTGGCTAGAGCACTGTATATAGAGAATACATACAACAACTAATACAAGAACGGGGGAACTGGTAAAATAATAACACTAAGTACACTGTGAAAGATATGTATATTGCAACCCCGGAGGAGGAAAAAAAAAAAATAGGTGATAATAGCCAAAAACTAATAGATAAAAAGAGATGAATTTAATTCTAAAAAAAATTCAACCCAAAAGAGGGCAGAAAAAGGGTCATAGAGGAAGAAAATCAAGAAGGAAAACAGGGAAAAATTATAAAATGGTAGACTTAAATCTGACCATATTAAAAATTACATGAAATGCCAGTAACCTAAATACGCTAATTTTAAAAGATTAAGATTGGATAAAGAACAGAAACTGAGTATATGCTGCCTAAAGGAGCCCCACTTTAGCTATAAGGATATAGATATGTTAAAAGGATTTTTTTAAAAAGTACCATGCAAACATCAATCAAAAGAAGGCTGAAGTGACTATATTAATCTCAGACAAAATAGACTTCAGAACAAGGACTATCACCAGGGAGAAGTAGGGACATTACACCAAGCGTCAATTCACCACGTAGACATAACAATCCTAAATGTGTATCTAGAAAACTGCAGAAAATAGGAATCTTCAGCTATGTGAGATTGTATTCAAATTTTCTGAAAATGGATGTGGGAGAATAAACAGTATAACTATTCCCTGTCCTTTATCTCAGTGAGTTTTGGTGGGATGCCTAAGCCACCAGCTTTTTCAGACTGTTCCAAAGGTAATATACACCTATTGATAATTACTACCCAAAGTAAATATACTTAGAAACAAACCAGGGCTAATGTGTGGCTTCTGTGTATTTCATGGTGATAATGAGGATGCTACAAATAATAGCTAACATTTATTAGGTGTTTATTATGAACCTCACTGGCTTTCTAATGCTTTGGTGGATTAACTCATCAGTTCTTCATAATAACCCTATTTTTATTTCCATTTTACAGATGAAGAAACAGAGGCATCAAGAGGTTAATTAGCTTGTAAAAATTTACTTTGCCAGTAAGTGGCAGAATCAAGATGGAAGCTTGGTGGCCTGATTCTCTAGCCTGGGCTCTTGGCCAAAGCCCTGCTTTCATTAGACTGGCAAAGTGGGTTTT
Organism: Kogia breviceps; assembly: GCF_026419965.1. Classification (NCBI taxonomy): domain Eukaryota; kingdom Metazoa; phylum Chordata; class Mammalia; order Artiodactyla; family Physeteridae; genus Kogia; species Kogia breviceps. The sequence continues at coordinate 9,612,389 of NC_081327.1, forward strand.
AGGAATTAATAAGGCTGCAGCCAAACCTGTTAAAAGGTATCCTAGAGCAGCTGAGTGTTAAAAGCTAAGAGGGTCAAGGATGCAAGTGGGCAAACTACTGCCCATGGCTTATTTTTGTAAATCCCCTTTTCCTCCCCAGCTAAGAATGGTTTTTATTGGATTGGCCAAAAGGTTCATTCGATTTTTTCCGTAAGGTGGCTCTAGTAGCCCTTAGTTGTCTTTAACTTCATTCGAAACAATTTCGTTAGATTGTATGTAACAGCTGTCATTATCAGTGTTCATTTAAAAAAAGACTTATGAATTTTTGTGTAGCCATTTTAATATTGAAGATGGAAGGAAAAGAAAGCAACGTCTTTGACATATTATGCTTTATTGTTTCAAGAAAGGTAAAAACGTAACTGAAACACGAAAAAAGATTTTTGCACTGTATGGAGAAGGTGCTGTGACTGATCGAATGTGTCAGAAGTGGTTTGCGAAGTTTCATGCTGGAGATTTCTTGCTGGACGAGGCTCCCCGGTTGGGTAGACTGATTGAAGTTGGTAGTGATCAAATCGAGACATTAATTGAGAGCAATCAACGTTACACCATGCGGGAGACAGCCGACATACTCAAAATATCCAAATCAAGCGTTGAAAATCATTTGTGCCAGCTTGGTTATGTTAATCGCTTTGATGTTTGGCTTCCATGTAAGTTAAGTGAAAAACTTTCTTGACCATATTTCTGCATGCTATTCTCTGCTTAAATGTAATGAAAACGTTCTGTTTTTAAAACAAATTGTGACAGGCAGTGAAAAATGGATACTGTACAGTAATGTGGAACGGAAGAGATTGTGGAGCAAGTGAAATAAACCACCACCAACCACACCAAAGGCCAGTCTTCATCCAAAGAAGGTGATGTTGTGTATATGGTGGGATTGGAAGGGAGCCCTCAATTATAAGCTCCTTATGGAAGCCCAAACAACTAGTTCCAACAAGTCCTGCTCCCGGTTAGACCAACTGAAAGTAGCACTCAACGAAAAGTGTCCAGAATTAGTCAACAGAAAATGCAAAATCTTCCATCCGGATCATGCAAGACCACATGTTTCTTTGATAACCAGGCAAAAACTGTCACAGCTTGGCTGGGAAGTTCTGATTCATCTGCCATATTCACCAGACACTGCACCTTCAGATTTCCGTTTATTTCAGTCTTTACAAAATTCTCTTAATAGAAAAAAATTCCAATTCCCTGGAAGACGGTAAAAGGCACCTGGGACAGTTTTTTGCTCAGAAAGGTAAAAAGTTTTGGGAAGATGGAATTATGAAGCTGCCTGAAAAATGGCAGAAGGTAGTGGAACAAAAGGGTGAATACGCTGTTCAATAAAGTTCTTGGTGAAAATGAAAAATGTGTCTTTTATTTTTACTTGGAAACCAAAGGCACTTTTTGGCCAACCCAATACATACGAAAGGTTGTAAAAAGAACAAAAAGAACAGCATTCCACAGAGACAGTTTGTGGCCACAAAGCCCATGATTAGCCCTTTTATGAGTTCTTTTTCTTCCACAGATGGCTTTGAAGTTGCTTGGGAATAGTAAATAAGATAAATAACAGTAAATAACTATCGAGAACAGTAAATAACCTTGAGGAAGAACCCAAGAAATTAAACTGCTGTTCTCCAGATCCTCCCAAAGGTCAAGCAGTGAGCCAATGCTTTACACAGATATAGTAGCATCATGGGCTTCTTTAATCTTTATTGTACCCATGTTGGAAGAGGGAAGTATCAGTACCAGTTGAGCCTCCTCCTGCTTCAGGAGGAATATTCACCAGCCACTAAACTTTTCAGAAGGGTGGGCTCAGTGTCTAAACAAATGTTATTATCAGGGCAACAACTTATTAAGTGAAAAGCCATAATCTCTGCTATGCAGATTTCTTTCAACCCCATCTGCAAGGACAGTTTTATGATGTAGAATAGTAACTGCTTCCCTGCAGCTACAAGATAATAGAAAACATTGGTACAGTTACAACAGTTTTCCACTACTCACCCACATAATCCTAACGGCAATCTTACAGTGTTGGTACTATTATGATCCCAATGCTGCAGCTTGCAGAAATGAAACCTAGAGAGGTTAATTAATTTAATCATGATTAAAAATATATAGCGGGCTTCCCTGGTGGCGCAGTGGTTGAGAATCTGCCTGCTAATGCAGGGGACATGGGTTCGAGCCCTGGAAGGATCCCACATGCTGCGGAGCAACTAGGCCCGTGAGCCACAACTACTGAGCCTGCTCGTCTGGAGCCTGTGCTCCACAACAAGAGAGGCCGCGATAGTGAGAGGCCCGTGCACTGCGATGAAGAGTGGCCCCCGCTTGCCACAACTAGAGAAAGCCCTCGCACAGAAACGAAGACCCAACACGGCAAAAATAAATTAATTAATTAATAAACTCCTACCCCCAACATCTTCTTTAAAAAAAAAATATATATATATATATATATATATATCAGTGCCAATATACAGCAATTTTATAGCAATGTGAGGTTTTGAAAACGAATTGTCCCCGGAGGCCACTTTTAACCAGTACCTCTCCTCTCCCACTTAACTGTCTCTCCTTTCGCACATTTCCCAGGATCAGAATGAGTACCTGGGGAGCCTCGAGGTGTGTGAGAACTGCCAGGTATAGCAGTGCAGGCTGTCCTATGCTTTCGGGCATCCTGCCGGGATAGCCTAGTGGCAGCAGGACCCCAGCCCACACCCTGCTTGTGAAGGTGTGTGTGCCTGGGAGGAGGGACATCTTTTTCTGATTTGCACAGACATGCATTTCCCGCTCTCATGGCTTCTTTCTTTTTACCTTTTGTGCCTCTTCAGGTCTCTGCCTTTCCCCAGGAAACGGAGAAGATGATCAAGTTCCAGGTGAGTTGGATTTTTATTTCCGTCACTTAACAGGTATTACATTTCTTAGTAAGTGGACACCATTTTTCTCTTCCTTGCCAAGCGTAAAGAATGACAGCAGGGCTTCCCTGGTGGCGCAGTGGTTGAGAATCCGCCTGCCGATGCAGGGGACACAGGTTCGTGCCCCAGTCCGGGAGGATCCCACATGCTGTGGGGTGGCTGGGCCGGTGAGCCATGGCCGCTGAGCCTGCGCGTCCGGAGCCTGTGCTCCGCAACGGGAGGGACCATAGCAGTGAGAGGCCCGCGTACCGCAAAAAAAAAAAAAAAAAAAAAAGAATGACAGCAGACATTTAATACCATTTGTGTGCTGTGCTCTTTTGTTTCATTTTTTAAAAATTTCCCTTTTCAGTCTTTATTATCATTGTATTTCACAGCTAATGGTGTGAAAGAGAATAGAAATTTTTAAAATGGGAAAGCCCACACATTCTTACCCTGCTTACAAATCACCTGTGTTTTCCATGCTCATTTTTCATGTGCATTCATAACTATACTTGCAATAATAGATACAATTTTGAATTTTTTTTCACTTAAAATTATAGCGCTTAATTTTTGTCGTCTAATATTTCAATGAACTCCCATTCTCCCCCATTTTTGAAAACGATTCGTCATTCACAACCTTTTAAATTCACGAGGATTCTCGCAGTTTTACACAACATTATCAGTTTCTCTACATCTAATCTTTACTCAAAAAGCAATTCTGAGAGAATTCTGATACTACTTATCCTTATGTTCTAGGGACTCAAAACTTAAAAAAAAATTTTTTTTTCTTAAGTGGTGCCTTTGAAAAAAGACTACTTAAAGGATGGTTTTATCTAACAGGGTCATACTGAGGCTGAACTCAGAAAAAAACAGTGTTCGCTGTTTTCGTTCAAAAAGAGCTAAATTCTTTCTTTCCAGGACCTGAAAGCTTTCTTTGTGTGTATCTGTGTCTGTTTGTGTGCATTCATGAATTTATTAGAGCATTACAGGTACTTACTTTTTAAATTTTAGTCATACTATAAGACATATTATAAGACACACTTTCCATCTGTCATGCTATTCACTGCTCTAAGAGGGACTTGGAATCATCTTCACTGTCAACTTGAAGGTAAGAGGTTCATGTAAGTCGAAGACCTGTTCAAGTTCCTGCAGTAGGCAAGCATCTGGCCAACTCCAAAGCCTTTGCCTTCTGGATTAAGAGTATCAGGCACACCATTTGGGTGGAAAGAGAGGCAAAAAAAAAAAAACCCAAACACACAGACAAACAAAAAACAAACCAGAATTCTCATTCAGAGACCAAGACTTGAAGTTGTGATGTTCAGAGCTCCAGCCAGAACAGATACACTGTTGAGCAGGTCTTCATGTAGAAATTTTAAATTTCCCTATAGCCAAAAATAAAAAGATAAATAGCAAAGTAGAAAGAAAAATCGTTATAACATACATGGAAGAAAAGGCCTTACTATCCCCAAATGAATGAATGTTATTACAAAACAAGAAATAGAGACGACCAGCAAACCTATGAAAAGAGAATGTTCTTCATGACAAATCAACTTTGTGAAAATTTTTTTTTTTTGCCACACCGGGTGGGATGTTAGTTCCCTGACCAGGGATCGAACCTGTGCCCCTTGCAGTGGAAGCACGGGTTCTTAACCACTGGACCGCCAGGGAAGTTCCGTGAGAATTTTTTTAAATAACTAGTTTTTACTTCCCAAATTGACTTTTGAGATTATCAAAGATTTTTTTTTTAAGTATTCATGTCCATTGTTGGCCAGGGTATAGAGGTTTAGGGATTTATACTTTCTTGGAAGCAGAATAAGTTAAGAAAAATCTTTTTGGAGGAAACATCTGCCATTATGGTTTCAAAACTTGAAAGTTTGTTATTCTTCAACGTTACCATTTCTACTTTTTGTAATTTATTTTAAGGAGATCACCAGCAGAGTTCCAGGGACTAAGGTCTATATGGAAAGATTTTTTGCAACATTGTTTATAATAAGTAATCTAAAACTAAGCATGCATTATTTGGATCAGTTCACTGTATTCTCAGTCATCAGTTTCTTGAATTACTATGCAGCCCTGGAGTGGGATGCCAGAAATGATAAATCATCATCGTCATCACAATAATAGTTATCATTTATTGGGTACTTACTATGTACCTGTCACTGTTCCTAAGTGCTTTACCTATAGGCACTCGTTTTATTACCAGTACCCTAAGGTACAGTTATCAGCCTGCAAATGAAGAGGGGATGAGGACCAAGTCCAAGGTCCCACAGCAGAGCGTCCTAATGTGAACACAGGCATTCAGGCTCCAGAGCTGTGCCCATAAATGCTGCACATCTAGATGGGGCACAGAGGAGGAGCTACATACTCGAACGGAAAGGGTGACTCGTGCCCTGTAAGATCAGCACATTAAATAAGTGGTGGAAGTGCATAAAAGAGGGAAAACAGACTCCATCACACGCTGTTGGAACTAAAGCTTTTCTAGCAGCCCCTGCGATGCACCAGAGTTCCAGGGACTTACCTATAGGAGTGCTAACAAAAGGCAGCAATTTAAAGTGCAAGGATTTCAGGGGCTTCCCTGGTGGCGCAGTGGTTGAGAATCCGCCTGCCGATGCAGGAGACACGGGTTCGTGCCCCGGTCCGGGAAGATCCCACATGCCGCGGAGCGACTGAGCCCGTGAGCCATGGCCGCTGGGCCTGTGCGTCCGGAGCCCGTGCTCCGCAACGGGAGAGGCCACAACAGTGAGAGGCCCGCATACCGCAAAAAAAATAAATAAATAAATAAAGTGCAAGGATTTCTTTTCCTGCAGCCCTTCTGGTGGGTGGAGCTGGCAGTGTGAAAAGCAAACAGAAGGCAGCTACTGAAATTTGACTCGGTCCCTCGGAATCCGCAGCAGCTTCCCGTCCTTGACGCTTTCTCAGTGCTGCCCCTCTGCCATAAACACAGTCTGTGTGTGTTTGGTATTGTAGGAGCCAGTGTCCTTCAGGGATGTGTCTGTGGTCTTCACCGAGGAGGAGCTGGGGCTGCTGGACTCTGCCCAGAGGAAGCTGTACCGAGACGTGATGCTGGAGAACTTCCGGAACCTGCTCTCAGTGGGTGAGGACGGGCGCCCTCTGTGATGCAGTGTCAGCCTCCTGGGGTGTCTTTGTGCGTGCAGTTGCTTGAAGCTCTGGGACTCCTAAAATCATTCTCTGAGCTTGGGTACCTAGGAGTCCTAATAATCCCCTGTGCAGCAGAGACGAGATGTTTCTGATGTTTCTGTCCAGGAAAAAAATCTGTCCTTTGAACTATAACTGGGTGCCTTGCGGTGCTGCCCCGCTGGTTTGTCATAAAATCAGTTTAGCGAGTTGCTCCAGCTTCTTTGTTTTTCAGGGTTCCAGTAACTGTAGTTGTTTTTGTTTGTTGTTTTTGGTGGGGGGGGGTCACCACACCACATGGCTTGCGGGATGTTAGTTCCCTGACCAGAGATTGAACCTAGGCCTTTGTCAGTGAAAGCACCGAGTAAAGGCTCATCCTTTGCTTTGCCCCAGCTCTAGAATCATTTATGTCATCTATTGGGGAATGGTATTTAACACCAAGGTCTGGATGCTAGGGATTCTCCTTGCCACTGTGGTTTCTTTGTTTCCTGGTCTCAGGGTTTAGAGCTAGGAGGTAGGGGTGTGTCTGTGTGTGTATATTCATATACATACGCATATACATGCACACATACTGATACAAATATGTATACATATGAATAGTTATTCAGCTTCATTCAAAATAAGAGATGTTAATTCAGATTATACTGAAACACGGTTTTTCATCCATGAGGTTAGCAAAAATTCAAAAACATAACACTGTATTTTGGGGGCAAAACTTTCCTGCATTGAAAGTAGGAGTGCAACTCGATACCACCCCTAAGGAGAGGAATTTGACAATATCTAACAGAACTATGGAGTTACCTTTTCCCAGTTCACTTGTAGGAATTTTCCCTAAAGATAACAAAGTGCAAAAGAGCATTAATAGTATACTAGTTTGTGTAAGGAGGAAGGGAAAATAAGTAAATATATGAATATCTGCTGACCTTTATAAGAAGAAACACAGGAAAGATTAATCAGGAAATCATGAAGTTAGTTTCTTATAAGTGGGTGGAAGGGATGTTTGAGAGAGTTACACTTGTCTGAATACACCTTTTTGTCTGGTTTGGACTTCTGAAAATATGTTGGTTCAACACATTCTGAAAAGTAAATCAAATAAGAAGGCAAAGCGATGATAATCTAGAAGAAAAATGAATTGTATTTGAAATTAATACCTTAACCACAATGAATAGAGAAAAGAAAGAATTCATGGAGTAGCTAAGGAACACAGTGTATAACTCTATACCCTTAGTTTTAGGAATAGTGGGAGGGGGATGGGAGAATGACTTGCAATCCTGAACACTTTTCAGTGGATTTGTTTATTGCTCTGATATGGAATAAGCAGTTCTGAGACTATTTTAGATGTACTACAGGTGCCGAGGCCATTCAATGGAGAAAGTCTCATCTTTTCAACAGATGGTGCTGAAGCATTTGGACTTCTGTATGCATATATTTGCATGCCTCACACCTACCAAAAAATTAACTCAAAATGGATGAGAGACATAATGTAAAATGTAACTTCTAGAAAGAAACACAGGAGAAAATCTTCATGACCTTGGGTTAGGCAAAGAGGTCTTAGATATGATCCCAAAAACATGATTCAGAAAAGAAAAAAAGAAAAAAAAAACACACAAGTGGGACTTGGTCAAAATTGGAAACTTTTGCTGTCCTCGCCTTTTTACAGGGAATCAGCCGTTCAAACCGGGGCTTATATTCCAGCTGGAGAGAGAAGAAGAGCTTTTGATGATGGAGACAGAGACCCGGAGAGATGGGTGTTCAGGTGAGAACCATCCAGCAGTGACCCAGCAGCCAGAGAGCCCCTCCTGAAACATGAGTCAGAAAATGTCAGGCCCTGAGGTGTCTGTCCCCTCACCCCCTCTAGCTTTCCATATTCTAGCTCATTCATTCCGTCCCAGCTGCACTGGCCCGTTGCTGCCCATCAGACCTGTCAGAATTGTGCTTCTGCTTCAGGTTACTTGGCTTGCTATGCTCTGTGCCTTGACTGAGTGAATTGGTTAATGCATGTGTGGTCTTGACTGTCTTCGGTCCTCCTTGAGGCAGCTAATAGGTATAGAATAAATCAGTGTGATGGAGGGATACTCCAGAATATTGTTTGTCAACTGATGAATGCCTGTCCTAATTCTGACTGTTTAGGTGTCCTTGAGTATTCATGGATAGGTAGCCATTACTCCTAAAAGATGAATAGCCAGTTAGCTAAAGGAAATATCAAAAATGATCAGTGCCAACATTATAATTGACCCTTCCCATGCAGCAATTTCAAGTGAGACACTCTTGCATTAACTTCCTCATTCAGATGCCCAGCTCTTTATCTTCCCATTCTGTCCTCTCTTCTCACCGTCCCATCCCCTAACACCTAAACAGTCTCTTGACCTAGCTTTGGTTTTTTTTAAAAAAAATTTATTCCATTTACTTAAATTAAAAAAAAACAACAGTTCACCTATTTTTCCCATCCCCCAACCCCTGCCCCTTGCAACCAACAGTCTGTTCTCTGTATCTGTGAGCTTGGTTGGTTTTGTGTGTTTGTTGTGGGGGGTGGTGACTTTAGATTCCACATATAAGAGAGATCGAGCGGCATTTGTCTTCAGATACCTCAAGGTCTACCTGTATTGTTGCAAATGGCAAGATTTCATTTTTATTTATGGCTGAATTTTCTTTATCCATTCATCCATCAGTGGACACTTAGATTGTTTCCTTATCTTGACTGTTGTAAATAATGCTGCAGTGTACATGGGGGTGCATACATTTTTTCTTTTTCTTATGAACTTATTTATTTTTATTTATTTATTTTTGGCTGCGTTGGGTCTTTGTTGCTGTGCACGGGCTTTCTCTAGTTGCAGTGAGTGGGGGTTACTCTTCATTGTGGTGTATGGGCTTCTCATTGCTGGCTTCTCTTTGTTGCAGAGCACGGGCTGTAGGCATGTGGGCTTCATTAGTTGTGGTACATGAGCTCAGTAGTTGTGGCTTGAGGGCTCTAGAGCACAGGCTCAGTAGTTGTGGCACACGGGCTTAATTGCTCCATGGTATGTGGAATCTTCCCGGACCAGGGCTCAAACCCATGTCCCCTGCATTGGCAGGTGGTTTCTTAATCACTGTGTCACCAGGGAAGCCCCATATATCTTTTTGAGTTACTGTTTTCATTTTCTTCAGATAAATACACAGAAGTAGAATTGCTGAATCATATGATAGTTCTATTTTTAATTTTTTGAGGACCCTCCATACTGATTTCCATAGTGGGTGCACCAACTTCCATTCCCACCAGTAGTGTGCAAGGGCTCCCTCTCCTCCACATCCTTGCCACCATTTGTTATCGCTTGTCTTTTTGATAATAGACATCCTAACAGGTGGGAGGTGATAATCTCATTGTGGATTTGATTTGCATTTCCCTGATGATTAATGTTGTTGAGCATCTTTTTATGAACCTGTTGGCCATCTGTATGTCTTCTTTGGGAAAATGTCTACTCTGGTCTTCTGCCCATTTTTTTAATCAGATTGTTTGTTTTTTGCTATTGAATTGTATGAGTTCTTTATATATTTTGGATATAACCCCTATCAAATATATGATTTGCACATATTTTTCTCCCATTCAGTAGTTCGCCTTTTCGTTTTATTGTTGATTTTCTTTGCTGTGCAGAAGCTTCTTAGTTTGACTGTAGCCCCACTTGTTTATTTTTGCTTTTGTTTGTTTTGCTTTTGATAAAGGATAAAATGTTTTTTATCCTTCATTTCATTAATGTGGTGTATCACACTTACTGCTTTGCAGATGTTGAACCATCCTTGCATCCCTACAATAAATCCCATTTGATTTTGGTGTATGATCCTTTTAATGCGTTCTTGAATTCAGTTTGCTAATATTTTGTTTAGGATTTTTACATTATGTTCATCAGAGATATTGGCCTGTAATTTTCTTTTTGAAGTGGAACTTCCAAGTTGGACATATATGCTAGTCCAGATATTTTAGTGATGTTTTTGAGTCCTCAGACCCTGGTGTCAGAAGCCATGGTCACACCTGTGTAGCTAAGGATGCTCCTGGGTGAGAAGGAGAGTCAATTGAAAATTTCAAAACAAATTACTTCACTTCTATAATTTTTTGTTTCCATCTCAGTTAACATTCAGAGTCATAACAGGCAATGCACTCTCTAGAGCAGGGGTCAGCAAAGTTTTTCTCTAAAGGTCCAGATAGTGAATATTTTAGGCTTTGCTGGCCATATGTGGTCTCTGTCACATATTCTTCTTTGTTTTTTCTTACAGCATTTAAAAAAATGTGAAATCTATTCTTGTTCTTAAGCTGCACAAAAACAGGGCTAGGGCCATAGTGTGCCAGTCCCCCTGCCTGATAGCATCAGTAGCAATGTAATGTCATATTTTAAAGTATCTTTTTATTTAATTTTTTACATATACTAACATGTATATACCTTATATTAATGCAAAATTTTGAAAATGTACATTCTTATTTTTAATATACTATTTTTTCTCCTTCATGGTACCTTGAGCAAGAAATCCCTCCCAATCTGAGATTATCTCTTTTTTAAGATAATCATCACTACATAATCCAATATGTGGCTATAACATGCATCATTTACCCATTTTTTAATTGATGGGCATTCATTTCTCCGCCGTCCCCCTTGTTTTTTTTACTGCTAATATAGAAAGTACAGCAATCCAAATGTCGTTGGGTACTAGTGATTTTACTTTTGTGGAATAAATTACCTGGTGACTCAGAGATTCAAAGAGAAAAAAACCATCCTACCGAGCTGTTTTCTTCTGGCTGCGCCGAGTCTTAGTTGCGGCACATGAGATCTTTGTTGAAGCACGCGGGATCCTTTCATTATGGCGCAGTCTCTTCGTTGCAGTGCTCAGGCTTCCCTCTGGTTGTAGTGTGCGGGTTTTCTCTCTAGTTGTGGTGCGCGGGCTCCAGGGTGCATGGGCTCCAGAGCACTTGGGCTCTGTAGTTTGCTGCGCGTGGGTTCTCTCATTGAGGCGGGTTCTCTCATGTGAGCTCAGTAGTTGTGGCACACATGTGGGATCTTAGGTCCCTGACTGGGATCGAACCCACGTCCCCTGCATTGGAAGGTGGATTCTTTACCACGGGACCACCAGGGAAGTCCCCTTACTGAGCTTTAACTTTGGAGTTGTAACCAAGAGAGACATAATTATCCCCATTGACTTTCCTGCAGCCTCTAGGAGCTAATTTAATTGACGTGGGCAAAGAAATATTTTAAAAATGATAGTCTTACAACCACTCTGTTAGCGGAAGAACTATCTCAGTTTCCACTAGGAAATAGAACGATGTCAATAAATAATGGCTTTAAAAAAAATTTTTTGGCTGCATTGGGTCTCTGTTGCTGTGCGTGGGCTTTCTTTGATTGTGGTGAGTGGGGGCTACTCTTCATTGCAGTGAGCGGGCTCTAGGTACATGAGAGTAGTGGCATGTGGGCTCAGTCGTGGCTCACAGGCTCTAGGGTGCAGGCTTAGTAGTTGTGGCTCATGGGCTTCGTTGCTCCGCAACGTGTGAGATCTTCCTGGACCAGGGCTCAAACTGTGTCCCCTGCATTGGCAGGTGGATCCCTAACCACTGCGCCACCAGGGCAGTCCCAGTAATGGCTTCTTAACTGTCCATCTCCTTGCAAGATGTTCCAAGTCGCAACCCATCCATCTCTCCCAAAGTCAGCATCTGCATAAATTTCCTAGTTTTTTTTTCAGACCAGGTAAGGAAGATTCAAGGTGAGAAAAACAAGAGTTAGGAAGACCAGCCCCTCTCTTTCTTTTCATCACCTATTCAAAAATAAGTATATCTTTCTTCATCTTTATTTTGTACACGTTAGCCATTAAATAAACAAATGTTAATGTAGATTTTAGACAGTTTTCAAGCCTTCATCCCCATAAAGATCTAGTGTATAATTTTCAACTGGTGACCATTATAACCTGAAAAAAGAAGTTGTACTCTCAGGTTTCATACATCCTGAGGGAAAGAAAGAATATCTCAAGTGGTAATTTGTTCCCAGTGTTGTGAAACTTCAGTCCTTGTAGGCATGAAACTAAGAGGTACAAACCTACCTATTGATATTTTTCCAAGTTTCCGCATTTGAACTTTGCGTTTGAGCCTTAATAATTGTTTCATTACAAACTTTATACCTTCCTCAACTGTTTACACAAGTGGTTTTCATACTTTTTTGGCCATGGCCTTCAGTATGTGATGTAACCCAGTACAGACCTATGTGTGTATACATATCTGCAAGTCTGAAACAAGCATTTATACAGTGATACCCTGACCTGCAGTACAACTGTGATATCTTCTGTCCTTTTTAAAATTGCATGTCGCAATCTATTAAATTGATCTTAAGCCTCACTAATGGTTTCCCACCATTAGTGTTCTTGTGCTGTTATAGGCTATTCATTCCAAATACATCCAGTAATATTCCATAATCTGTTTCCAGCCTTCTCTGCCAGTGATTAAATTTTGTCTTCTGTTGCAAAGTGATAAGAAAAATAATTTTACTTGGAGAGAAGAAGATGATCTGTAGTCCACGGTAACATAAAATCAGCTTGTCCACAGAAGTAAACAAAACCTGTTTCATGAAATTGCCTGATTAATTTGATCAGAGGTGCAGAGTCAGCAACCTGTTAGAGCCACCTGCACCTGTTGTTGACATGAGGCATCACGATCTCCAGGGGCTGGGATCTGAAAGGTGATCCTTTACCAACGCTGTACCTTCATACTGCCGACTGCCGCTGATGCGATCTGAAACTCCCAGCAGGGATGGAAAGGGAAGTTTCTGGTCCGTAGAGCCAGGCAAGCATCATTGCTGTATAAACCAAGGGCTTCTGGGCTTTTTTTTTTTTTTTTTTCCCCCGTAGCATATTATTCCTGTTTTTCATTTCCAGTGTCATCTCTAATTATAGCAAAGCCATCTACTTCATTAACCAGGAAATACTTACTTTTACTAATCTCCATCTTGCAGGTAATAAGGTGCTCCCTGCAAATTATCTTGCTTTTTCTTCTCTTTCCTTGGTAGTTTGCTGGTTCCAGCTAGATCTGAACACCATTCCTGTCGGTAGTTCTCACATAGCTGTTCTCAGCTATTTCCTTTGATAATGTTAATTCCTTTATGGCTTAATTAGAATATCAAACATCACTGGGTTAAGAGTTGCTGAAGTCGTAACTTAACCTTATATGTTAACCTTAACTAAACCTTAAGTTTTAATGCAGCCTTTCATAAATACCTTATGATGTCTTACACATGCCAATCATGTTGATCTAGCATTACAATTCCTTGCCAGAATTTCCTTTTTAATAGAAGACTTACTACATTTGCATTAACTAACTGCAGCCATAAAGTACATATGGATAAAATGGCATGTTGTTAATAAAATATGACACATCTGTTTTTTAAATTATACATATGTTTAATTACTTTCTTCCTATAATTTTTAGATTACTTTTTTGATCATTTACAGTGGTGACATCTGATCTCAGGCTGTGATAGGCTGGCCATTTTATGCTAGAATAGTCTTTGTTTTCTGCATTTCACTTCTTCTGTCTCCACCCCACATAACCCTGTTCTTGTTTTCAAACAGGCAGATCTCAGAGATTTTGCAGGTTCAGTTCCAGAGCACCGCAATAAAGCAAATATTGCATATAAAGCAAGTCACAAATTTTTTGGTTTCCTAGTGCATATAAAAGTCATGTTTATACTATACTGTAGTCTATTTGAAGTGTGCAATAGCATTATGCTAAAAAACAGTTCACATACCTTAATTAAAAAATACTTTATTGCTAAAAAATGCTAACCGTCATCTGAGCCTTCAGTGAGTCATAGTAGTAACATCAAAGATCACAGATAACCATGACAAATATAATAATGAAAAAGTTGGAAATATTGTGAGAATTACCAAAATGTAACACAGAGACATGAAATGAGCAAATTCTGTTGGAAAAATAGTGCCAGTAGGCTTGCTCAACATAGGGTTGCCTTCAATTTGTAAGAAACTCTACCTGCAAAGCACAATAAAGCAAAGCACAATAAAACAAGGTATGGAGTATATTTTTTCCTATAGACTGAGTTAAAATGGCTTCTAAAATGATAGCTTTGTGGCATAGAGTTGGATGTTGTAGCCATTGTTAATGTACATGATTAGAAAGAACTCTTCTTCTCAAGCTCACATGGAACATTCACCAAGATAGACCATATTCTGAATCATAAAACACACCTTAACAAATTTAAAAGAATAGAAATCATGCAGTGCCTGCTCTCAGACTGCAATGGAATTAAACTAGAAGTCAATACATCAAATAACTGGGAAACCTCAAATGGAAATTAAACAGTACACTTCCAAATAACACATGGGTCAAAGAAGAAATCTCAAGAGAAATTTTAAGATATTTTGAACTACATGAAAATGAAAATACACCTACCAAAATTTGTGGGCTGCAGCAAAAGCACTGCTTAGAGGAAAATTTATAGCGTTGAATACATGTATTAGAAAAGAAGAAGGGTCTAAAATCAATCATCTAAGCTTCCACCTTAGGAAACTAGAAAAAGAAAAGCAAATTGTAAGCAGAAGAAAAGTGAGTAGAAGACAAGAATAAGAATTGGAAATAAGAAATCAGTAGAGAAAATCAATGAAACCAAAAGCTGGTTCTTTGAGAAGATGCCTAAAACGGATAAGCTTCTTAGCTAGGGTAACTAAGAAAAAGAGACACAAATTACTAATATCACAGAAATGCAAGTTACTAATATCAGAAATGAAAGAGGGAACATGACTACAGAACCTGTGGGAATTAAAAGAATAAAAAAGGAATACTATGAACAAACTCTATGCCCACAAATTTGACAGCCTAGATGAAATAGACCAATTCCTTGAAAGACACATTTGCCAAAAGGGAAGTAAAGCTATTTACTTTATTTGACATGCCTCGTATACTATGTCCCTTCATTTCATTATTATATAAAATATTAGTATAGTAATTGAAAGCTTTGCTTTTGAGAAACCAAAGACATCACTAGGCATTTTTTAAATTAATTTTTTATTGGCGTATATAGTTGGTTGGCATTTTTTTTTAAAGTACTGAGATGAGTACTCATAGACATGCCGTAAAGTGTTACCCTGCACTCAGTGCACTGCCCCAGATCCTGCTGCCACGCAATCATCAGTGTGGCCTTTTATTTTTAATTTTTTTAAAAATTGGGCATAGGGTGGGGCTACAGGAAAGATTTTATACAAGAAAAACGACACCATTTATTTTCAAAATTAAAAAGACACAATCAGGGCTTCCCTGGTGGTGCAGTGGTTGAGAGTCCGCCTGCTGATGCAGGGGACACAGGTTCGTGCCCCGGTCCTGGAGGATCCCACATGCCGCGGAGCAGCTGGGCCCGTGAGCCATGGCCGCTGAGCCTGTGCGCCCGGAGTCTGTGCTCCGCAACGGGAGAGAGGCCACAACAGTGAGAGGCCCGCGCACCAAAAAAAAAAAAAAAAAAAGACACAATCCACAAGATTCTTGTGACCTTTGCTTTTCTCATCAGCAGGTGATATCTGAGTGTAGCCCTACCTCTCATACAGCCTTTCAACATTGCATTAAAATTGCCATCACCAGTTCCCTTCCCATGAAAAATAACACATAAATGCACTTTCAGATCTGTCAGTGAGAGTAACTCAAGCTGTGATCTATTCATTATGTGCTTATTGAGCAACTACTATTCGCTAGGAGTGTTACAGGCAGAGAGGGTAATGCTGTGTATGCAGCAAAGTGCTTGTCCTTACGGGTAATCCACCCCAGTGTGGAGAGACAGAAAAACACAAAGAATTATTATGTTTGAGGATAATGTTCATGTTATGAAAAAAATCCTCTTCTACTGCTTCCGCCCCCCCCCCCGCCCCCCGCCGCCGGATGCTGAAAGAGAATTAATGTACTGCCAAGTGTTAGGAGAGTGCATGTTATTACTTCAACCCCATTGGACCACCGGTCCTCAGGGAGTATACTTCTCACCAGGATATGAAGATCTTCTGCCTGCTGATAATCTGAGCTTTCATAACTAAGGGACAAGCCATTTCCACCCAAACATACCCATCTTCAACTCTTCTGGAGCCTCAAATTCCCTAAACATTAAAGTAATTTTCCAGCAAAATGGTGCAAGCCAAAGTCAATGTTCGTTGAGTTTTGTTTGTTTGATAACAAAGGACACCTACTGGTGCCATAAAACTTGCCTATGCTTCCCTCAGCCTCCATTTTTTTCTGATGTCTTTGGAGTTGAATTCTGTCACCGTGTTTTACATTCTGACCTGCACCATGGCCCTTGATAATTGCAAAATACCTTTTGAAAGGAGTTAAAACTGATAATGGCTTACAGTGTCTTAGAAGAGCTTATTAGTCTCATGAAGATAAAGTGCGAATTAGAGATAGGCAGTTTGATGCCTCGAGCATAGATTAAAGATCTACTTTTACCTTCATCTGCACAGCATTTAACATGCATTCTTCTTAAGAACAAACAAAAACGTTACCATGCCCATTACTATCAGGGAAAAAAGCATTTATCCACTTGAAGCTATACTCTTTCCAATTTGAGACTATCCCCTTCTGTTTTCTTGAAATCTCCAGGCAGCCCATGATAATATGTGTATGGTTTAACTAGGCATTTTGAACAGGGCCACCATCTTCAATGTCCAGGTTGTGTCGCAAAGCCCTGATTTGGAGGCACGCAGATAGCCTGAATTCTGTGGATCCTACTTACTGGTGTAGCCCAAGATGAGCCATTTTCTAAGTATCATCAGAGATAGTAACGTGAATTTTCCTCCAGTTTATTGAAGTTGCATATCATCATCTAAGTGCAAAATCTTGAAATCTCTGAATAAAAGCATTCACTGTGTACACATCTAAAATCTCTTTATTCTTATAGGAACCAAGAGTCAACATAATATGGAAAGTATTCAAGAAGTGGGATTAAGCTGCCTTTCCCCCAAAGAGCTTTCCACCTGGCAGACCTGGCAACAAGGTGCAGGCAGATTAACCGGGTATCAAGAGTCCATGAAAATTTTTCAAGAGAATACTTCTCAGCTGCAAAAACAAGGTGATTCCCCCTGCCAAGTTTGGGCAGGAATACCGATTGAGATTTCTGAAGATGAGAACTACGTATTGACTCATATAGGAGATGGTTCCCATGACATAAAAAGCCAAGAATTTCCCTCTTGGAGAGCCCAGCATTCTTGGAGGAAAATGTATCTTACAGAGTCACGTAATTATCAGTGTAGATGTCAGAAAATTTCCATGAAAAATGATTTCTGTATGTCTGAAGGTATCAGTTGGATCTCACATCACAATGATAATCTGGGTGTACACAGGACAGAAAAAAACTATAGCTGCCATGACTGTGGAGAAGACGTCATGAAAGTTTCATTGCTTAATCAAGACTTAATTCAGACAGGGCAAAAGCCCTACCCTGGTAATGAGTACAGAGGAGCCTTCAACAATGACTCCAGCTCTGAAGTTCTTCAGCAGTTATACTTAGTAGGAAAGGCCCGTACATACAGTCCATGTGGAAAGGACTGTAGTTACAGTTCAGTTCTTCATACTCATCAAAGTGTTTGTAGAGGAGATAACTGTGTTTCTGAGAGTTCACATCTGCAGTGTCATCAGAAAGTATACGCAGAGGAGGTGCCTTTTAAATATGAATATGGTGAGAATGTCAATCAGTGCTCCTCTCGTAACACATATGAACTTACTCACACAGGAGAGATGTCCAACAGATGCAACATTTATGAGAAGGTCTTCAGTCATAGCTTAGACCTTAGTAGTAGTTTTAGGGTCCGTACTGAGCCGGAGCCCTATGAATTTGAGGAGAATGGGAATGTCTTTAACCAGAATTCTTGCCTTCGAGCCCATCAGAAAATCCAAACTGAAGAGAAACTATACACAGATGTGGAGTGTGAGAAGGGTTTCATTTGTAACTCAGATTGTAACATTCAGCACAGAGTTCACATGGAAGAGATTCCCTACAATTCTGAGGTGTGTGGTAATGGCTTCAGTCTGGCCTCACATTTTCAAGGCCTTCAGATAGTCCACACTAGGGAACAACCATATAAACATTATACATGTGGTAACAGCTTCAGCCAAAATTCATATCTTCAAAGCCATCAGAAAATTCACATTGGAGAGAAACCTTACAAGGAGTGTGGGAATGGCTTCAATTGGAATTCAAAACCTAAAGATCATCAGAGAGTCCACACTGGAGAGAAGCCATTCAAATGCAACGCATGTGGTAAAGTCTTCAGTCACAGATCAATTCTTAATGTTCATCAGAGGGTCCACACAGGAGAGAAACCTTTTAAATGTGAGGAGTGTGATAAGGGATTCAGTCGGAGTTCATACCTTCAAGCCCATCAGAGAATCCACACTGGAGAAAAGCCATACAAATGTGAGGAGTGTGGGAAGGGATTCAGTCGCAATTCATACCTTCAAGGCCATCAGAGAGTTCACACCGGAGAGAAACCGTACAAGTGTGAGGAGTGTGGGAAGGGATTCAGTCGGAGTTCACACCTTCAAGGCCATCAGAGAGTTCACACTGGAGAAAAGCCATTCAAGTGTGAAGAGTGTGGGAAGGGATTCAGTTGGAGCTTTAATCTTCAAATTCATCAGAGGGTCCACACAGGAGAGAAACCCTATAAATGTGGAGAATGTGATAAGGGCTTCAGTAAGGCCTCAACTCTTCTGGCCCATCAGAGAGTCCACACAGGAGAGAAGCCCTACCAATGTGATGAGTGTGGTAAGAGCTTCAGTCAGAGATCGTACCTTCAAAGCCATCAGAGTGTCCACACTGGCGAGAGACCATATATATGTGAGGTATGTGGGAAGGGCTTCAGTCAGAGAGCATATCTTCAAGGTCATCAAAGAGTCCACACCAGAGTGAAGCCATACAAATGTGAGATGTGTGGGAAGGGCTTTAGTCAGAGCTCACGCCTTGAAGCACATCAGAGGGTCCACACAGGAGGGAAACCATACAAATGTGAGGTGTGCACAAAGGGTTTCAGTGAAAGTTCACGCCTCCAAGCACATCAGAGAGTCCACACAGAAGGGAGGCCCTATAAATGTGAACAATGTGGTAAGGGTTTCAGTGGGTTTTCGAGTCTTCAGGCCCATCACAGAGTCCACACTGGGGAAAAACCATACAAATGTGAGGTGTGTGGTAAGGGCTTCAGTCAGAGATCAAACCTCCAGGCTCATCAGAGAGTCCACACAGGAGAGAAACCATACAAATGCGATGCATGTGGTAAGGGTTTCCGTTGGAGCTCAGGTCTTCTAATTCATCAAAGAGTCCATAGTGGTGACACATTCTATAAAAGTGAAGAGTATGGTAAGGATTATGTTTCTTCAGAGAATCCATACAAAAGTGAAATTCTGTAAAATGGTATTCTGTTGCGTTCTGAAGTCCTTAAATGAGAGCTGAAATTTTCCATTCACTCCAGTTCTTATAGTAGAAAAAGAATTTCTTTCATGAAAAGGTAATGTTTCTGCCAAACATCAACATTCACAATAGTCAGGAGACCACACAGCAGAGACATCTAACGAGAGGGGTTCCATACGGGATTTTGTGAGAACTTTAACATGTCATTGCACGTGACTTTAACCTGTTGTTGCACTAGGGCTTAAAAAAGATAGGAGTATAGTCAGGATTTTAACAGAAGCACAGTGATGAGCATGCCTAAATCCATGTCCACTGGAATGTAAAGTTAATGAGAGAAGGGGCTTCGAGCACTGTGAAGTCTCCAAAGCCACGACACTGCAGAACTCGATATTAGGTGCTCAGTACTTTTTGCTAAATGACTAAAAGTGTGTAAAGGTATCATGTTTGAAATTTTTATTAAGCTTATTTTCCCCCAAAAGTCATTTAAAAATGCATTTGGAGGAGGAATACTGCAAGTCATGTAAGCACTTCAAGTAACTATTATTTGAAATGTATCAGCAATATTGCAATCTGAAATTACATGAATTTGGCTGCAACCCTGTTGGGATTGGTTCTCTCCCTTTGTCCCTCGTGTAAGCAGGGATGAACTGAGTTTCTTACCATTTGGTCTCTTTCTCTACAGTATACTATCCATTTAAGTTTGGCTGTGAGTATGTACACCTGTGTACACTTTAAAGGACAGTACAAACTGATAAAACAATGTTTCTGGTTAACTTTACAAAAATGGAACACTACATTTCACATAATTGAATTTTTACTCCTGCTCTGTGTGTTAGGACAGAGTTTTACTGTAATATTTGGAAAGTGGCAGAAATGGTTACTAATGACAAATACTTTCTTAATAAATGTCAAAATTACAATACTTGTTTTTTTAGTCTCCATATTTCCATCAAAATCCTTTTGATCTGACTGATTTCTAAGAGTTCTAGCCTTTGTCCAATTCAGACCTCCTTAGGCAGGATCTGTGACAAGTTTGGAGGACTTTAATTTTGTCAAGTTTTACATCCCCATACTTCTTCCACTCACACAAAGAAAGAAAAATATCAGTATTTTTTATTGAAGTATAGTTGATTTACAATGTTATGTTAATTACTGCTGTACAGCAAAATGATTCAGTTATACATACATATACATTCTATTTTTTATTCTTTTCTATTATGATATATCATAGGATATTGAATATAGTTCTCTGTGCTATACAGTAGGACCTTATTGTTTATCCATTCTATATATAAAAGCTTATATCTGCTAACCCTAACCTCCCACTCCATCCCTCCCTCAACCCCCTTCCCCTTGGCAGCCACCAGTCTGTTCTCTATGTCTGTGATTCTGTTTCTGTTTCATAGATAGGTTCTTCTGTGTCATATTTTAGATTCCACATAAAAGTGATATCATATGTTATTTGTCCTTTGCTTTCTGACTTATTTCACTTAGTATGATAATCTCTACTTACATCCATGTTGCTGCAAATGGCATTATTTTCTTCTTTTCTATGGCTGAGTAGTACTCCATTGTATTTATGTGCCACATCTTCTTTATCCATTCATCTGTTGATGGACATTTAGGTTGTTTCCATGTCTTGGCTTTGTGAATAGTGCTGCTATGAATATAGGGGGTGCATGTATCTTTTTGAATTATAGTTTTGTCCAGATATATGCCCAGGAGTGGGATTAGTGGATCATATGGTAATTCTATTTTTAGTAAAGAAAGGAAAAATATTGAATTTTTCTAAACATTTTTTCAAATGTATTGATTATTAGGATAAGATTTCCTTTTACTTGCTAGTCTCTGTCTTCAAGAACAATGCATTCTGTTGGAGGGAGTGAAAAATACAAGTTAGTTAGAGAAGAGTCATACAATATGTATCAACATGTAAAGTGTACGTACCCATCTGGAAATCATAGAATAATAATTTAAGATAAAACAGTTTTAACAGAAAGGATGTGTACATAAGGGTAATTTTTTAAATTGGAAATTAATAAGAGTTTAGTTAAATATCTCTGTGTTCCTACAATATGGACCTACAGAAAGTATGAAATCAATCTAAAATGACAGAGAAGACTCATGCATCTTGTTTAGTAAAAATGCGGATTGTACCTTCATAATATCCAGTTATCCTAGGTCTGTATACATATATGTTCAAATACATGCTTAATAGCTTATCTGTGAAAGATAACTCACTGTCCTATATACAGTGGTTTTCTGTGGCAAGCAGAATTTTGGCTTAGTGTTTCTTGTACTTTATTTTTAAAAATTCACAGTTAACATTTTGCCAAAGCAATAAGCTACTGAGATATTGTCCCTTATAGTTAAGAACTCATAATGTGATCACTCTCTTTCATTAGATGGCATCAAAAAGTCTCTAGAGAATACAGATAAATTAGGTGTCAGCAGCTTTACCTTTCTATAAAATTTCTTTAGGTCTCAAAGCCCATGCAGCCTTAAATGTTCTAGTACAATTCAGTAGTATAAATTGGTGCACCATAGTTTTTCTGTCGGATTTCAGCCCATTGGATGAATGGGGTGACCAAGGCACTGGCTTAACCTGGCTTCCAAGGTGCTAGTTCAAGTTTCACAGTATCATCAGAAATTCAGGGCTTCTAATGCATTTCTTTACTATGATCACTTCCAAAGGAAGATCATGAGAGCTCATGGTGGTTCTATCAGTTAGGATGCCTTTAGTTGTAGGTAACAAAATGTAGCTCAGAGTTGCTTAGACTAAAAATGTTTCTCAGTTTGTATAAGTGAAGAGATGCAGGTAAGGTAAGACTTGGGTCTGGGTCAGTCAAGGAGACTTTATATTGCTTTTCTTTAAGTCTCTTACCTCATCCTTTTATGTGAGCTCTTGTCTTCAGTTTGCTCACAAATGAAAGTATCACCTGCTTTATTGTTCACAGCCTAGAGAAGAGAGTTTGTCTCATTTTTAGTGTTACATAGTCCTAGCTCCCCCAAATGCACAAGGTGTCTGATCTCTCCAATCCCCACTCAAGACTAAGACTAAACCAAGACAATACAGAACATCCCTGGTTCCCATAAACATGCTAGCTTTCTCCTCGTGACAAGCAGTAACAGGCTACATTGGGGAAAAGGCAAGAACATGGACAGAATCCTTCTGTGGCACAGGTGCATAGGGATAGCCAAAAGCTGAAGGTGGAGAAGGAACATTGAGGAAAATCCTCCAGCACTCCAGCCCCCACCCTAAGCACAAGGTAACATTAGAAAATTTTGAAGCAGTGTACTGAAGATAACTACTGCAACAACAGAATCCAATTTCAACTTCATTCCTGACCAGACTGATTCAACACCCCACCCTAACATCCTGGCAGAACAGGTGTGCCCAGTTGCAGGCAAAAATACTATTTATTTCAGTCTCTACTGTTTGATACATGGTATCTTGCGTTCAGTAAAAAAATTACAAGATTAAAAAAAAATACAACCCTCTGCCAAGAGACAGCAGACCAATCAATAAAATCACACTTAGAGATGACTATATTTTGGAAATGCCAGAGAATTTTATATGACTGGTTCATGTGTTAAATGCTTTCATGAAAAGGGCAGACAATATACATGAACAGATGAGGGAATTTAGTGGAAATTAATATAGAATCAAATGGGAAATGCTAGAAAAGAAAAAAAATTTTTTTTTTTGGTACGCGGGCCTCTCACTGTTGTGGGCTCTCCCATTGCGGAGCACAGGCTCCGGATGCGCAGGCTCTGTGGCCATGGCTCATGGGCCCAGCCGCTCCACGGCATGTGGGATCCTCCTGGACTGGGGCACGAACCCGCGTCCCCTGTGCTGGCAGGCGGACTCTCAACCACTGCGTCACCAGGGAAGGCCTGGGGAAACTTTTTGCGGTCAAACTTACGTATAATTGGAAACCCAGGGTGAAAGGAGAGAGAAAATGCGAAGAAAAATATTTCAAGAGATAGTGGCTGCGAATTTTTTTTAAATAAAAGACTTCACCGAATCCAGGAATTCAAGAATACACAAGCAGAATTTTAAAACAAAAAATGCAAAAACCAAAAAACTAGGCACGTTATTGCCAAACAGCAGCAAATGAACAATGCAGGAAATATTGACAGATAAAAGCCGCATTACATACAAAGAACAGAGATGAGGAAGAGAGGAGACTTCCCGTTAAAAACCATGTAAGCCAGAATGGACTTCCCTGGTGGTCCAGTGGTAAAGAATCCGCCTTCCATGCAGGGGACACGGGTTCAATAACTGGTCAGGAAACTAAGATCCTACGTGTTGCAGGGCAACTAAGCCTGTGTGCCACAACTACTGAGCTTGTGTGCCTCAACTAGAGAGCCTACATGCCGCAAACTACAGAGCCCATGACCTCTGGAACCTGCTTGCCACAACTACAGAGCCCACGTGCCCTGGAGCATGTGCACCACAACTAGAGAATAGAAAACCCACGCACCACAACTAGAGAGAAGCCTGTGTGCCACAACAAAGAGCCCGCATGCTGCAACCAAAGATCCCACACGTCTCAACAAAGATCTCATGTGCCGCAACTAAGACGCAACACAGCCATAAATAAATAAATAAATAAAAACTAGAGAGATTTCTTATCTCCCCAACTTAAAGGAAAAAAAACAGGGTCTTCCCTGGTGGTGCAGTGGTTAAGAATCCACCTGCCAATGCAGGAGACCCGGGTTTGAGCCCCGGTCTGGGAAGGTCCCACATGCTGCGGAGCAGCTAAGCCCATGCGCCACAACTACTGAGCCTGTGCTCTAGAGTCTGCAAGCCACAACTACTGAAGCCCGTGTGCCTAGAGCCCGTGTTCCGCAACAAGAGAAGCCACCGCAATGAGAAGCCAGTGCACCACAACAAAGAGTTAGCCCCTGCTCACCACAACTAGAGAAAGCCCGTGTGCAGCAATGAAGACCCAATGCAGCCAAAAATAAATAAAATTTTTTTTTAAAAAAGTAAGCCAGAAGACATTGGAGTAGCATCTTTAATATTCTGAAACAAAATACTGTGAATCAAAAATTCCAAGCCCATGAAAGAAATCTTCCAAAAAAGTATGCAAAATAAAGACATTTTCATATGAACAAAAGTTAATAGAATATACTGCTAGCAGATCTGCACTACAAGAAGTATTAAAGGAATTTTCCATAGGCTGGAAGAGTATCATATCAGAAACAGACTTGGATCTAATAAAGAAGTTTTAAAATGGTTAAAAAGGAAGTAAAATATAAAATAATTTTTCTTATTTCTAATCACTGGAAAATACAACTTTCTAAAGCAAAAATAGGAGCAAAGTTTTATGAGTTTATAGCATATATAAAAATAAAATGTAACATACCACAAAACAGGGCAGAGAAATTGGAAGTAGCTGTCATATACTATGTGAATGGGCATCATATTATTAGAAGGTAGACTGAAAAATAATAGATGCATATTATAAGCCCTTGAGCAACCATTTCAAAAATTTAAGTGGCATATAACTAATAAGCCAGTAGTGGAGATAAGTTGGAATTCTAAAAGATAATCCAAAAGCAGACAGGAAAATTGAACAAATAACACATGGCACAAATAGGAAGCAATTAGCATGATAGTAGGTCCAAATCCAGTGATACCAAAAATTAGATTAAATGTAAATGTTCTAAACACACCCCTTAAAACAGAGATTGTCAGATTGGATTAAAAAGCAAGACCCAACTATATGCTCTATGTTTTCTACAAGAAACCCTTTTTAAATATAAAGAGATAAGTAGATTTAAAGACTAGGATGGAAAAAAGGCATGCCATGCTAAAATTAGTTAAAAGAAAGCTGGAGGGGACTTCCCTGGTGGCACAGTGAGTAAGAATCCGCCTGCCAATGCATGGGACATGGGTTTGAGCCCTGGTCCGGGAAGATCCCACATGCTGTGGAGCAGCTAAACCCGTGTGCCACAACTACTGAAGCCCACGTGCCTAGAGCCCATGCTCTGCAACAAGAGAAGCCACCTCAATGAGAAGCCCATGAACCACAACAAAGAGCAACCCCTGCTAGCTGCAAGTAGAGAAAAACTGCACACAGCAACGAAGATCCAACAGCAATAAAGGGAGGGAGGGAGGAAGGAAGGAAGGAAGGAAGGAAGGAAGGAAGGAAGGAAAGAAGGAAAGAAAGAAAGAAAAAAGAAAAAGCTGGACTAGCTATATTAATATCAACAAAGAATTCATACAAGGAATATTATCAAGGATATACCAGGAAGGGGTGCAGTGCCAAATGTGTGTGCATCTAACAACAGAGCTTCAAGATTCATGAAGAAAAACCTGGTAGAAAAGCACAAGTATAGTTGGAGACCTCAGTAGTTATCTTAGTAATTGATAAAAACAAGATGACAGAACATCAGTAGACAGAGAAGGCTTGAACAACACTTCTACCCAACTTAACGTATTTGCCAGTTAGAGAACACTTCATCCAACAGTGATCAAGTACACATTCGTTTCAAGTGCATTTGGAATATTCACCAAGATAAATCATATTTTGGGCCATAAAATAAGCCATGCCAAGTTTAAAAGAAGTAAAACTATACAATGTTCTCTGACCCCAAAGTAATTAAACTATATTGAGCAAGTGATACCTGTTGCCTCCCACCTGGAGCAACCATCCCAGAGTGTCCACCCACTGCATAGTTTCTAGGTGTTGAGGTCCCCGTGAATATTAGGAACACCTTTGTGCCTATAAATTTGACAATTTAATCAAAATGTACAAGTTCCTTGAAAGACACAAATTACCCATGCATACACATGAAGTAGACAACCTGAATAGTCCTGTATCTCCTAAAGAAGTTGAATTTACAGATTAAAAACCAGCAAAGACAATTTAGGGACAGATGGTTTTACTGGCAAGATCTAGCCAAACGTAAGGGAAAAAATGATTCTAATTCTACCCCAAAAAGCTTCAAAACAAATAGAAGTGAAACCTTTCTAAGTTATTTTACAAAGCTAGCATTACCCTGATAACAAAATCCAAGTGACATTATAAGAACAGAAAACTGTTGACTAATATCCTTCATGAACAAAGTCACAAAAATCTCAATGAAATATTATCATATTCAGCAATTTATAAAAAGGATAATGCATCATGAAAGTGGTATAGATTCTGGAAATGCAGATTGTTTCAATATATGAAAATCAAACTGCCTAATTCACTGTATCCACAGAAAAAAAGAAATAGATGAAGGAAAAGCATTGGACAAAATTGAACATCCATTTATGACTTCAGACAAAAACAAACACCTAGGAATCAAAGGGAGCCTTCCTTGAGCTGATAAAGAATGTTGACAAAATACTGATAACATCATTTTTAATGGTGAAAGATTGAATACTTTCACCCAAAGTTTGGAAGCAAGTCTAAGATTTCTATTCTCACCACCATGTCAACATCATACAGGAGCTAAGAGCCAGTGCACTGAAGTGAGAAAAAGAAAAGATATACAGATAGGAAAGGAAGAAATAAAACTATTTGCAGAAGACAAGATTCTCTATGTAGAAAAGTCCAAAGAATCAACAGAAAAGCTAGTAGAAATGGTGAGTTTAGCAAAGTCATAGGAAACAAGGTCAATATACAAAATCACTATGTTAGTCTTAAACTACTGGAAACAGATTAAGAAAGAAAAAAGCAGTACCAGTTCAGTAGCCCCCAATATATAATTTGTGTGTGTGTTGGTAGGTGGGGTGGGGGTGAGTGTGATCCCTATGCTGCATACTATGAAATACTGATGAAAGATTTAGAAGACTACTCAAAGAGATGTGACCTGTTCCATGGAATGGAAGACTCGATATTGTTAAGCCGTTTATCCTAAGTTGATCTATAAGTGCAACATAGTCCCACTCAATGTCCCAGCAGGAGTTACTGCAGAAATTGACAAGCTATTTCTAAAATCTATACAAAAAGCAATGAAACGAGTAGCTTTAAAAATACTAAAAGATGAAGAACAATGTTGGAAGACTCATAATATCTGATCTCAAGACTTACTACAGGGACTTCCCTGGTGGCGCAGTGATTAAGAATCCGCCTGCCATTGTAGGGGACACAGGTTTAAGCCCTGGTCCAGGAAGATACCACATGCTGCAGAGCAACTAAGCCCGTGCGCCACAGCTACTGAGCCCATGTGCCACAACTACTGAAGCATGCGCGCCTAGTACCCGTGCTCCACAACAAGAGAAGCCATTGCAATGAGAAGCCCACCCACCTCAACAAAGAGTAGCCCCTGCTCACCACAACTAGGGAAAGCCCACGCACCGCAACGAAGACCCAGTGCAGCCATAAATAAATAAATGAACAAACATGAATCAAATATTGTACATGTAGATTAAAGAAAACAGAACATATGATTAAAAAAATGATTTACTACAAAGTTACCGTAAATCAGGACAATGTGTTATTGGTGAAAGGATAAACACATAGAACAGTAGAACATGATAGAGTCCAGAAATAGACACATATGTATGGTCAATTGTTTTTTGAAAAACGTGCCAAGGCAATTCAGTGAGAGAAATAATATTTCATTAAAGTGTGCAGGAATAATTAAACATCAATGTGCAAAAGAATGAATCTCAACCTATACATCACACCATATAAAAATTAACTCAAAATGGATCTTAAACCTAAAAGTCAATCCTAAACAATAAAAGTTCTTGAAGAAAACATGAGACAGTTTTCTTTGTCACCTCAAGTAAGCAAGGAGTTTTTAGTATGATCCATAAAAGAAGATTTGATAAATTGGACTTCATCAAAATTTAAAACCTCTGCTTTTTTTTCTTTCTTTTTTTTTTTTGTTTTTTTTTGGCTGCACTGTGCAGCCGTGGGATCTTAGTTCCCCGACCAGGGATCAAACGGAGGTCCTCTGCATTGGAATCGTGGAGTCTTAACCACTGGACCACCAGGGAAGTCCCATCTGCTACATCCTTTTAAGGGCTGCATACATAGTATTCTACTATGTTTATGTATTATTACTTACGTCCTACTGATGAATGTTTGTCACTCTTCTAAAAAAAAGTTTAGACAACCTGAGTATCAAATTTTTGGTGGAGATTTTTGAAAGCCAAGATTTAAGATTTCAGCTAATTTAAAGCTTCTCCTCAGGCTACAGAACTAACAGAACAATAGTAGAGTTCCAGAAAATGAAAGCAAGAAAAGACACCACTCTTTGTTAACAGGCATTTCCCCTGAGATGTCTCTAAGAAGACAATTCTGTAGCCTCGTGTTCAAGTTGTTTAGGACTAGCTGATGGCATTCAGGAAATTAAGAAAAGGGAAAGAACATGACCCGAAAGCCTCAGTAGCAAGTGAGAGTCATGTAAGAGGCCAGGATAGGGGCATGAGGAGCTTGGAAGGTGAGAAAAGAGGAAGGGGAAACTTGGGAAGAAGGATGTGTAAAGAAATTATACAGGTGAGAGAGACCAAATAGGCCCAGCTAGTTAAATGTTCTCATCCTACCTGTGTAGACCCTACCTAACTAACTTGGGTTGGGCAGGCAACAGTGATGTCATAGGTTTTTCCTTCTCCCTCAACTATGTTTTTCTTCAAAAATAGGATATGTTACCAAGTTCCAGGTAACTTGGGATTTGCTTTATTTTTCCTAAATACAGTGTTCCTATTCTCATGAAGTGGACACATCCTGATTGCAGAAGTGAAAAAAAAACAGGCTGAGGGAGATAAAGATGGCTGCTTTATTTCACAAAAATAGAAGACTTTGAACTAATTGGGCTCTGATTACTTTTTGAGTTTTTGCTGTGAAATTTGCCAACACTCAAAAAGAGTAGTAAAGTGGACTCCCCTGTTCCCATCAGATTCCACCACGATAAAGATTTTTGCCACATTTGCTTAATCTATCCCTTCTTTCCCTTAATTTTCTTTCTTTCTTTAGCTTTTTTCTTTTTTCTGAGGTACTTTAAGTCCCCTTTTCCAGCTCCATCCTCTCTGAAATCCTTCTCCCTTTCTAGCTGGGATGTGGTAGGTGCTTCCTCTTTGCTGACTTTTACTCAGTGCCTGTGCATGATATGGAGGATAGTCAGCAGGGCTGCACTTCAGTCTCCAAAATTCCTCGTAGGAAGGGGATTGTAGCCCCTCATTCGTGCAGGGCAGGAATGGAAAACAAGGCGCTGCCCACACTCTCCAGCACAGTAGGGCTGAGTGAAGAGGGGAAGTAGTGCAGCTTTTTGTGGTTCCCTGAAGGAGAATGGACTTAGTCAGAAGGGTTCTTTCCTGCAAGGGATTTGCACACTGACAGACACCAGGGAACTCACCGTCAGATTATTCCTCAAGTCCTGATGTCCCTAGCCAGTCTGAGTCTTCTTCCACCTTTCAGAATGTTATTAGTTTCCTTGTGTTTTCTGTGTAGGGGTTTTACTTGTAAATGGAGGGGGAATAGGGTAGAATATGCTTAGTCTGGGACTTCCCTGGTGGCACAGTGGTTAAGAACCCGCCTGTCAATGCAGGGGACATGGGTTCGAGCCCGGGTCCAGGAAGATCCCACATACTGCAGAGCAACTAATCCCACAACTACTGAGCCTGCGCTCTAGAGCCTGTGCGCCACAACCACTGAGCTTGCGTGCCGCAGCTACTGAAGCCTGCGTGCCTAGAGCTCATGCTCCACAAGAGAAGCCTCCGCAATGAGAAGCCCATGCACTGCAATGAAGAGTAGACCCCGCTCTCCACAACTAGAGAAAGCCTGTGGGCAGCAACGAAGACCCAACACCGCAAAAAATTAAAAAGAAAAAAGAATTCATGGTTAAGATTGATTTTCTTAATTTACAGACATGGTACAATTGTCTAGTAAGGATTTCATTACTGATTTCTAGCTTAATTGCACCTTATCCAGAAAATATACTTTATATTATTAAAGTGTTTTCTTTTCCTTTTTTTTTTTTTTTTTTTTTTTTTTTTTTTTTTTTTTTTTTGTGCGGTACGCGGGCCTCTCACTGCTGTGGCCTCTCCCGTTGCAGAGCACAGGCTCCGGACGCTCAGGCTCAGCGGCCACGGCTCACGGGCCCAGCCGCTCCGCGGCATGTGAGATCTTCCCGGACCGGGGCACGAACCCGTGTCCCCTGCATCGGCAGGCGGACTCTCAACCACAGCGCCACCAGGGAAACCCTATTAAAGTGTTTTGAAATTTGCTATTTATGCATATTTATGCTAAATATGCATATTTATGCATATGGTCAAATTTTGTAAACATTCTATATGTACCTGAGCAGATGTGTATTCTACATATAATTAGATCAGATTTCCTAATTGGGTTAATTTTTCCATATACTTACTGCTTTTTACTGTTTGTGTGTGTGTGTGTGTGTGTGCGCGCGCACGCACGTGCGTGTATTTTATTAGATAATCAGAATATTTCTCCTTTTAGTTTTGCCAGATTAAAAAATATATTTGAGGATATTTATTACATGTATGTAGATATATATTTGTGTTATGTTCTTGAATAATTTAATCTTTTATCACTATGGTGTATCCTATACTAGTTCCAGCATAGTTTTTTGGTGTTAAAATTTACTTTGTCCATTATTTATGTTGTAGTTTTTTTATTTTTGTTTTTCTGTTTTGTTTTGTTTGCCATGCAGCATGCAGGATCTTAGTTTCCCCACCAGGTATCGAACTGGTGCCCCCTGCAGTGGAAGCACGGAGTCTAACCGCTGGACCACCAGGGAAGTCCCTATGTTATAGTTTTTAACGTAGTGATAATTTGTAACCAAGGATGATAATGTCTTTCTTCCACAGAAAATGTCATTTTCTTCCGACAGTTAGCTGTGAGGCCGTCAGCAATCCAGGATTTCCTTAATACACTCTCAGGGGATAAAGATGACTCAGAGTTGGGCTGAAAGTCTACTTCCCTTTTCACTCTTACTCTCAGTGTGCATTGCTTCGGAGTCCTCCACATAAAACAGCAATTGAGGAAAAAGTTAAATGACAGATCCAGGAAGCTGTCAGACAGATCCACTGTATGGGAATCCTACATGACAACTGATATAATTTCTTCAGTAGGTCAAGAGGATGCAGGAGAGTCACGAGACTTGTGCAACAATCATGCAATGAATGGACGTGTTTTGATATTGATTCAAAAAAAAAACAAGTGTGAAAGACTTTTGAAAGATAAGCATAGACTTTCAAATAAGGATAGAATAAATTAATATTAAGGAGGTATTATTAATTTTTTCAGTGTGATAATATTGTGGTTATGCAAATAAATGTCCTTATGTTTTTGAGAAATATATGAAAATATTTTAGGGAGAAATGACAAGATGTCATGGATTTGTACTTTATTTCAGTAATAAAAAAGGAAGAAAAAAGAGTTAGATGAAGCATGTGGGGCAACACATCAATAACGTTTAATCTGTAAGATGAGTTTATGCACATTTAACTTTTTTCCCCACTGGTGTTTTTTAAAGTTTTCATAATAGAATATTTCATTCTTATCCAAGAGAAAAGTAGACAGGACAACCTTTCTGGGTTCGGAGTTTTTTGTTTGTTTTGGTTTGGTTTTGGTTGTGTTGGTGGTAGTTTTTGTTGTTCTACAGGTTTTCTGGACTTGAGCCCATATCTCACAGGATAAATCATGGCCTCTCTGATTTCAGCTGGCTTGTGGAATACTAAAGCATATTATTAATTTATTGGATTTACTGTGCAAAGAGCAGATTGGTAGTAGGTCATATAATATCTGAAGATAAACTCAAAAAAGAAATATTCTCAAGGTTTTATATAGGATTTACCCCTTTCAATATTGCAGTGTTTATTCCAGTTCCCTGCCAGTGCAGCTTTCATTCACTTTTAAAGTGAGAAATTAAAACCAAGAAAATGCTGGAAGTTTTTAATGTTTCTGCATTATGACCTGATGAACATTTGCCTTTTTGTGATTTCTTGGTACTTTGGAATCAACAGCCCACCCCAGCTGACACCGTTAAGAGTTCCAGATGCATCCAGGTACACATGAAACAAAGAAGGCAATCCAGTCAAGGTAAGACTGAGATCTTGTGTTCCTTAAATTGTTCAGTGCAGTTCAGGCCAGTCCTCTTTCAAGATCTCCGTTCTTTACCCACACGTCGCTCCCACTCTGTGATGATTTTTATTTTCTTTCCATATTTCAAGCTTCACTTTTCTCTCCTATACAACATATTTCCTTGACAACAGCTTATTAGTATAGTTATATGAGAAGCGGGGGCGGAGTGAGAAAAAGAAAAGGGAAAACTGGGCTCAACGAGCGGCACAGAATTCATCCAAACTGAACCCAATTATTTGTAACACCAAAGGGCGCATGGCAGGAAACACCACCGTGCAGCCACTCTGGAAACTAGTCTAGAAGATCCAGATCTAGAAAAAGAAACTTCTGTCCAGGCAAGCAGGTTAGTGGCGCTCAGTCCACTGAAGCTCTGGCTTCTTTTGGAGACATTTGGGCTCCAGAAAAACATGTCTATAGAATATTTTTCCCTCCAGGACTCTGGGAAATTTAATCTATGTACTCAGTATAGTAATCCACATTTCCGCCCAGGAAGCCAAGGCTGTAGTCATTGTTGCCGTAGGGCACTGTAGGAAGTGTGGTCCAGGCGCTCCCAATGACCTCAAGCACTTTTGCCCCAGGCAGGCAGGACCGTGGACAGCGCTCCCCCTCGGCATTCTGGGAAACACGTCTCAGGAGCTCTGAGTACTCGCAGGCACTTCCGCCCCCGATGGGAGGGGCTGTGGATGTTGTCCTCCTCGGGCATTCTGGGAAGTGTAGTCCAGGAACTCCGTGTAGTCCCAGGCACTTCCGTTCCCAAAGGGCCGTGATGGGGAATTCTGGGAAATGTTGATCTAGGGCTCCTGGTAGTTGCAGGAACTTCCGGCCCAGGTGGGCGAGGTTATGACCATCTTTTCCCTTATAATGATTGTTGGTTTCGCGTCCCGCCACCTTTCGGAACTTCTTCGAGTTGCTCTCGCGCAACAGCAACCCGGTTGTGAGTTTAAGGGAAAAAGCGGATATTTTAGGTGTAAGCACGACAGTTTTAGTTCACTTAGGCGAAGTCGTCTCGAGTTTGGGGAGATTCTCCTGTCCCGGAGTTGGGCGCGGGCCCGGGTTGCGGTCTTTCCCGCGCTCAACTCCCCCAACTCGCCTCCCCCACCTGTCAGCCACTTTCTGGCAGTATAACATTGGGCAAGTTATTTAAACTCTCTATGCCTCTGTGTGCTCATCTGTTAAATGGGTTGATAGCAGTACCTTCCTAATAGCTTTGGAATGTTCTCTGTAGTTCATTTGGGCAATGGTGATATTTCACAGCCTCTTTTCCTTCCCCAGCCCTGACTTCACAAGAAGGACTTGCACCGAAGTGCAGGGAGTAAGTAACCCCTTGGCTCCTGGCCCAGGGCCCCACGTGAGTAGGACTTGGCATTCGTCTTCTGTAAAAGATATTCACATAAATGGGAGGAAAGGTAGGTTGTGTATTTATTTGGTTGTGAGCGATGCCCGTAATTAAGCCTTAGTTGTTAAGTTCCAGTCTAAGGGCTTTATACAAATTACATTTAGAGTGGCTCTACGAAAAGTATATTTACTGTTCAGGAATAGTAATACCTTAAAAAAATTACTTTAAAAATTTTTATTAATGTATTTTTTAAAATAAACCTATAGCAGAACTAGCTTTTATGAGAAAACGGTATTTCCATATACATATTTAATGAGAAGAGTAGCGATGTTTTACATTTTTGCAAATCTCTTTAATTCTTGACTTTTTATAAGAAAAATTGCTGGATTTTCATATCCTCTTGTGCTATCTGTTGTGAGATATTGTTTTGGTTGAAGTAATGAAGAAAATCCAGCCTCCCACATTTATAGTTAGGAAAGAAAGGATTATTTTAATAGACTTTACAGATAATATTCTCCCTTGATCCTGCACCCAAGAGCCACAAGTGATAGTTTCTTAAGGTTATTGCAATGTGGAATCTGAAACCGTATCCGAGTACTTTTTGTACTACATTACATTACAACCCTTTGGTCCGTTTTGTATTTTGTGTACTTTGAGTCTTTTATCCGTTAATGGTTTTATGAAACGATGCATCACTCATTTGGAAAATATTAATGGCCGAGTTTTACATATATTTCAAATATTGACACATTTGATTTTACAAGATTTTTAAAAATCATATTTGTCAATACCATCACCAGTCTCATCAGAAAAGTCCTGTCTCTAAAGACCTTAAGTCTTTAAACACTGGGAGGCTGTCAAGCTCTCAGTGATACAAGTTTTCCAAAATTCCGATACTTTGCTGCCAGTAATTTTCTTTGAAGTAACAGGCTTGTTTTGCTCATTTCCAAAAGTTCTGCCAGACACCTAGATCTGAGCAACCATAGTTTGTCAGTTGTTTTTTTCAAGAAAAGGGATGTTTTCTAGAAAGAAATGCCTAGTATTCCTGGTAACTCCGAGATTGGCCACAGCTGCCTTTTCCTGGGACAACCACTGTTGTCAGTAAGCATATGCAGTAAGTAAGCATAAATTTTACTGCAGATTTTCACAAGGACATATACCCCAGGACTGAGATGCAGTAAAGTTAATAATTTTTCTTTTTTAATTAATAACTTTTACTGTTTCATCAAGAACTTAAGTGAAACTATCACTGTTTTTACTATGAGTGAAAAGCAATAAAGAAAACAGTGACTGCTTACATTTTTGGTGTCACTGCTTTGATTTATGCCAAGGTGCTAGCAATTTTAAACAACATACTTTTGCACCATCATTGTGATTACAGACAGCGAAAAAGACAACCGGTGCCTTGGTATTATTAGGAAAATAGTCTTGACCCTACGGACTCTCTGAAGGGGTCTCTGGGACCCCCAGGAGTCCACAGGCTGTCCCTTGAGAACTGCTGCTTTATTTCTTGGAGCATCTGCCAACTTTTTCAGAATGTTCAAAAGTTGACATATAATTATTAATAATATTTTCATGATCTAAGACATGTCTTTAGAAACAAACCAGCACTAACGTGTGGCTCCTATATGTATCATATGGTAACTTTAATCATAATGATGATAATTATTAGCATCTCTTGGGTACTTATTAGCAGGCAGAGACTCTAATGCTTTGCACGTATCAATTTGCATATTCCTCATAAGACCCTGTTGTTTTACAGATGAGGGAACAGAGGCACAGAGAGGTTCCTTGAACAATGGCTTATGCGGAGGGTCACACAGCCAGGAAAAGGCAGAGGCAGAGTTAAGTCGCAGCAGCCTGGTTCCATTGCCTGGGCTCTTGGCCAGCACATTCTGCTTTCATTAGGTTGTCAAGTAGGCTTAGAAGTTTTTGAGGATGAGGTCAAAACCAGGAGAAAACATATTGAAGCAGAGGATGTTTAAACTGAGAATAATTAAAGTCTAAAAGCTAGATGAGCAGGAAGAGGCCAGGGTAAAAGAGGAAGAGCCCAAGGAGAGGCCTGGAGGCTTTTGTGGGAAAGCAAGTGGAATACTAGGGCCAGAAATTTCGTGTGGTGAGAGGGAGAGAAAAGGTCTGACCTGGAAAGTGTCTGTGAATTGTGTGTTTATTTTAAAGGCATAGGGGAGCCATAGAGGTATGTCATGCAAGAACAGAACCACATTTCCATCTTAGGCAGAACCCTGACAACAAGAAGGAGAGCTAATCGATTAGGGATAATATTCTGCGCACTTAAGGCTCAGACTCCGGATCCAGACCTGCTAGTTTTGAGCTCTCACACTTACTCAGTGACCTTGGGCAAGTTACTTAATCTCTCTGTGCCTCAGGGTCAAAGATGTAAAATACAGACAATATCATTACATATTTCATGAGGTTATTGTATGGGTTTAAAGAGACTATGTATAATCGGTTGGATCATATATAAGTTCTAGAGTGCGGCAAAAACTAAATATATGTGAGACATTTTATTTTGTAATATCAAGCATGACAAAAGCAAGAAGTTTTCAGAAGGAATATGTAGAGCACATAGAGATATTTCAAGGTATCCTCTTCTCTCTCACCCCCTTCACTTTGAAACTTTGATGCTATCTTACCTTTGAACAAACATAAATATTCTATATGAAGGCTTCTTTTATTTTTTTAATTGAAGTATAGTTGATTTGCAATGTTGCGTTAGTTTCTGCTGTACAGCAAAGTGATTCAGTTATACATACATACGTATATTCATTCTTTTTCATATTCTTTTCTATTATGGTTGATCACAGGATATTGAACATAGTTCCCTGTGCTATACAGTAGGACCTTGTTGTTTATCCATTCTATATATAATAGTTTGCATCTCCTAATCCCAACCTCCCAATGCATCCCTCCCCGTTGGCAACCACAAGTCTGTTCTCTCTGTCTGTCTCTGTTTGTAGATAAGTTCATGTGTGTCATATTTTAGATTTCACACATAAGTCATATCGTATGGTATTTGTCTTTCTCTGTCCGATTTACTTCACTTAATATGTTAATCTCTAAGTCCATCCGTGTTGCTGCAGATGGCATTATTTCATTCTTTTTTATGGCTGAGTAATATTCCATTGTGTATATATGTACCACATCTTCTTTATCCGTTCATCTGTTGATGGACATTTAGGTTGTTTCCGTGTCTTGCCTATTGAAGACTACTTTTAAAATATCTGCTTGGGAGTTCCCTGTTAGTGCAGTGGTTAGGACTCCATGCTTTCACTGCCAAGGGCCTGGGTTTAATCCCTGGTTGGGGAACTAAGATCCCGCAAGCTGCACAGCACGGCTGAAAAAAAAAATCTGCTTAACATGATTTTTTTATCCTTTGAATTCAGAATGTTTCAGCACAGGGAGGGGCTTATAAGAATTGCCTCTATTTTTTTTTTTTTAAAGTTGATCTGGTTGATCTAAAATCAGGTCTGCCTTTCCACTCTGGGTATTTGCCTCCAGTGGCACTAAGAAACCATGATGCTTCTCTTTCTTC
Source organism: Kogia breviceps (assembly GCF_026419965.1). NCBI lineage: Eukaryota > Metazoa > Chordata > Mammalia > Artiodactyla > Physeteridae > Kogia > Kogia breviceps. The sequence goes on from NC_081327.1 coordinate 9,649,765, forward strand.
TTAGAGATCGCTCCACTGGTATCTATAATGGAGAGAAGAGGGAAGGTGGAAGTCAGGAGGCCTAGATGCTGGGCTTAGCTCCATTCCTGGCTCACTGGGAGCCCTTGGGCAGTTAATTCCCTTACTCCTAGTGAGGCAGGCTGTGTAGGGGCTGGGAGCAAGGACTCAGGCCACAAATCATCTGGGTTCATCACCTAGTGCAGTGATTCTCAGCCCTGACTGCATCCTGAAATCACCTGGGGGGCTTTCCAAAATTACGGATGCCTTGACAGATTCTAATTTAGTTTTAGCAGGGCATAAGCATTTTTTTAAGCTCTCCTGCAATGTCAACATGCTGCCAGGGTCGAGAGCTACCATCTGGAAAGTTAAGGCTCGGAGTGAAAATCCTGGTTTTTCTGTTGGCTACTGGATTATCAGGAAGAAGCTACTTAACTCTTCCTGTGTCTTAATTTCCTTATTGTCCCTACCTCTGTCTTACTGTTGTGAAGATTAAATCAGATATTACATGTAAAGCACTTAAATTAGTGCCTTAATATGCATAAGTCCTCAATAGATGTCAGCTGCTGTAATTATTAATGGCAGAATTTTGTTAATGCCTACATTATGGGATGGAGACCACCAGGAGTCAATTGGGTATGGCGAGGATTTCTTATTTTACAGTGAATGGTGAATATGGCCATCTAATGTAAAGTAACATTTGATGGGCTGACATTTGAGTGGGGAACCTGAAGGAAGGGAAGGGTCATCCATATGACAGTTCCAGACACATATAAGTCCATTTCCAGGGTTGGCTTTCAGATTTGCATTGTGCCCTGTTCTCTTCATTCTCCCAGGCTCTGTCTCTGTTGTAAAAGATTAGCTTCCAGGTTTGTACTTTTTTTCCCCCGGAATTTAAGGAGCTCTGAATTGCTGCTAGGTTTTAAAACCACATATGTTACCACATCAGCTTTCTTTCCCCTTAATTCTCACGGGAGAAATATCCCAGCAAGAGCTGAAGGACCACTCTGCTTTCACACTGAATTCCAGGCAGTGGGTGATAAAGGTACTTTTCTCCCAAGCTTGCAAGTTATTCCAACCATTCCAAGGCCTCACAGCCCCTTAGACATTAGCATCACTTTCCAATGTGATGTTCTAAGGCAAAAATGACTTTAAACTCTGTCTGAAAAATCCCCTGCTAATCCCATCTGTGAACATTTTATTAACTATTTCGAGTAGGGCCCTGATGTCCAGATTGTGTGGTGTGGCCCTGATTCTGAAACATTCAGCTCGGCAGAGTTATGTAGAGGCTCTACATCTTCATCAAGCCCCTGCCACAAGAAAAGAGACAACTTTTTTTTTTTGAAGTATAGTTGATTTAGAATGTTGCGTTAATTACTGCTGTGCAGTAGTACATATATATACATTCTTTTTTTAAAGAAGATGTTGAGGGTAGTTTGTTAGCTTATTTATTTATTTTTGCTGTGTTGGGTCTTGGTTTCTGTGCGAGGGCTTTCTCTAGTTGTGGCAAGTGGAGGCCACTCTTCACCGCAGTGCGTGGGCCTCTCACTATTGTGGCCTCTCTTGTTGCGGAGCACAGGCTCCAGACGCGCAAGCTCAGTAGTTGTGGCTCACAGGCCTAGTTGCTCCGTGGCATGTGGGATCCTCCCAGACCAGGGCTCGAACCCGTGTCCCCTGCATTAGCAGGCAGATTCTCAACCACTGCACCACCAGGGAAGCCCTACGTTCTTTTTTAAAATATTCTTTTCCATTATGGTTTATCATAGGATATTGAATATAGTTCTCTGTGCTATACAGTAGGACCTCATCTATCCATTCTATATATAAAAGTTTACATCTGCTAACCCCAGCCTCTCACTCCGTCCCTCCCCCAACCCCCTCCCCCTTGGCAACCACCAGTCTGTTCCAGAAGAGACAACTTTTTTTTTTTTAAGATTTAATTTTATTTATTTTTGGCTGCATTGGGTCTTCATTGCTGCACACGGGGTTTCTCTAGTCATGGCGAGCGGGGGCTACTCTTTGTTGCAGTGCACGGGCTTCTCCTTGCAGTGGCTTCTCGTTGCGGAACACAGGCTCTAGGTGCACAGGCTTCAGTAGTTGTGGCACGTGGGCTCATTAGTTGTGGCTCACGGGCTCTAGAGGGCAGGCTCAGTAGTTGTGGTGCACAGGCTTAGTTGCTCTGCGGTATGTGAGATCTTTCTGGACCAGGGCTCGAACCCGTGTCCCCTGCATTGGCAGGTGGATTCTTATCCACTGTGCCACTGGGAAAGTCCCCAGGAGAGACAACTTTTAATTGATGTTCTTACAGGGAGGGGAGTGAAGTTCTCAAAACACTTCCTCTGAAGTCATGTAACAGTGAATTGAAAAATTGAAAAAAAAATCTCAGACGTTTAGATGTCTGTCTAAATTTAGAAACTTAGGAATCATAGTAACGGTAAATAGTTTAGAAAAGAAATTTCTAAACCTAAAATTATTTGGGGGTTTATCAAGAACTCACAATAGTTGGGAGACAACTCGTAGTCAATGTCAATCTAGAAAAATAAGATTAGGTGTCCAGAAATCTAGGTTGTGCAGAAATTTCCAGGCATGTTTTAAATATCTAGATTTTAAACTTCTAGTTTTAAATATTGAATATTTAGACTAACATAAGCCCAAATGTGCTAGAGTATTGACTATGTTATTGGTTTTCATTAAAATTTCCACTTAATGCAACTACATCATTTATTATGTAAGATTCTACAGGACTTTAGTGAAACTCAGTTTAAAAAAAAAGCAACAAGTTATCAGTATGTATCAAACCCCAAACCTCTCTCAGTGTAAAACTGACACTTACACATAATACTTAATTCTCCCTTGTGACTTAATCTTTTCTATAGCACAAACTCTTCTAAACTCGGCCTCAGAATATTCTCCACGAAGGAGCACAACCTCTAAATAACATGGTATTTCCATCTGCTTTTCCCATTATAATTCCATTACCATAAGTAGTGAATTCTTTTGCCAAAACTTGTGAAGTTTCAATCTTCATTGAGGTGGCATTTTTGGGTTGGTTTTTGTTTGTTTGTTTGTTTGTTTTTGTTTTTAGTTGTTTGTTAGTGTTGTCGTTTTTGTCACTTTGCAGCCAGCTGATGTCTAATTTGGTCTTCAGTGGGTCTCACTTAATGCCTAGTGGAGCCTAGTGGACCACTTACTGGTTTCTGAAGCCTTGTAAATCAGAGAACATGTTACATGGTGAAAAACGTAAGCTGAACCTTCCCAGAGTTTATTAAAGTTTCCTTTAGTGCCTTAAGTGTGAAATCTTGAAATCTCTGAACAAGGCAGTCACATGTCCACACTTCTGAATTCTCTGTCCTCATAGGAGGCAAACAAAGAAAGTGAGGTGGAAACAAAGAGCTTTCCTGCTAGCAATTCTAGCAACAGCTTGCCAGTGATTTAACCAGGTGTCAAAAGTCTATGATAGATCGTTCTCATTTCCAGAAACGAGGCAGTTCCTCCTGTAAGTATAGGCGGGAACTAGCTCAGTTTTCTGAAGACAAAAATTATATCTTGAACCATAAAGGGGGTGGTTCCAATAATGTGAAAAATTCAGCTGCCCTCCTCGTGAGGCTCAGCGTCTGGGTGGAAAACATGTCTGACCGAAGCACAGGATAAGCAGAGTAGATGTCAGCAAGTTGCCATGAAAAAAGAACCACGAAGTATGATTGGTGTGTTGGCGGCTTGGTTGTATCTTAGACCACTATGACATTCATTCAGAGAGTTTGCAAACGAGAGAAATCTCGGGCTTCCCTGGTGGCGCAGCGGTTGAGAATCCGCCTGCCGATGCAGGAGACACGGGTTCGTGCCCCGGTCCGGGAAGATCCCACATGCCGCGGAGCAACTAAGCCCGTGAGCCATGGCCGCTGAGCCTGCGCGTCCGGAGCCTGTGCTCCGCAACGGGAGAGGCCACAACAGTGAGAGGCCCGCGTATCGCAAAAAAAAAAAAAAAAAAAAAAAAAGAAAAGAGAGAAATCTCCTAACTCCAGGAATTATGGAAAAGCCAGAATGAAGCTAGTAACCAGTGATCAGCGTAGAATAATTCACACAGCAAAGAAAAGCTGCCTGTGTCCCGCGTGTGCAAAAGCCTTCAGTAATGTCTCCGACTTTGATCTTCACCAGCGAGTCTACTTCCGAAAGACGCTTTACACGTGTGACGAATGCGGGAGAGGCTTCTGTTACAGCTCAGCTCATTGTATTCATTGGAGGCTTCACGTGGGAGGAAAATGCTTTAGGTTTGGTAAGGGCTTCGTTCAGAGCTCACAAATATGGGAAGGGCTTCAGCTGTAGATCAGCACTTAGTGTCCACTGCAAAATCCAGACAGGAGAGAAACGCTATCAACGGCCAGGAGTGTGCGGTAGGGCCTTTATTCACACCTGGCACCCTCAGGGCCACTAGAGAATCCACACTGAGGAGAAGCCCATCATCCCTGATGTATGTGGGAGGAGCTTCCATCACACACCCGCACAGAATGCTTACTGGAAAGTTCACGTGGGAGAGAAAGTGTCCAAATGTGAGGAAAGCAGGAAGGGCTTCATTTGTAGCTCAAATCTTTACATTCATCAGGGGGTTCCCCACGGGATAGAAACCCTATAAATGTGAGGAATCTGGCAGGGGCTCAGCCAGCTCTAACACTCCTAGGCCTAGCATCAGATCCACCCTGGAGAGCGGCCGTGTGTATCCTGAGTAAGTGACGAGGGCCTCAGTCTTCAAGTCTTCAGGCCCGTCAAGGGGTCCACACTGGAGAGAAGCAAATACGAGCGTGTGGGAAGAACTTCAGGAGAAACTCCCAGTCTGAAATCCATACAGGAGAGAATCCCTATTTTTTTAAAAAAGAGCTGCTTCTATCAATTCATATTTTAAAGTCCATCAGAAGGCACCCAGTTGAAGGAAACCTTATAAGCGTGAGGAGTACGGGCAGGGCTTGAAGTTGGAGTTTGCGACGTCACGTTCAGTTTTCTACCTGGTGAGAAACCATACAAATGCAAGGAGTGTGGAAGAGACTTCAGTCATAGCGCAGACCTTAAAATTCATTGTAGGATCCACCCAGGACAGAAACCCTGTAATTGCAAGGACTGTGGAAAGGGCTTCGGTGAGGCCATCAGAGAGACAGCAGTGAAGAGAAAACATTCAGAAGTGAGAAGCAAAGGGTAAAGCCTGTGTCAGAATCTACAGCCTCAAGCCTTCCAGAGAGCCCGCACGCGGGGTTGGGGGCATGGGGAGAAACCCATGACATTGTGAGGTGTGTGGGAAAGTCTTCACTGGATTGATTGGAAGACCCACGTGGAAGAGAAGCGCTACAAATAGGCGCTGTGTACTGAGTGCTTCGGTTACACCTCAGGACTTCAGCTTCGCCATAGTCTGCGCTCCGGAGACAAAGCAGACAAATACGAAAGCGTATATAGTACGGTATTCAGATGGTTCTTGTGACTTCAGAATCAGCAGACTGTTCACATAGGAGAGAAACCTTACCACTACGAGCTACGCGGCCAGCGCTTCACTTGGAGATCACATTTTGTAAATCATCACATTTATCCGAGATGAATTTTGAAGAAGTGGTGCGAGTGGGAGGAACTTTATCAGAGGATCCACGTCGGGAAACAGTTCTTATGAAGTGGTGTCTGTCAGAGACTTCAGTGAGGTCTAAATTCATCTAATCCTTTGGTCAAATAGGAGAGAAAATATTTTCACTCAAGTCTGTGTTTCAGGGACTTCCCTGGCGGTCCAGTGGTTAAGACGCTGCGCTTCCACCGCAGGGGACATGGGTTCAGTCCCTGCATGGGGAACTAAGATCCCACATGCCGCGTGGCCAAAAAAATAATAAAGTCTGTGTTTCAGCCATAGCTCGACACATCCCAGTGGTTAAGAGCCCACGCAGCAGAGAACGCTTGTAAGTGGTACACTAAGGGCATCGGTCAGAACGGTGGCATTTATCACACATTACTCAGGAGGGAGGCCTTAGAAAGGATGGCTACGATCAGGTCCTTAAAAGTGTGATCATAGACGCCAAAATGGACTTCCACTAGGATGTAAGCTCCACGAGGGCGGAGCTTTTGTTCACTGCTGAAGCCACGCAGCCTTACTAAGCATTGCTTAGTGCTTTGTAGGTGTGCTCAGAACTTGTTTGTTATATGACTAAAGCGAGAAAATGTATATAAAAGGGGGAGAATTATATTAAGTTCATCTGAAAAATTTCATATAAAATATATTCAGAAGAATCCAACGGTCTTAATAAAACCAATTCAAGTAGACAGTCAAAGTGCAGAAGACCACCAATAGTACTACAATTCATCATCTAATTTGGTCTTACACTGGTGTGGGATTGGCTCCTGTTCTCTCCGCAGCCTTTGTTCTTAATAGTGAGTGGGAAGATTTCGGGGCGATCAAGGAAAACGATATGACCAGGAAGTGGCAGTGGTACCCAGTCAGGTTCCTTGGGATGGCGCTTTGATAAGATCGCATGTGTGCAGGGAAGTCTCAGAGCATGAGACCTCCCAGAGGCTACGGTGGGTGGCGGCCACCACCACCACTGAGAAGAGAAAGAGGGCACGGGACCTTCTGGGGGAGGTGGGGGTTGGAGTGGGGGGCTTGCAGGTCTAAGTGATGTCGCTCGGCAGTACAAGGCAGAGCCTTGGGGTCAGAGAACTCCGAAAGGCAGCAGCTGCTTAGGGTCTGTTACAGCTCCAGGGTTTGTCTTAATCTCTGGCTAGCAGGTGTTGGATGCAATTTTGCAGAGTGTACAAAATAAGCAGGCTCCAAATGACTTCAAATGTGCTCATTTGGGCTGTGTTAAAATAATTGATTACATGAGGATTTCAGTTTGGTACCAGCAGGCTTTTGAGCTCATGGTCCCAGGCTTCTATAAAGAAGTAGATAACATAGAACAACAAGGTCCTACTGTATAACACAGGGAACTGTATTCAATATCTTGTGATAAACCATAAGGGAAAAGAATACGAAGAAGTATATATATATATATATATATATATACACACACGTATAACTGAGTCACTTTGCTGTACAGCAGAAATTAACACAACATTGTAAATCAACTATACTTCAATTTTTAAAAAGTAAACAACATAGGGCCAATAAACGGGCTATCGTTGGCTGATTTACAGAACAGTTCTCAAATTGGGTTCTCTGTATTTGGGACTCTGTTTCATATTTCATCTCTTGTAAACGATCTGAATTCAGCTATCCTTTATGATTTTTGTGATGGTATAGCCTGGCTAAAAAATTACTTTTGTTAATCTTTCACTAACTGGATACTCCATAACATTTAAATCTTTTGACCCCACTAGAGTGTTAAAGTAGAATTTTACTGTAACACTTAGAAAGTGTCAAAAGTAGTTGCTAATGACAAAAGTTGTCACAGTAAACTTTAAACTGATAATTAGTTTTTTTATTCTTCAACTTTTCATTGAGGCTTTGATGTGATTATATTGAGTGCTATAGCATTTCTCCCATCAACATTTGTTAGGTAGGGCTGTGTTGGATTTGAAGAATATTAATTTTGTCAAGTTCCCTATCCAACGTTCCCCCTCCTAATCCTCAAGAAAAAAAAAATTTTTTTTTAATTGTTGCATGTGGTCATTTTATTTTCAGATGTTTTCATTATTGGTGTAGGCTTGACATTCTTACACAGTTTTCTCTATGGGTAGCTGTAAAAAATGTGTAAGTTTCAGAGAGGAGTTAGTATATTTTGAAATGTTTAATGTGTATCTCTCTTCCATCTGCAAATCTTAGAACAGGAATTTAAATTTAAATTAGGAAATTTCAAGCGTAGAAAAGATAAGTACCATGAATGATGTCACTGAGTTTTCAACAAATGGATATAACGAGTGTTCCTCAATAAGAATTTGAATAAGATTTGATATACTTTGATATGCTTTTAATAACATGGAGCTGTTAAAATGATGGCACAAACACGACGGGACATAATCGGATTTACGGAAAATAGGTCCTGTCTACAGATTAATATCAAAAACACATGAACATATGTACGTATGTATATGTGCATCAGATAGCATGTGAAGGACACCTCGTATAAACAACGCCTTGTTCTGATAAGGAGGATTTTCTGGAATGTTTCTTCTACTGTTTAGATTTTGCAGTGAGTGTCAGTTTACTCAAGCAATGAATCTATGTAAAATGGGATCTCTGAAATTATCAAGTAAACTCACCCACACTCTTTCAAGTGAGGTCATCCCCTTGAGAGCTACAGAGCTGTGTTCTGTTCTTATGGCTGCCTCTCCTTTTGGGGAGAATCTCGCCACTGCGTAGATTGGGGGCTGGGACAGTGACCCGCTTCTCATGGAGTGCGACCTCTGCTGGATGAGCCGGATACTGCACTGGTCTTACTTGCCAGCCTCTCCTGGTTGATAAAACTATGTTCTGGAGTTGCTGCTTCCTGATGATACGGAAATAACTGGAAGCAGCACAGAACCAGAGGGCACCTTCGTTCCCCCTAGGTCATGAGGCTTTTCATTCTCCTTAGGCTTATAGCTCTTAGGAGTGACGTTTGCTGCTTAGCAATTCTGTTTCATTTTGAGTATTTTCCTCCTGTGAGGCAATACTGTCTGAACGCACGCTCACCCTTCCTCTTTCCCTGACAAGTAAGTGATGTCTGGCTTCAGTACAGAACTGTGGGCTTGCTATTCTAAGTAGAAAGTGCTTCTACTTAACTTCTGTGTTCCTGCTTTGTAGAGGAAAAGTTCAATATCAATGGATTCTTTTGCTTTTATGAGTAAGCTTGTTCTTTCTGCTTGGAGGGTTCCAAGATTTTCACTTTAATCTTAGAATTCCAGAATCCTGCCAAGACGGGAATTTTTTGTTTTCTCATCAATCCAGGCATGACCTCGGGTAGCCTTATCAGTCTGCAGTGTTGTTTCTTCAGATCAAGAAAAATGTTTGTTCATTATCTAGTTCATTATCTTCTTTCTTGCCTCTGTTGTTTCCTTCTCCAATTTTCAGAATTCCTTTTACTCACATGATAAATTTCCAGGATATACGTTTCACGTCTCCTCTCTTCCCATCATTGATTTCCAACTGATTGTATTTCTGTGCTGTATTTTGAGAAATTTCTTTCCTTAGTCTTTGAGATATTTTACTATCTTTGGCCTCGTCATTGGTAATCCTCCCCTTAAATTCATCTACTGAGACTTTTAATTGGCAAAGTGGAGATGGGACTTAGATGAGTGTGTGTGTCCTTGCTTATGCACTTATGCACACATACATGCTGAACTTCAGTTTCCTTAAATAATCCTATTATCATTTTTTTTAAATTCAAGTTTCATCCCTCTTCTCTTGCATCTCAGTTTCTGCAGGTGTGTGTTTTTTGTTGCAGCTAGTCTTCTGTCTTGGTTATTGGGACATCCTAGGTGACAGCGGACATCTAGGTACTAGAAAGTAGAATTATATCAATCCCCGTGAGTGCGGTGACCCTATCTCCCAGTTGTCTATAATACTGCCAGATTATATCTATTGCCTTAGTGTAATTAGGAACTGTACCCGTTTTCACTTTCCAAAATGTCCCAATTTAGGGAATTCCCTGGCCGTCCAGTGGTTAGGACTCGGCACTTTCATTGCTGGGTAACTAAGATCCTGCAAGCCGCGTGGCCAAAAAAATAAAATAAAATAAGACCACTGTTTTTCACATATTTGCTGTTATTTTTTTTCCTGTTCAAAGGTGTTTTGCCCAGGATTTGTATTGGCTTCATTTGGTCTTTGTTCAGATGTTTCCAGTTCTACCTATGAAGTGGTCTCTTTGTCAAAAGTGATGAACTTAAATCTAATCAGTAAACTGGGATGAAGTGAGAGAGTGGTATGGACATATATACACTACCAAATGTAAAATAGATAGCTAGTGGGAAGCAGCCGCATAGCACAGGGAGATCAGCTCGGTGCTTTGTGTCCTCCTAGAGGGGTGGGACAGGGAAAGTGGGAGGGAGACGCAAGAGGGAGGAGATATGGGGGTATATGTATACGTATAGCCTGTTCACTTTGTTATACAGCAGAAATGAACACACCATTGTAAAGCAATTATACTCCAATAAAGATGTTTAAAAAATTAGGACATTTTATATCAGGCCATTTAATAAATATTTTTCAAAATGTGAACTGCAAAAAAAAAGTCTAATCAGGCTTTTAGATTTAAATTTTATTTGATAGGAAACACATAGGCTAGAAGAAGAAATTATTTAATGACACAAAAAATAAACAATGGAGTGAAACTGAGCAGGACCCTCTGGGGTCCTCCTGGGCACAAATGCCTTTCTGTCATCCCCATCCCCCCCTAGTTTTGTCAATTTTTGAAAACTTGCATAATAAAAAGCTACAAAATGTATTTCCTGCCTAGGAGAAAAACCATGGTTTCCTGGTTCACTTGGCTTATTCACTCACCAGACACTATTTGTATCAGGAGCAGAATAGAAATATGTACTGAAATGTCTGAAGCCAAATGAATTAGAAAACAATTCAGGATTTTATATATGCATACATCACAATATTAAATTCCCTGCAATGGAGCTGCTTTTGTTTGCCATGACAACCACTGTGTTTTTTTTTAATGAAGTTCAAGATATTTTGCTTTTACAGCCTAATCGATGTGGGTATAGCCTTTTTGCAAATTCTTAGCGTATTGGAATGAACCACTCATTCCACAGAACCCTCTCAAGAGCCCTTAGGTGCCTTGATGAATAAAGGAAGCAAAGGAGTCAAAACACTTTATTCCAACCTCTCCCCTCCCCCCAAGACAGACAGCTTGGAAACTGAAGACTGAGACTTCCTACCTACCTACCTTCCCTCCCACAATTTACTGTGTACATTAACATAACTAGTCAGTTTTACTAGCATTCCTTTACTATTCCAGAAGATTCCTGCCCAAACAAATTGCTTGATTGTTCATTAAAGGAACTTCCACAAGCATCCATCAGCTCTTCTATCTCTTTAAAGAACATCAACAGTTTGCACCTGTAGGTTTCTTGCCTACAAAAATCCTTGCTCTTCCCACCAATCCTGGACTGCAGCATCATGACCGTCATGCAATCCCATTCGTCTTTTGCACTGAAAGACCCCGCCTTAAACCACACTTCCAATTCTCAGCGAATTCCAGCCTTGTCTTCCTGGCTCCGCGGACACTGTCAAGGTGCGGGAGCTCTGTGGAGGTGGTGTCACCACGTAGCAATAAACTACGTTTTTGTCTCATTAACAGGTTTTATTGCTGATATTTGGGGAGTCAGCATTGGAAACAAGTTCGAAATCCAGTGTTCCTTAAGTTCTGTGTTAGGCAGTTCAGCCTAGGTTACTTTTACGTTTCCCACTTTTTAGTCTACCCTTTGCCTCCGCTAAAATGTTGGGTTTTAACTTATTTTCGTAGACAAGCCTATCTTTTCTCATACGGCCGCATTTTTTAAAAGTTCTCAATTATTGTTACCCGAAAAACTATCTGCTTACGTTGTTTTCTCATGAGCTTTAAGAAATGAGTAAAACAAAAGGAATCCTACAGTTCCACCAACAGTGACTAAATCCGAGCCCGCTCCACTGTCAAAACCCGAGACAGCTGGTGGGAAGAGCGGTTCTGCGAACTTCGTTCTGGGAAATGTAGTCCAGGAGGTTTGTGAAATCTGAGGCGCTTCAGCCTGGGGATTCTGGGAAGTGTAGTCCGGGAACTGTGTGTAGCCCGAGGCACTTCCGCTCCGGGAAGGCGAGGTCGGGGCCGAGATTACTCCCTGGGCGGTGAGTTAATCCAGCGTCCCTGTGATCCCTCCGAGCCTTCTCGGCCTCTGCGTGGGGCCACCCGGTCCTCGCTCCTGGGACAGGGAAGCCGTGGCGAGCGGCGGAGGGCGGAGGGGGCAGCGGCGGCGGTGTGCATCCCCTCGGCGAACCTCCCGCGTCGGGGGCGGGCTCGCGTCCTACGTTGAGTTTGACGGTCTCCCGCGCTCTGTGCTCCCCTAGCCCTCCTACCGCAACTACGGGCCAGCTCTGTCTGTTTCTTGCGGTAAATTATTGAGCGGGTTGCTTAATCTCTCTCTGCCTCAGTTTCCTCCGGTTAGTTCCTTCGCAATGATGTTCTTTCGAGGATTAAGTGAGATTATATTTAAAAAGCTTAAAAACAGTGCCTAATGCATGGTAAAATGTTGGATGTTACCATAAATTCAATGATAATACTTAGCCGCCCTGTTGTTGGGAAGTTCCTGCGAGCCTGGGATGGGGTCAGAGCTCCAGCTGCAGACCCATTGTCCCTTCCCTGATCACTGAGGTAGGTTTGTTCTTGGATTCCTGGATTCTTTCTGGACGCTTGTTTAGGAAGGAGAGTTATCTTCAGCTGGACCCTGGGAAAAGTCCTCTGTGGTTTATCCCAGACAGAGAAATGATCGTGGTCACGGCTTTGCACAGTGCCTGCGATGTAGCCAGGCTTCAGTTAAAAATGTTCAGTATTGTGTAACAACCTCGTATTGTTAATTTAAATGCAACACGATTTCTTAGCCTTAGGTTTTTATTAGTCATTGTTTACCTTCATGCATATGCGAGAAGAAACTTCGTTCTTTCAGCTTAATAACACGTGCAAGTAGTTACACCTATTAAGGGGGAAAAAAACCCGTGGCAATTTAACGTTCATTAACAACAGCATAAATCATCTGTGAGACCACCAGTAAGAATTAGGCTTTTTTTTGGAGAGTAAGGGTAAGTAAAGGGACAGAGTCATCATCTCTGAATTTTGTGTTTCCTAAGATTCATCTTCTGTAAAGCAGATTCGCAAAGGCAGTTTTATGACTTAAGAGCACCTGCTTGTCTGAAGCTGCAGAAGGGAATGCTGGCATTATTGTACCCATTTACAGGTAGACTGGATTGAGGCACAGAGAGATTAATAACTTGCTCAAGGTTTATGCGACTAGTAAGTAGAAAGTGATAAGTAGAAATACCAGAATTTGAACCCAGGCATTTTGGCCCTGATGTCAGAAGCTCAGCTTCTCTGTACACGGGTGTGGAATTGAATCTCGGAGACAGAGTTTTGGGTGAAGTAGAAAAGGATAGCTTTATTACTTTGCCAGGCAAAGGGGGACATGGTGGGCTCCTGCCTCGAAAAACTGTGTCCCCAGTTGGAGAGGAGAGTGGGAAGTTTTATAGTAATTGTTCAAGAAGGGCGTGATCAGCTCGTGGACATTCTCCTGATGGGTTGGCGGTGAGGTAAGTGGGAGTCGCAACCTGAAGGTTGCGACTGGTCTGGGGTCTGGTCTACATGCTTGTGGGCACCATACCATTATTAACTTCTCCCACCTGGAAGGGGTTTCAGTATCTGCAAAACAGCTGAAAGATATTGTTGTGTGTATCCATTGGTGGGGAACCAGGACCTTGCCCCAAGGCTGCACTATTGTTTCTCTAGACTGTTTGTTCCTCCCTTTTCTTGCATCCCCTCCCTTCCCTAATGAACAACTGCTTGAATCTGCCCGTTGGAACTCAGGGTCATGGAGACTGAATGAAGGCTATTTCCTGTAGTCAAAGAAATGGGGGACACAGAAAGGCTTTGTGCCCAGGAGCCCCACGGGGCCCTGCTTCGTATCAGCCCCACTAAGTTGTTGGTACTTCCTGTCTGCCTCTCACTTCCTCTAATAGCCAGCCTCAGGAATACTCTGGGAGCTACAAGGAACATGTGGGTGAGGGCTGTTTATGGATTGTTCATGAACTAAGGCAGCTGGCGGAGGAGGCCCAGGGGAAGCTGGAATCCAGCCCCTGTTCTCACTGGGTTACATTGTCACTGCATTTGCCTAGAGAAAGGGGCCCCTCTTCCAGATCACATGAAGTACCACGTGGACTAGCACTGTTCCCAGCATCTCTCTCATGATGGCTTTCTTTCCCTTCCCCAGTTTTGCCTTCTCCGAACTCGGCCTTTCCCCAGAAGGAAGAGGAAGAAAATGACTAAATTCCGGGTAAGTCAGGTTTGCTTTTCTGTTTCTTAAAATGGCATCTCATTTCACAAAGACTGGACACATTTTTCTCCTGCTCAGGAAGGGTAAAGGGAACCAGAGGCACTTGAGGAATTGTTGTATGGTGGCCCCTTGCTTTTTGTTTATTTCCACATAATGATGTGAAAATTAATAGATAATTTTTAAAAATAAAAATGTTCCCATAATCAATTATACTCCAATATAAAACAAAAAGTTAAAAAATAAAATAATAAATTCATTACCCCAAAAAAACCAGTTCCCACGTTATAAATATGTTTACAAATCAGTTTTCGTTTTCTCACATTCCTTTTCATTAGTGTTTATGTGTGTTGATTTGTAACCACAGTTTTCAATACCATTTTCGATTTTTATTTTTTTAATTTATTTAAATTTGCGTTTTGGCTGCGTTGGGTCTTCGTTGCTGTGCGCGGGCTTTCTCTAGCTGTGGCGAGCAGGGGCTACTCTTCGTGGTGGTGCGCGGGCTTCTCATTGCGGTGGCTTCTCTTGTTGTGAAGCACAGGCTCTAGGCTTGCAGGCTCGGTAGTTGTGGCTCACGGGCTCTAGAGTGCAGGCTCAGTAGTTGTGGCGCACGGGCTTAGTTGCTCCGCGGCTTGTGGGATCTTCCCGGACCAGGGCTCAAACCCGTGTCCCCTGCCTTGGCAGGAGGATTCTTAGCCACTGCGCCACCAGGGAAGCCCCACATTTTGGATTTTTTAAATTGTATAGCTCCCACAACTTAAATGGTCACATCATTTTCCATAGTTTACCTAGTGTTTTTTTCTATTGTCCATATTTATGTGGTTTATGAATTTTCCCATTATAAGATGTTTGCAGTGACCATTTTCCTACATATAACCTTTCTTCCCAAACAGGAATTCTGAGAGTTCTGCCATTTTCTTCCTAAAAGTTTGGGAACTCAATTGTTTTCTCATGGGGAGCCTCACGTTTTGTGGCTGGAATGTCTAACGTATGGTTTTGTGAAACAGAGTCCAGCTGATACTGAACTAAGAGAAAATAATTTTGTTTTCAAACAAGAACTAGATTCTTTAATTCTAAGTTACACCATATGTATTATAGTTAAGTATCTGTTTTGTTCACTGCCATGTTAGTATATTTTAAAGAGGTACACACTGATTTTGAAAAGTCTAGTAGCAGCAGGGACTTGCCAGGCATTTACTCCATGGAGCAGCTGTGTAAGGATATAGATGGTCTTATCTGCATTTTAACAGAAACAGATTTGTGAACTTTAAGATACCTGTGAAAATCCACTCAGTCCCCAGCTGACACTGAAGTTTCCGTTGCCCGAGCCAGGACTTTCAGGTGTCCAGTGAGGATGAGTGGGGAGACCCAGAAGAGACTGCTCCTCTTGGGCCGCTGAGGCCACATTGTATGTATGCCTGGCATGGTTGGAGGACTCCAAAAATAACACTGCCCTCAGTTTGTTCCTTTTCTTAGTGCCTGTCTCTTCTTTGCCAGATGAGTCAACTAGTTGTTTAATAGACATATACTCAGGACTCCAGTCAGAAACAAATGTCGAGATGAGCTAAGACTTCAGAGAAATAACTTTTTTTTTGGCTGAGCAGCTTGTGGGATCTTAGTTTCCTAGCCAGGGGTCAAAGCCGGGACCCTGGCAGTGGAAGCACCGAGTCCTAACCGCTGGCCTGCCAGGGAATTCCCTAGAGAAATAATTTTATTTGTCATAAAGGAAAACGCCATATGCTAAGGCATGAGACACAGGAAACGAGTGAGGGGTGAAGGTGGGAATTTGTACATGCTAGAAAAGGCTTAATATTCTTCATAGGAATCTTACTGATGCATCACCTACCTCAGTAGGATCACGAGCAAGGCAAATGAACAAGCGATATGTGGGGGGAAAATATTGAAAGAGATGTTTTTTTGTTTGTTTGTTCTGTTGTCTCACTGCTGTGGCCTCTCCCGTTGCGGAGCACAGGCTCCGGACGCGCAGGCTCAGTGGCCATGGCTCACGGTCCCACCCGCTTCGCGGCATGTGGGATCTTCCCGGACCGGGGCACGAACCCGCGTCTCCCGCATCGGCAGGCAGACTCTCAACCGCTGCACGATCAGGGAAGCCCGAAAGAGATGTTTTGATGAAGTTAAATAAATGGAAATTTTTAAAAAGAGCTATTTTTATCACTTACCAAATTACCCAAGATTTAAGAAGTAAGATAATGTCCACTTTGGGCCAGAGTATGGAGAATCAGGAACACTTTTGATCTGTTACAGGAAGAGTTAATTGGGAAAATTGCCATTTTACTAGCAAAGGTGCATATTTTTTTTGACACTGCAGTTGCCACTTTTTGGAACTTAGCCTAAGGAAATAACCAGACAAGTTGGCTAAGATCTGTGTGAAAATGCGTTTTCTGCAGCATTATTAGTAAGTTTAAAATCTTAAATTATTGTATTGTTGTTTAATTATTTGGAATGATTAAATGTATATTTTTTCACTTTTATGAAATACCATGCAGCCGTGAATAATGATGATAATAGTAATAGTGAGGGCTGACATTTTTTGAGTATCTAACGTGATACTCCCTGGAGGTCGAAGTGGTTAAGACTCCGTACTTCCACTGAATGGGGCACAGGTTCTAAGATCCCGCATGCCTTGCAGCGAGGCAGGGGGGAAAATAAAGTGTCAGATATATCCTAAACCCTTTGCATATTCTCATTTAATCCCATCAAGTACCCTATGATGGTGTGCCCTTGTACAGATGGGGAAATTGAGCTATTGAGAAGTTAGGTGACTTGTCCAAGGTCACAAAGGTAGTAATGGACAGAGCCTTAGAGTGTGAACTGAGGCAGTCAGTCTCCAAAGCCTGTGCTCTTAACCTGGACACTGAATGCTGCCACAGTTGACAGGTACAGCAGGTACCTGAGACAGAGTGAACTACCTACCTGCCCCCACGGAGGTACTGAAGGCTGGTTAGATTGGCAGTCATTGACAAAATAGTGGTACTGCCCAGTGAGAGAAGGAGATAGGCACTATTGTTGTAAATACCATTGGGACTAAATTAACTCAACATTTCTTACAAAATTTGGCACTTTCAGTGAAATTGTAAAATGCGTGTATGCCTTGATATAACTGTGACAGTTCTAGAGACACAGCTATATAAAGGGCACCATGTTGCACGTATATAAGGTTTCAAAATTTTTTCTTGTCGTGCCTTCCTCCACCGACCCCACCACTCCAGCATCTTTGGTGTGATTGTGGAAGGGGAAGAGGAGACGGTGTCCTAAAAAGAGCGGTTCAGGTCACTTAGAATCTGGAACAGCCTCCCACGTGCCTCCTCCACCTTCCCAGTGCTGCCCTTCTCCCAGGGGAGGTTGGTTGTAAGATTGAGGCTACATGTGTTTGGTGTCGCAGGAGGCGGTGACCTTCAAGGACGTGGCCGTGACCTTCACGGAGGAGGAGCTGGGGCTGCTGGACTCCACCCAGAGGAAGCTGTACCGAGAGGTGATGCTGGAGAATTTCCGGAACCTGCTCTCAGTGGGTGAGGACGGGCGCCCTCCCTGTGACTTGGCATCATCTCCCACGGGCAGGGTTTCCCAACCTCGGTACTACTGCCTTTTGGGGCCATATGGTTTCTTTGTCATGGGGACTCTCCTGTGCATCATAGATGTTTAGTAGCATCCCTGGCCTCTGCCTACGACTTCCAGGCTTTGGGACTCCTTAGAGACCAGAGTTTTCCAATCCCTTTGGAGCACAGAGACAAGATGTTTCTAGTCTTTGTTCCAAGGCAAACATTTGTCTTTTGTAACTGCGCTATAAGTGAACGGTTGAGCTTGGCTGCACCTGGCTCCTTATTTCATATTATATCATTTTTTTTCATCCCAATCTCCTGATTTATCTCTCTGTCCCCCACTTTCATACCTTGAATTTTTTGAAATTAATTTTTATTGGAGTGTAGTTGCTTTACATATTATATCTTTTTTTAATTGGTGGGTCAGGATCCATTGGTGGGGCATGGGATTAATTTAGTAATAAGTCTTGTAATAATGTAGAATAAAGTAGCACTGTCAGAGCTCCTTAGCAAGAACAGTGCACATCGTAGCAGTAACTGCAGCGCTTCCAGTAAATATAGTGAGACTCTGCAAAGGACGTGATGCCACAGGTCATTTAGTCTTTTGTTTCAGTGATTCGTGGGGGGTAGTCACGTGTTTCTACTGAGAATGTATTTCTCACAACAGGTCTGATCAAAAATGTTCAATAAACTTCGGGGGAGGGGCGGAACCTTCCGTCATGGGATTGGAACCAAAATTGTTCAGTACTTTTTTTCCCTTTAATGTTTTCTCAGGGCACCAGTCCTCCAAGCCAGATATGATATCCCAGTTGGAGAGAGAGGAAAAGCTTTGGATGACGGAGGTCCAGACGCAGAGAGGTGGGCATTCAGGTGAGGACCTTGCCGCCAGAGTCCCTAATTATCCTGCCTCTGTTCTGGATAATCTGTCTCTTCTCTGTACAGCAGGCAGAGACCCTTTGAAAACCTCAGTCACGTCACAGTCGTCTACTTCAGGCCCTCCCCTGGCTCCCCATTTCACTCGGAATAAAATCCAACGTATTTAAGGGGCCCCTGAGGGCCTGTAGTGGTGTCCGTTCACCCAGCCTTAACGGTCTGCATTTTTCTCCTGTCATTTCCCCTTGCCTTGCCCTCTGCCAGCCTCACTGGTTCCTCAAATATGAGGATTACGCTTCTGCGTGAGGACCTTTTCCTCTCTTTTCTCTGGCTGGGAGGCTGCTACCCCACAAACCTCCAATCCCTCTCTCTTATTCATTCATGTCTCTGCTCGGAAGTTCATCTCACCCACGGCCTTCCTTGACCACTCCTTTTAAAAGACCATCTTCACTCCATCACCTTCATTTGCGTTCAAGTACTACACCTCCAGACTTCCTAGCATATATGTATCTTTTTATTGTAGAAAAACATGCATAACATAAAGTTTATCATTTTAATCGTTTTTAAGTGTACAGTTCAGTGGCGTTAAGTACATTCACATTGTGCAACCATCGACACTCTTCATCTCCAGAACTTTTTCATCTTCCCAAACAGAAACTGTCCCCATTAAACAAGTCCTTGTTCTCCCCTTACCCTCAGGCCCTAGTTCTACCTTCCGTCTCTGTCATACAATATTTGTCCTTTTGTGTCTGGCTTATTTCACTTAGCATGGTATCTTCGAGGTTCATCCGTGCTGCTGTGAACGTGGGGGTACAGATATCTGTTTAAGTCTCTGCTTTTCATTCTTTTGTGTATATACCCCGGCTAGGAATGCTCGATCATGTGGTAATTCTCTAATTTTTTGAGACACTGCCGTACTTTTTTCCATAGTAGCTGCAGCATTTTACATTCCCACCAGGAATGCAGAAGGGTTCCAGTTTGTAGCATCCTCACCAATACTTGTTTTTTCTTTGTTTTTTATAGTAGTCATCTGAATGGGTACGAAGTGGTATCCCATTGATTTTGATTTGTATTTTTCTAATGATTCGTGATGTTTAGCATCTTTTTATATTCTTATTGGCCACATGTTTATCTTCTTTAGAGAAATGTCTGTGCAAGTCTTTTGCCTTGAATCAGGGTGGTGGTTGTTCTTAGGAGTTCTTTGTGTATTTTGAATATCCCTCATCGGGCATATGATTTAAAAGTATTTTCTCTCATTCTGTGTATGACCTTTTTACTTTATGGAGAAGGTCTTTTAATGCACAAAAGTTTTAAATTTTCATGATGTGAAATTTGTCAGGTTTTTTTGTTGTCGCCCGTGCCTTTGGTGTCACATCTAAGAAACCATTGCCAACTCCGTCGTGCAGCTTTTACTGTTTTCTTCTAGGGGTTTTATAGTTTTAGCTCTTATGTTTAGGTCTGATGCGTTTTGAGTTGATTTTTGTATATGGTGTAAGGAGGGGTCCAGCCTCATTATTCTGCATGTGAATAGCCAGCTTTCCCAGAACCATTTGTTGAAAAGATGGTCCTTTCCCCATTGAATGATCTTGGCCCCCTTGTCCAAAATCATTTGACCATCTATTCAGTGGTTTATTTCTGGGCTCTCTGGTCTGTTGCCTTGGTCTGTTTGTATGTCTGTCTTGATGCCAATACCACACTGTTTTGATTAGCTTTATAAGTTTTAAAATCAGGGTGCGAGTCCACCAACTTTTTTCTAATTTTTCAAGATTGTTTTGGCTATTTGGGTTCCCTTGAGATTCCATATGAACTTTAGGATGAGTTTTCCTATTTCTGTGTTGGGATTTTGACAGGGATTGAGTTGAATCTGTAGATCCCTTTGGGGTAGCATTGACAGAGTAATATTAGATCTCCCTGTCTGTGAACATGAGATGCTCCATTTTTTTAATGTCTTTAATTTCTTTTACCAGTGTTTTATAGCTTTCAGTGTACAAGCCTTTCACCTCCTTGGTTCATTCCTAAGTATTTTATTCTTTTTGACGCTATTGTAAATGGAATTGTTTTATTTCGTTTTCAAATTGTTCATTGTGTGTAGAAATGCAATTAATTTTTTAAATTGAAGTATAGTTGATTTACAATGTTAATTTACTGCTGTAGAGCAAAGTGGTTAAGTTATACATGTATATACATTCTTTTTTTAAAATATTCTCTTCCATTATAGTTTATCACAGGGTACTGAATATATCAGTAGTTCTCTGTGCTATATAGTAGGACCTTGCTGTTTATCCATTCTGTATATGATAGTTTGCATCTGCTAATCCCAACCTCCCACTCCATCCCTTCCCCACCCCTCCACCTTGGCAACCACCAGTCTGTTCTCTGTGTCTGTCATTCTGTTTCATAGATAGGTTCATTTTTTTTTATAGGTTCATTTGTGTCATTTTTTAGATTCCACATATAAGTGATATCATATGGTATTTGTCTTTCTCTTTCTGACTTATTTTGCTTAGTATGATAATCTCTAGTTCCATCCACATTGCTGCAAATGGCATTATTTTGTTCTTTTTTATGGCTGAGTACTATTCCATTATATACATATACCACATCATCTTTATCCAGTCATCTGTCGATGGACATTTAGGTTGTTTCCATGTCTTGGCTATTGTGAATAGTGCTTCTGTGAATGTAGTGGTGCATGCATCTTTTTGAATTGTAGTTTTGTCTGGATATATGTACAGGAGTGGGATTGCTGGATCATATGGCAACTCTGTTTTTAGATTTCTGAGGAACTTCCATACTGTTTTCCACAGTGGCTGGAAATGCACTAATTTTTGTATGTTGACATTGTATCTTCATACTTTTTTTTTTTTTTTTTTTTTGCGGTACGCGGGGCTCTCACTGTTGTGGCCTCTCCCGTTGTGGAGCACAGGCTCCAGACGCGCAGGCTCAGCAGCCATGGCTCACAGGCCCGGCTGCTCCGCGGCATGTGGGATCTTCCCGGACCAGGACACGAACCCGTGTCCCCTGCATCAGCAGGCGGATTCCCGCCACCAGGGAAGCCGTATCTTGCTACTTTTAATTCATTTACTGGTTTTAACAGTCTTTTGTGTGTGGGATCCGTATTCCCAGCCAGGCAGTCATCTTCTCTGCCATTTATCTTATCCTCTCTGCCCCTCTCCCCTGATACTTAAACAATCACATGACCTAGGTGAAGTTTTCTGGTAGACATTTCAAATGTGACATTTATAGATGTCACAGATGCAGCTGTGTAGACAAGGAGAATCTGTGTAGGAAAAGAGAAGAAATTACTGAAATGAACCTTTTGCAATTCTGAGTAAGTATAATTTGTGTAATTTGGTATTACTCTTAACTCATTTATCATAAGTATTAGAAGAAACTCCTTGGGAATTCCCTGGCAGTCCAGGGTTAGGACTCTGCACTTTCACTGCTGAGGGCCCGGGTTCAATCCCTGGTTGGGGAACTAAGATCCTGCAAGCTGCCCAGCACAGCCAAAAAAAAAAAAAAAATGAAGCACCTTATACATTTAATCCTTGCAATAGTCCTGACCACTTGGGTGATTATCTGTTTTTTATGGGATGAAACTTATTCCTTTGAAAATGTCATATAGCTTGTAAGTGGGTGAGTCAGGCCTTAAAGCCTGTTTGCTCTTAGTAGAGGTGCTGATTTAAACCTGTTAACGTTTTTGTGGACCCCCAAACTGCCAATTTGCCATTTTCCTGCAAGTGCAGCATCTACTACAGAAGTGGAAGAATTTCAAAAACATATAAAATGTAGAAAGTTAGTTAATCCTAAAATTGTGTATGTGCTTCATTAAGATAATCATGTAATAAACCACCAACCTGGGGGCATACATGATAAAAAAAAAAATGATCTAATGGGATCCCATGTGTAACCCCACAGTTGAGTTCAGTTTCAACATTCATCATCATGTCTTTTATTGAAACTTGAACTGACGATTTAAAAAGTTAATTCTCTGCTTCTCCGCCTTCCCCACATACACACACCATCTGGATGATCTGGTTTTTCTCCTTTCCATGGCTTTAAACGTTTTATTTTGGAAATATTAAAATGCAAAAGTAATGAAAATAGTATAGCATAGTCTGTATATTCATACTGTCTCAACAGTCGTCACTTTCTGGCATTCCCGTTTTGTGTATCCTCCCACTCCTGTTTTTGCTGGAGTATGGTCACATCACCCACAGATATATCAGTGTCTGTCCACAGCAAGAACTCACCTCATGCCTATCCTATGATCAGTATGGATGCATGTAGATTTATGTTTACTTTGGGGTATATCCAACATGGCATTGTTTATTTTGCTGTCAGATTGTTCCTGCTTTGACCATTGGGAGCTCTTTCAGGTTGGCTCCTATACCCCTGCGCCTCGCCCCATCCTTTTGTTTTTGGAGCGTTTCCTTTCCTTCTGACTCTACAAAGTCCTCCCTGTCATCTTGTATTTTTCTTACCCAGCCTTAGAATCAGCCATCTGCCCCAGGACTCCTGGTTCCTTTTAGTGGAGAATGGTATAAATATTTGTGCACTAATCAAAATGCTTCTTAACCAACCTTACTGAGAAACAACTTACATAAAGTAAAATTCATCCTTTTTGAAAATTTATAATTTGAGAGTTACAGAAATGGTACATAGATAGTGTAGAAAGTTCCCGCAAATGCCTCACCTGGTTTGCCCGTTGTTAACACCTTACCTGACCAAGGTAAATTTGTCAGAACTACAAATTTCACATTGGTACAGTACTTTTTTTAAAAAATCTAATTGGCCCTATCGAGCAATTCTTTTTTAGTTTTTTAAATTTATTGAAGTAGAGTTGATGTACAATGTTGTGTTCATTTCTGCGGCACAGCAAAGTGATTCAGTTATAAGTACACATTCTTTTTCGTTATGGTCTATCACAGGATATTGAATATAGTTCCCTGTGCTGTACAGTAGGACCTTGTTGTTTATCCATTCTATGTACAATAGTTTGCAAGCAGTTCTTGAATAGAGCAGCATTCTACCTAGCAATTAGAAGGGCACCCCAAGGAGCTGTACAAAATGGAAGGTTTTTTATAGGCAGAAAGGGGGTGGGGGAAGGAAATTGTTAGCAAAAGAAATGTTTTAGGCCAGCCCATCTTTTTAGGAAGGCATGCGTCTTCTTATGCAGGTTACCTCACTGGTGCTGATGTGGAGATTTCAGAGTGTCTGTTTAAGGGTCACCTTCCTGAGAGGGGTTGGAACTGCATTTATGTCTCGGTTTGCTGTCATGGAGGCAGATGACCCCATTTGGGGCTTGTTATTTCTTAACCCTTCCCCCTTTTAAGCAAAGTCTCAACTTATCTGAGAGATGTCATCAAAATGTAAAGCATTAATGCCATTCTCCGCTACTACCCTATGATTCTTGCAACTTTGTTGATCTCTGACGTGGAGTCCATAGGTCGTGGCTTTATTTAATCCCTGTGACATTCACAGGTCATGGGTTCCACGTATATAATCCTTAAGTCAGTCACTCTTCTTCCTTTTCCTTTAAAATTTTTTTTAAAATGTATTTATTTTATTTTTGGCTGCATTGGATCTTCGTGGTGGTGCGCGGGCTTCTCATTGCGGTGGCTTCTCTTGTTGCGGAGCACAGGCTGTAGGCGTGTGGGCCTCAGTAGTTGTAGCATGCGGGCTCAGTAGTTGTGGTGCACGGGCTTAGTCGCTCCGCAGCATGTGGGATCTTCCCGAACCAGGGCTTGAACCCGTGTCCCCTGCATTGGCAGGTGGATTCTTAACGACTGGACCACCAGGGAAGCCTCTCTTCTTCCTTTTCTGATGTTCTCATCTTAGGGAAATCATTTGCTTGGCAGTCAGCAGCTGTGAACATGCATTTAAAGCTTTTGAGAGAATCTCATGAGCCAGTGATTTTTTTTTTTATAACTATATGCAGGATAATTCCCTCTGTTTGGATATGCTTGGAACCATGGTCCCCAAGACCCAAACCAGTCAAAATCAAGTAAGTCAAAGAAACGCCATTGAAAGAGTCTTTTATTTTTCTTTAAAAATTTTTTTAAAAAATTATTTGCTTTTTAACATCTTAATTGGAATATAATTGCTTTACAATGGTGTATTAGCTTCTGCTTTATACAAAGTGAATCAGCTATACATATACATATATCCCCATATCTCCTTCCTCTTGCATCTCCCTCCCACTTTCCCTATCCCACCCCTGTAGGTGGTCACAAAGCACCGAGCTGATCTCCTTGTGCTATGTGGCAGCTTCCCAATAGCTATCTGTTTTACATTTGGTAGTATATATAAGTCCATGCCACTCTCTCACTTCATCCCAGCTTACCCTTCCCCTTCTCTGTGTCCTCAAGTCCATTCTCTATGTCTGTGTCTTTATTCCTGTCCTGCCCCTAGGTTCTTCAGAACCATTTTTTTTTTTTTAGATTCCATATATATGTGTCAGCATACAGTATTTATTTTTCTCTTTCTGACTTACTTCACTCTGTATGACAGTCTCTAGGTCCATCCACCTCACTACAAATAACTCAATTTGGTTTCTTTTTATGGCTGAGTAATATTCCTTTGTATAAATGTGCCACATCTTCTTTATCCATTCATCTGTCAATGGACACTTAGGTTGCTTCCATGTCCTGGCTATTGTAAATAGAGCCTGCAGTGAACATTGTGGTACATGACTCTTTTTGAATTATGGTTTTCTCAGGGTATATGCCCAGTAATGGGATTGCTGGGTCATAGGGTAGTTCTACTTTTAGTTTTTTAAGGAACCTCCATACTGTTTTCCATAGTGGTTGTATCAATTTAATTCCCACCAACAGCATAGGAGGGTTCCCTTTTCTCCACACCATCTCTAGCATTTATTGTTTGTAGACTTTTTGATGATGGCCATTCTGACTGCTGTGAGGTGATACCTCATTGTAGTTTTGAATTGCATTTCTCAAATGATTATTGATGTTGAGTATCCTTTCATGTGTTTGTTGGCTATCTATATATCTTGTTTGGAGAAATGTCTGTTTAGGTCTTCTGCCCATTTTTTGGATTGGGTTGTTTTTTTGATATTGAGCTGCATGAGCTGCTTGTAAATTTTGGAGATTAATCCTTTGCCAGTTGCTTCACTTGCAAATATTTTCTCCCATTCTGAGGGCTGTCTTTTCATCTTGTTTATGGTTTCCTTTGCTGTGCAAAAAATTTTTTTTTTTTAAACATCTTTATTGGAGTATAATTGTTTTACAATAGTGTGTTAGTTTTCCCTCTACAACAAACTAAATCAGTTATACATACACACATGCTCCCACATCTCCTCCCTCTTGCATCACCCTCTCTCCCACCCTCCCTATCCCACCCCCCCAGGCGGTCACAAAGCACAGAGGTGATCTCCCTGTGCTATGCAGCAGCTTCCCACCAGCTATCTAATTTACATTTGATAGTGTATATATGTCCCTGCCACTCCCCCACTTCGTCACAGCCCACCCCTCCCCCTCCCCATATCCTCAAGTCCATGCTCGAGTAAGTCTGTGTTTTATTCCCGTCCTACCACTAATCTCTTCATGACATTTTTTTCCCTTAGAGTCCATATATATGTGTTAGCATACGGTATTTGTTTTTCTCCTTCTGACTGACTTCACTCTGTATGACAGACTCCAGGTCCATCCACCTCATTATAAATAACTCAGTTTCATTTCTTTTTATGGCTGAGTAATATTCCATTGTATATATGTGCCACATCTTCTTTATCCATTCATCTGTTGATGGACACTTAGGTTGCTTCCATGTCCTGGCTATTGTAAATAGAGCTGCAATGAACATTTTGGTACATGAGTCTTTCTGAATTATGGTTTTCTCAGGGTATATGCCCAGTAGTGGGATTGCTGGGTCGTATGGTAGTTCTATTTGTAGTTTTTTAAGGAACCTCCATACTGTTCTCCATAGTGGCTGTATCAATTTACATTCCCACCAGCAGTGCAAGAGGGTTCCCTTCTCTCCACACCCTCTCCAGCATTTATTGTTTCTAGAGTTTTTGATGATGGCCAATCTGACTGGTGTGAGATGATATCTCATTGTAGTTTTGATTTGCATTTCTCTAATGATTAATGAGGTTGAGCATTCTTTCATGTGTTTGTTAGCAATCTGTATATCTTCTTTGGAGAAATGTCTATTTAGTTCTTCTGCCCATTTTTGGATTGGGTTGTTTGTTTTTTTGTTATTGAGCTGCATGAGTTGCTTATAAATTTTGGAAATTAATCCTTTGTCAGTTGCTTCATTTGCAAATATTTTCTCCCATTCTGAGGGTTGTCTTTTGGTCTTGTTTATGGTATCCTTTGCTGTGCAAAAGCTTTTAAGTTTCATTAGGTCCCATTTGTTTATTTGTGTTTTTATTTCCATTTCTCTAGGAGATGGGTCAAAAAGGATCTTGCTGTGATTTATGTCGTATAGTGTTCTGCCTATGTTTTCCTCTAAGAGTTTTATAGTGTCTGGCCTTATATTTAGGTCTTTAACCCATCTTGAGTTTATTTTTGTGTGTGGTGTTAGGGATTGTTCTAATTTCATACTTTTACATGTAGCTGTCCAGTTTTCCCAGCCCCACTTATTGAAGAGGCTGTCTTTTCTCCACTGTATATCCTTCCCTCCTTTATCAAAGATAAGGTAACCATATGTGTGTGGGTTTATCTCTGGGCTCTCTATCCTGTTCCATTGATCTATATTTCTGTTTTTGTGCCAGTACCATATTGTCTTGATTACTGTAGCCTTGTAGTAGAGTCTGAAGTCAGGGAGCCTAATTCCTCCAGCTCCATTTCTCGTTCTCAAGATTGCTTTGGCTATTCGGGGTCTTTTGTGTTTCCATACAAATTGTGAAATGTTTTGTTCTAGTTCTGTAAAAAATGCCAGTGGTAATTTGATAGGGATTGCATTGAATCGGTAGATTGCTTTGGGTAGTATAGTCATTTTCACAATGTTGATTCTTCCAATCCAAGAACATGGTATATTTCTCCACCTATTTGTATCATCTTTAATTTCTTTCATCAGTGTCTTATAGTTTTCTGCATACAAGTCTTTTGTCTCCTTAGGTAGGTTTATTCCTAGATATTTTATTCTTTTTGTTGCAATGGTAAATGGGAGTGTTTTCTTAATTTCACTCTCAGATTTTTCATCATTAGTGTATAAGAATGCCAGAGATTTCTGTGCATTAATTTTGTATCCTGCAACTTTACCAAATTCATTGATTAGCTCTAGTAGTTTTCTGGTAGCATCCTTAGGATTCTCTATGTATAGTATCATGTCATCTGCAAACAGTGACAGCTTTACTTCTTCTTTTCCTATTTGGATTCCTTTTATTTCTTTTTCTTCTCTGATTGCTGTGGCTAGAACTTCCAAAACTATGTTGAATAAGAGTGGTGAGAGTGGGCAACCTTGTCTTGTTCCTGATCTTAGTGGAAATGGTTTCAGTTTTTCACCATTGAGATCGATGCTAGCTGTGGGTTTGTCATATATGGCCTTTATTATGTTGAGGAAAGTTCCCTGTATGCCTACTTTCTGCAAGGTTTTTATCATAAATGAGTGTTGAATTTTGTCAAAAGCTTTCTCTGCATCTATTGAGATGATCGTATGGTTTTTCTCCTTCAGCTTGTTGATATGGTGTATCACGTTGATTGATTTGCGTATATTGAAGAATCCTTGCATTCCTGGGATAAACCCCACTTGATCATGGTGTATGATCCTTTTAATGTGCTGTTGGATTCTGTTTGCTAATATTTTGTTGAGGATTTTTGCATCTATGTTCATCAGTGATATTGGCCTGTAGTTTTCTTTCTTTGTGACGTCTTTGTCTGGTTTTGGTATCAGGGTGATGTTGGCCTCATAGAATGAGTTTGGGAGTGTTCCTCCCTCTGCTATCTGTTGGAAGAGTCTGAGAAGGATAGGTGTTAGCTCTTCTCTAAATGTTTGATAGAATTCGCCTGTGAAGCCATCTGGTCCTGGGCTTTTGTTTGCTGGAAGATTTTTAATCACAGTTTCAATTTCAGTGCTTGTGATTGGTCTGTTCATATTTTCTATTTCTTCCTGGTTCAGTCTCGGCAGGTTGTACATTTCTAAGAATTTGTCCATTTCTTCCAGGTTGTCCATTTTATTGGCATACAGTTGCTTGTAGTAATCTCTAATAATCTTTTGTATTTCTGCAGTGTCAGTTGTTACACCTCCTTTTTCATTTCTAATTCTATTGATTTGAGTCTTCTCCCTTTTATTCTTGATGAGTCTGGCTAATGGTTTATCAATTTTATTTATCTTCTCAAAGAACCAGCTTTTAGTTTTATTGATCTTTGCTATTGTTTCCTTCACTTCTTTTTCATTTATTTCTGATCTGATCTTTATGATTTCTTTCCTTCTGCTAAATTTGGGGGTTTTTTGTTCTTCTTTCTCTAATTGCTTTAAGTGCAAAGTTAGGTTGTTTATTCGAGATGTTTCCTGTTTCTTAAGGTATGATTGTATTGCTATAAACTTGCCTCTTAGAACTGCTTTTGCTGTATCCCATAGGTTTTGGGTCGTTGTGTCTCCATTGTCATTTGTTTCTAAGTATTTTTTGATTTCCTCTTTGATTTCTTCAGTGATCACGTCGTTATTAAGTAGTGTATTGTTTAGCCTCCATGTGTTTGTATTTTTTACAGATCTTTTCCTATAATTGATATCTAGTCTCATAGCGTTGTGGTCAGAAAAGATACTTGATACGATTTCAATTTTCTTAAATTTGCCAAGGCTAGATTTGTGACCCAATATATGATCAATCCTGGAGAATGTTCCATGAGCACTTGAGAAAAATGTGTATTCTGTTGTTTTTGGATGGAATGTCCTATAAATATCAATTAAGTCCATCTTATGTAATGTATCATTTAAAGCTTGTGTTTCCTTATTTATTTTCATTTTGGATGATCTGTCCATTGATGAAAGTCGGGTGTTAAAGTCCCCCATTATAATTGTGTTACTGTCGATTTCCCCTTTTAAGGCTGTTAGTATTTGCCTTGTGTATTGAGGTGCTCCTATGTTGGGTGCATAAATATTTACAATTGTTATATCTTCTTCATGGATCGATCCCTTGATCATTATGTAGTGTCCTTCTTTGTCTCTTGTAATAGTCTTTATTTTAAAGTCTATTTTGTCTGATATGAGAATTGCTACTCCAGCTTTCTTCTGATTTCCATTTGCATGGAATATCTTTTTCCATCCCCTTACTTTCAGTCTGTATGTGTCCGTAGGTCTGAAGTGGGTCTCTTGTAGACAGCATATATATGGGTCTTGTTTTTGTATCCATTCAGCCAGTCTGTGTCTTTTGGTGGGAGCATTTAATCCATTTACATTTAAGGTAATTATCGATATGTATGTTCCTATTACCATTTACTTAATTGTTTCGGGTTGTTCTTGTAGGTCTTTTCCTTCTCTTGTGTTTCTTGCCTAGAGAAGTTCCTTTAGGATTTGTTGTAGAGCTGGTTTGGTGGTGCTGAACTCTCTCAGTTTTTGCTTGTCTGTAAAGGTTTTAATTTCTCCATCAAATCTGAATGAGATCCTTGCTGGGTAGAGTAATCTTGATTGTAGGTTTTTTTCCTTCATCACTTTAAATATGTCCTGCCACTTCCTTCTGGCTTGTAGAGTTTCTGCTGAAAGATCAGATGTTAATCTTATGGGGATTCCCTTGTGTGTTATTTGTTTTTCCCTTGCTGCTTTTAATATGTTTTCTTTGTATTTAATTTTTGACAGTTTGATTATTATGTGTCTTGGCATGTTTCTCTTTGGGTTTATCCTGTATGGAACTCTCTGTGCTTCCTGGACTTGATTGACTATTTCCTTTCCTATATTAGGGAAGTTTTCAACTATAATCTCTTCAAATATTTTCTCAGTCCCTTTCTTTTTCTCTTCTTCTGGGACCCCTATAATTCGAATGTTGGTGCGTTTAATGTTGTCCCAGAGGTCTCTGAGACTGTCCTCAGTTCTTTTCATTCTTTTTTCTTTCTTCTGCTCTGCAGTAGTTATTTCCACTATTTTATCTTCCAGGTCACTTATCCGTCCTTCTGCCTCAGTTATTCTGCTATTGATCCCATCTAGAGTATTTTTCATTTCATTTATTGTGTTGCTCATCATTTCTTGCTTCCTCTTTATTTCTTCTAGGTCCCTGTTAACTGTTTCTTGCAAATTGTCTATTCTATTTCCAAGATTTTGCATCATCTTCACCATCATTATTCTAAATTCTCTTTCAGGTAGATTGGCTATTACCTCTTCATCTGTTAGGTCTGGTGTGTTTTTATCTTGCTCCTTCATCTGTTGTGTGTTTTTCTGTCTTCTCATTTCGCTTATCTTACTGTGTTTGGGGTCTCCTTTTTGCATGCTGCAGGTTCGTAGTTCCTGTTGTTTTTGGTGGCTGTCCCCAGTGGCTAAGGTTGGTTCAGTGGGTTGAGTAGATTCCCTGGTTGGGGGGACTAGTGCCTCTGTTCTGGTGGATGAGGCTGGATCTTGTCTTTCTGGTGGGCAGGTCCTCGTCTGGTGGTGTGTTTGGGGATGTTGGTAACCTTATTATGATTTTAGGCAGCCTCTCTGCTAATGGATGGGGCTGTAGACCTGTCTTGCTCTTTGTTGGGGATAGGGTGTCCAGCACTGTTCTTTGCTGGTCCTTGAGTGAAGCTGGGTCTTGGTGTTGAGATGGAGATCTCTGGGAGATTTTCGCCGTCTGATATTACGTGGAGCTCGGAGGTCTCTTGTGGACTAGTGTCTTGAGATTGGTTCTCCCACCTCAGGGACACCGCCCTGGTGCCTGCTGGGGCGCCAAGAACCTTTAATCCACACGGCTCAAAATAAAAGGTAGAATAAATAGAGAGGAAAGAAAAGGAAGGAAGGAGGGAGGGAAGGAAGGAAGAAAGGAAGGAAGAAATGAAGGAAGGAAGCAAGAAAGGAAGGAAGGAAGGTGCAGAGGAAGAAAGGGAGGAAGGAAAAGAGGAAGGGAGGAAAGAAGGGGGAAGGAAGGAAGAAAGGAAGAAAGAAAGGGAGAAGACAGAGTAGTATAAAGTATAGTTATTAAAATAAAAAATAATTATTAAGAAGAAAAATTTCCTTTAAAAAAAAAAAAACAGAAAAATGGGTCAGTCTAACCCTAGGACAAATGGTGCAAGCAAAGCTATACAGACAAAAATCTCACACAGCAGCACACACATACACACTCACAAAAAGAAAAAAAAGGGGGAAATAATAGTATATCTTGCTCCCAAAGTCCACCTCCTCAACTTGGGATGATTCGTTGTCTATTCAGGTTTTCAACAGATGCAGGGCACTTCAAGTTGATTGTGGAGCTTTAATCCGCCGCTTCTGAGGCTGCTGGGAGAGACCTCCCCCTCTCCTCTCTGTTCGCACAGCTCCTGGGGTTCAGCTTTGGACTTGGTCCCGCCTCTGCGTGTAGGTTGTCCAAGGGCGACTGCCCTTCGCTCAGACAGGACGATGTTAAAGGAGCAGTTGATTCGGGGGCTCCAGCTCACTCAGGCTGGGGGGAGGGAGTGGCACGGGGGCGGGGAGAGTCCGCGGCAGCAGAGGCCGACGTGACGCTGCACAGGCCCAAGGCGCGCCGTGCGTTCTCCCGGGGAAGCTGTCCTTGGATCCCGGGACCCCGGCAGTGGCGGACTGCACGGGCTCCCGGGAGGGCCGGTGTGGAGAGTGACCTGTGCTCACACACAGGCCTCTTGGTGGTGGCAGCAGCAACCTTAGCGTCCGACACCCGTCTCTACTGTCCGTGCCGACAGACGCGGCTCGCGCCTGTTTCTGGAGCTCCTCTACGCGGTGCTCTTAATCCCCTCACCTCACACCCGAGGAAGCAAAGAGGCAAGAAAAAGTCTCTTGTCTCTTCGGCAGCTCCGCGCCCGCTTCTAGGGCTCCTTTAAGCGGCACACTTAATCCCCTCTCCTCGCGCCCAGGCAGCAAAGAGGGAGGAAAAGGTCTCTTGCCTCTTCGGCAGCTCCAGACTTCTCCCGAACTCCCTCCCGGCCAGCCGTGGCGCACTAGCCCCCTTCAAGCTGTCTTCACTCTGCCAACTCCAGACCTTTCCCTGGGATCCGACTGAAGCCCGAGCCTCAGCTCCCGGCCCCGCCCGCCCCGGCGGGCGAGCAGACAAGCCTCTCGGGCTGGTGAGTGCCGGTCGGCACCGATCCTCTGCGGGAATCTCTCCGCTTTGCCCTCCGCACCCCTGTGGCTGAGCTGTCCTCCGCGGCTCCCGAGCTTCCCCCTCCGGCGCCCGCAGTCTCCGCCCGCGAACGGGCCTCTAGTGTGTGGGAGTCTTTCCTCCTTCACGGCTCCCTCCCACTGGCGTAGGTCCCGTCCCTATTCTTTTGTCCCTGTTTATTCTTTTTTCTTTTGCCCTACCCAGATATGTGGGGAGTTTCTTGCCTTTTTGGAGGTCTGAGGTCTTCTGCCAGTGTTCGGTGGGTGTTCTATAGGAGAAGTTCCACGTGTAGATGTATTTCTGATGTCTCTGTGAGGAGGAAGGAGATCTCCGCGTCTTACTCTTCCGCCATCTTTAAGCCGTCTCCTGTGCAAAAGCTTTTAAGTTTCATTAGGTCCCACTTGTTTATTTTTGTTTTTATTTACGTTTCTCTAAGAGATGGGTCAAAAAGGATCTTGCTGTGATTTATGTCATAGAGTGTTCTGCCTATGTTTTCCTCTAAGAGTTTTATAGTGTCTGGCCTTACATTTATGTCTTTAATCCATTTTGAGTTTATTTTTGTGTATGGTGTTAGGGAATGTTCTAATTTAATTCTTTTTTTATAATTATTTATTTTATTTTTGGCTGCGTTGGGTCTTTCTCTGTTACTGTGAGTGGGCTTTCTCTAGTTGCGGTGAGCGGGGGCTACTGTTTGTTGCAGAGCACGGGCTCTAGGTACACAGGCTTCAGTAGTTGTGGCGCACAGGCTTAGTTGCTCCGTGGCATGTGGTATCGTCCCAGAACAGGGCTCAATGTCCCCTGCATTGGCAGGCAGATTCTAACTACTGTGCTACCAGGGAAGCCCCTAATTTCATTCTTTTACATGTAGCTGACCAGTTTTCCCAGCACCACTTATTGAAGAGGCTGTCTTTTCTCCATTGTATATTCTTCCCTCCTTTATCAAAAATAAGGTGACCATATGAGCATGGGCTTATCTCTGGGCTTTCTATCCTGTTCCATGATCTTTCTCTTTTTGTGCCAGTACCATACATACTGTCTTGATTACTGTAGCTTTGTAGTATAGTCTGAGGTCCAGGAGCCTGATTCCTCCAGCTCCGTTTTTCTTTCTCAAGATTGCTTTGTCTATTCGGGGTCTTTTGTGTTTCCATACAAACTGTGAAATCTTTTGTTCTAGTTCTGTGAAAAATGCCATCAGTAGTTTGATAGGGATTGCATTGATCTGTAATTGCTTTGGGTAGTATAGTCGTTTTCACAGTGTTGATTCTTCCAATCCAAGAACATGGTATATCTCTCCATCTGTTTGTATCATCTTTAATTTCTTTCATCAGTGTCTTATAGTTTTCTGCATATAGATCTTTTGTCTCCTTAGGTAGATTTATTCCTAGGTATTTTATTCTTTTTGTTTCAATGGTAAATGGGAGTGTTTCCTTAATTTCTCTTTCAGATTTTTCATCATTAGTGTATAGGAATGCAAGAGATTTCTGTGCATTAATTTTGTATCCTGCTACTTTACCAAACTCATTGATTAGCTCTAGTAGTTTTCTGGTAGTATCTTTAGGATGCTCTATGTATAGTATCATGTCATCTGCAAACAGTGGCAGCTTTACTACTTCTTTTCCGATTTGGATTCCTTTTATTTCTTTTTCTTCTCTGATTTCTGTGGCTAAAACTTCCAAAACTATGTTGAATAATAGTGGTGAGAGTGGACAGCCTTGTCTTGTTCTTGATCTTAGAGGAAATGGTTTCAGTTTTTCACCATTGAGAATGATGTTGGCTGTGGGTTTGTCATATATGGCCTTTATTATGTTGAGGTAAGTTCCCTCTATGCCTACTTTCTGGAGGGTTTTTATCATAAATGGGTGTTGAATTTTGTCAAAAGCTTTTTCTGCATCTATTGAGATGATCATATGGTCTTTCTTCTTCAATTTGTTAATTTGGTTTATCACATTGATTGATTTGCATATATTGAAGAATCCTTGCATTCCTGGAATAAACCCCACTTGATCATGGTTTATGATTCTTTTAATGTGCTTTTGGATTCTGTTTCCTAGTATTTTGTTGAGGATTTTTGCATCTATGTTCATCAGTGATACTGGCCTGTAGTTTTCTTTCTTTGAGACATCTTTGTCTGGTTTTGTTATCATGGTGACGGTGGCCTTATAGAATAAGTTTAGGAGCGTTCATCTCTCTGCTATATTTTGGAAGAGTGAGAAGGATAGGTGTTAGCTCTTCTCTAAATGTTTGATAGAATTCACCTGTGAAGACATCTGGTCCTGGGCTTTTGTTTGTTGGAAGATTTTTAATCACAGTCTCAATTTCAGTGCTTGTGATTGGTATGTTTATATTTTGTTTCTTCTGGGTTCAGTCTCTGAAGGTTGTGCTTTTCTAAGAATTTGTTCACTTTTTCCAGGTTGCCCATTTTATTGGCATATAGTTGCTTGAAGTAGTCTTTCATGATCCTTTGTATTTCTGCAGTGTCAGTTATTACTTCTCCCTTTTCATTTCTAATTGATTTGAGTCTTCTCCCTTTTTTTCTTGATGAGTCTGGCTAATTGTTTATCAATTTTATCTTTCAAAGAACCACGTTTTAGATTTATTGATCTTTGCTATCATTTCCTTCATTTCTTTTTCATTTATTTCTGACCTGAACTTTATGATTTCTTTCCTTCTGCTAACCTTGGAGTTTTTTTGTTCTTCTTTCTCTAATTGCTTCAGGTGTAAGTTTAGGTTGTTTGAGCTGTTTCTTGTTTCTTGAGATAGGACTGTATTGCTATAAACTTTCCTCTTAGAACTGCTTGTGCTGAATCCCATTGGTTTTGGGTCATCGTGTTTTCATTGTCATTTGTTTCTAGGTATTTTTTGATTTCCTCTTTGATTTCTTCAGTGATCTGTTGGTTATTTAGTAGTGTATTGTTTAGCCTCCACGTGTTTGTATTTTTTAGATTTTTTTCCTGTAATTGATACCTAGTCTCATAGCATTGTGGTTGGAAAAGATACTTGATATGATTTCAATTTTCTTACATTTACCAAGGTTTGATTTGTGACCCAAGATATGATCTATCCTGGAGAATGTTCCATGAGCACTTGAGAAGCAAGTGTATTCTATTGTTTTTGGATGGAATGTCCTATAAATATCAATTAAGTCCATCTTGTTTAATGTATCATTTAACGCTTGTGTTTCCTTATTTTCATTTTGGATGATCTGTCTATTGGTGAAAGTGGGGTGTTAAAGTCCCCTACTATGATTGTGATGCTGTTGATTTCCCCTTTTATGGCTGTTAGCATTTGCCTTATGTATTGAGGTGCTCCTGTGTTGGGTGCATAAATATTTACAGTTGTTATTATCATCTTGGATTGATCCCTTGATCATTTCATAGTGTCCTTCTTTGTCTCTTGTAATAGTCTTTAAAGTCTGTTTTGTCTGATATGAGAATTGGTACTCCACCTTTCTTTTGATTTCCATTTGCATGGCATATCTTTTTTCCATCTCCTCACTTTCAGTCTGTATGTGTCCCTAGGTGTGAAGTGGGTTTCTTGTAGACAGCATATATATGGGTCTTGTTTTTGTATCCATTCAGCCAGTCTGTGTCTTTTGGTGGGAGCATTCAACCCATTTACATTTAAGGTAATTATTGATATGTATGTTCCTATTACCATTTTATTAATTGTTTTGGGTTTATTATTGTAGGTCTTTTCCTTCTCTTGTGTTTCCTGTGTATAGAAGTTCCTTTAGCATTTGTTGTAAAGCTGGTTTGGTGGTGCTGAATTCTCTTAGCTTTTGCTTGTCTGTAAAGGTTTTAATTTCTCTGTCGAATCTGAATGAGATCCTTGCTGGGTAGCATAATCTTGGTCATAGGTTTTTCCCTTTCATCACTTTAAATACGACTTGCCACTTCCTTCTGGCTTGCAGAGTTTCTGCTGAAAGATCAGCTGTTAACCTTATGGGGATTCCCTTGTATGTTATTTGTTGTTTTCCCCTTGCTGCTTTTAATATTTTTTCTTTGTATTTAATTTTTGATAGTTTGATTAATATGGGTCTTGGCGTGTTTCTCCTTGGATTTATCCTGTATGGGACTCTTTGCACTTTCTGGCCTTGATTATTTCCTTTCCCATATTAGGGAAGTTTTCAACTATAATCTCTTCAGATATTTTCTCAGTCCCTTTCTTTTTCTCTTCTTCTTCTTCTGGGACCTCTATAATTTGAATGTTGGTGCGTTTAATGTTGTCCCAGAGGTCTCTGAGACTGTCCTCAATTCTTTTCATTCTTTTTTCTTTATTCTACTCTGCAGTAGTTATTTCCACTATTTTATCTTCCAGGTCACTTACCTGTTCTGCCTCAGTTATTCTGCTATTGATTCCTTCTAGAGAATTTTTAATTCCATTTATTGTGTTGTTCATCATTGTTTGTTTGCTCTTTAGTTCTTCTAGGTCCTTGTTAAATGTTTCTTGTATTTTCTCCATTCTACTTCTAAGATTTTGGATCATGTTTACTATTATTATTCTGAATTCTTTTTCACGTAGACTGCCTGTTTCCTCTTCATTTGTTTGGTCTGGTGGGCTTTTACCTTGCTCCTTCATCTGCTGTGTGTTTCTCTGTCTTCTCATTTTGCTTAACTTACTGTGTTTTGGGTCTCCTTTTTGCAGGCTGTAGATTCGTGGTTCCCATTGTTTTTGGTGTCTGCCCCCAGTGGGTAAGGTTGGTTCAGTGGGTTGTGTGGGCTTCCTGGTGGAGAGGACTAGTTCCTGTGTTCTGGTGGATGAGGCTGGATCTTGTCTTTCCAGTGGGCAGGACGCATCCAGTGGTGTGTTTGGGGGTGTCTGTGAACTTATTATGATTTTAGGCAGCCTCTCTGCTAATGGGTGGGGTTGTGTTCTTGTCTTGCTAGTTGTTTGTCATAGCATGTTCAGCACTGTAGCTTGCTGGTTGTTGAGTGGAGCTGGGTCCTAGTGTTGAGATGGAGATCTCTGGGAGAGCTTTCGCCGTTTGATATTTCATGGAGCCAGAAGGTCTCTGGTGGACCAATGTCCTGAACTCAGCTCTCCCACCTCAGAGGCACAGGCCTGACACCTGGCCGGAGCACCAAGACCCTTTTGGGAAGTCTGAGGTCTTCTACCAGTGTTCAGTAGGTGTTCTGTAGGAGTTGTTCCACATGTAGATGTATTTCTGATGTATTTGTGGGGAGGAAGGTGATCTCCACATCTTACTCCCCCACCATCTTGAAGCTCCCCACCCTCCTTTTTAAAAAATTTTTTTGGAGTATTGTTGATTTACAATGTTGTTAGCTTCAGGTGTACAGCAAAGTGATTCAGTTATACATATACATATATTCGTTCTTTTTCAGATTCTTTACCCATATAGGTTATTACAGGATACTGAGTAGAGTTTCCTGTGCTATATGGTAGGTCCTTGTTGGTTATCTATTTTATATATAGTAGTATGTGTATGTTAATCCCAAGCTCCTACTTTATCCCTCTTACCCACCCCCCCCACGTTTCCCCTTTGGTAACCATAGGTTTATTGGATTTTAATTTATTTTTGGCTGCATTGGGTCTTCGTTGCTGCACACAGGTTTTCTCTAGTTGTGGCGAGCGGGGGCTACTCTTCGTTGCAGTGCACGGGATTCTCCTTGCAGTGGCTTCTCTTGTTGCGGAGCATGGGCTCTAGGCTCACGGGCTTCAGTAGTTGTGGCACGCAGGCTCAGTAGTTGCGGCTCACGGGATCTAGAGTGCAGGCTGCTCAGTAGTTGTGGCCTACAGGCTTAGCTGCTCTGTGGCATGTGGGATCTTCCTGGACCAGGGCTCGAACCCGTGTCTTCTGCATTGGCAGGCAGGTTCTTAACCACTGCACACCAGGGAAGTCCTCCATTTTTCTTTGTCAAGATTGCTTTGGCTCTTCAGGGTCTTTTGTGTTTCCTTACAAATTAAAAAAATTTTTATTCTAGTTCTGTGAAAAATGCCATTGGTAATTTGATAGGGATTGTATTGAATCTGTGGATTGCCCTGGGTAGTACAGTTACAGTCATTTTAACAATATTGATTCTTCCAATCCAAGAACATGGTATATCTTTCCACCTGTTTGTGTCATCTTCAATTTCTTTCATTAGTGCCTTAAATGTAGTTTCCAGAGTACAGGTCCTTTGCCTCCTTAGGTAGGTTTATTCCTTGGTATTATATTCTTTTATTCTTAAGGAAATTGGATTATTTCCTTAATTTCTCTTTCTGATCTTTCATTTTTAGAATATAGGAATGCAAGAGATTTCTGCGTATTAATTTTGTATCCTGCAACTTTACCGAATTCAGTGATGCGCTCTAATAGTTTTCTGGTAGCATCTTTAGGGTTTTCGATGTATAGTATCAAAAGAGTCATCTTCTTAAGCAAAGTGGCCTTCTCAGTGAACTTCTGTACCTGAGTTTCAGCTTCCTCAGAAGTGTTAACCCAGGTACAACAGGTGGTGTTGGCCAGAGCACAGGTGCCTCCTCCTTCAGCTAAAAGATAATCAGGGGCTGTCCTGTTATCAGGAATGGTCTTGGCCAAAGGGTCCACATATTTCTGCTGGGCAGCTGATGCCTTAGCAATGGAATCTGCAATCTCTTCAAGAGTTAAGGAGCAGTTTCTGATGACAGCCTCATTTATATCTACTCCTAATCAGGGAAGTAGGGCCCTACCAAAGGAAGCGAACCCTGAATCAGGAAAATCCTCCTGGTAGGTCCTTTCTAGAACAGGTAGGGGCACGGTTAGATAACCAAGAGGCATTGCCCAGCTGTGCACCAGCCATCTAGGCATCCGTAGGCCCAAGGAGAAACATAACCACCACAGACAAAGATAAGTCTTGTCAGGGCCAAACTACTTCCATGAAGGTGGCACTGTTAATGGATTCATGTGTAAGAATTGTTACCTGTGCCTATTCAAGCCAGGGGTCAGTTAACTTATATTTCAGGCTGGGAGAAAATCTATTCTAAATTCCAGAGGTTAACCCCCTTAGCAGTGGCCTGGGGGATGCAGATGAGGGCATAATCTCTCCAGGCCAATGCCAGAGTAAAGGAAAGAAAGGGTTTCACGTTTAGTTAAAGTCTGGATCTGGCTTCTTGGGCAGAAGCAGTCTACCTTGGTGTCAGCTACTGCTCGCCCCTGTCACCTTGATTTCGAGGTCCCCAGCATCTGTATAGGACCTGGTGTCGGGTGGGGTGTCTTTTTAGCTGTGGGATGTACATCCAGGGTTCAGTACCTTCTAGTTGCCCTGCAGCGTCAGTGGGCAGGAGCACTTGGTGAGGTCCCCTCTGATGGAGCTCAAGGGCTGCCTTCCTTCTTCCTGATTCCAAATCAGAAGGGTAGGAGAAAATTGGAAGTGTTAGTTTGGTGAGTCAGAGCCAGATATTTGAGGAAACTAGAAAAAATTCAGGATCCAGTCCAGTTTACAGATAATATTACCTCCAAGACAATTAGCAGGACTAGAATCTAATATCTACAAAGGTGGAAACATAATTTATTTTCTCTACAATTACTCCACCTTTTTTTTTTTTTTTTTTTTTTTTTTGCGGTACACGGGCCTCTCACTGCTGTGGCCTCTCCCGTTGCGGAGCACAGGCTCCGGACGCTCAGGTTCAGCGGCCATGGCTCACGGGCCCAGCCGCTCCACAGCATGTGGGATCTTCCCGGACTGGGGCACGAACCCGTGTCCCCTGCATCTGCAGGCAAACTCTCAACCACTGCGCCACCAGGGAAGCCCCCTTTTTTTTTTTTTTTTTTTAAACACAGGTTTGTATTAAATTTGGCCTGATTATTTAAAAACTCTTTTTTAAGATTGGTTTCCTGGAACCGTGTATGCAAGGTACCAGTTCGATTTTTCCAAGCAGTTCCTTGAAGCTGTGTGGTCATATATGAGTTTACACATATCTCAAATATGACATTTCAGTCAAAACCTTGGTAATACAGCCAGTGTTTCTAATTGTGTCCTGTCACAAGGAGAACAGATTCTTACTGAACTTAAGTGAACAAATATACTGTCAGGAAAATAAGGGTACTCACTGAGACTTTCTGAATTCTGGAAGGATCAGGTAGGGAGAAAAAGTAGATGTTTCATCTTTGCTCACAAAGGTATATTTTACCAGATTTCTGTAAGTCATATATAACTTAAGAGAAAAGGTCTTAAAACGGGAAAACAAAAATATCAGAGCATCCTCCCCAGTTCATGTCGTCCCACGTAATTAACACTCATTTTGCTTGAATCTGTTTTTCTCCATTAGTTCTCTCAACCTTGCCTGATGATTGAAGCCGACAGGGCAGTGATCATTCCAAGAAGTTTACAAGGTTTCCGTGTGATATACCCAGTGAAGCTAGTACCTTGATCACTGGAGATTGTGGAAGGTGTACCCCAAGCAGGAAACACCTTCTTTAATAGTTTCTTTGCCACCATGAGGGCATTCATTGGTCTTGGAGCAGGGAAAGGCTTTACTATCTGGAAAACATCCAGACTGATGACCCATAGTGAGTGGCACTTGAATGAAGTCCAGCTACAAGGTATTCAAAGGGTCCAGAAAGAGGACGCCTCCAGGGACAAATATAGTTTTTCTTTTAATTTTAAAAATTGAGATATAATATATAACATTAATTTCAGATGTCCAACATAATGAATCAACATTTCTGTGTGTCGCAAAACTATCACCACGATGAGTCTAGTTAACATCTGTCGCCACACAGTCATAATTTTTTTTCTTGTGATGAGAACTTTTAAAATGTACTCTTAGCAGCTTTCAAATATGCAATACAGGGCTTCCCTGGTGGCGCAGTGGTTGAGAGTCCGCCTGTCGATGCAGGGGACGCGAGTTCGTGCCCCGGTCCGGGAGGATCCCACATGCCGCGGAGCGGCTGGGTCCGTGAGCCACGGCCGCTGAGCCTGTGTGTCCGGAGCCTGTGCTCCGCAACAGGAGAGGCCGCAATGGTGAGAGGCCCGCGTACCGCAAAAAAAAAAAAAAAAAAAAAAATGCAATACAGTATTATTAACTATAGTCACCAGGCTGTACAGAGTTTAGACTTTAAAAAAACGTTTTTTTTTTTAATGCACTGTGGTGGGTGAAGGAATGCAAACACCAAAAAATGGGGTTTGCCAGGGAGCTGGGAAGAACCAAGTGGCCATATATCTTGGTTTTCCCAGAGCCACGATTGTTGAATTTACAGCCATTGTTTACCCATCTCAGTTTATCTGATACAGGAGCAGACAGTTGCCAGGTGACAAGGACATCAGCGTGGCAAAAGTTTGGCATTGAGGGGTCTGTCTTTGCAGAAGCAGAATGGACTTCATCCACATGCCCCACAATCTATAGATTCTACTACTGCTGCCTTTTCCTGAGAAGTGAGGGCAGTTCCCTGATGCTAGGGTTCAGTCCTTTTGGTGTGAGCCTCAATTTTGGTGACAGACATTCTATAGCAGGAGATATCACACAATTTCTGAAACACTTATAACACGTACCAGCAGCCCTCAGAAACGGCAAGAAAGACTGAACTCAGAATGGTTCTTGAGGGCGCCGTGCCTGTATATCTTCTGAATGCCCTCAGAAGTTCCACTTGGGGTCTTGTCACTGCCACCAATCTGATAAAAAAACAAAATTCAATTGAGTAAATTTGAAGATCTGGTTGGCCTTAATCATAGGTTCAGCATCCCGGGGCTCATCATGAATAAGAAGACACTCATTTCACCATTAGGGCTCTGAAGCCATTTCAGGAACAGAGGATAAAAGTAAATGTTAGCTCTGATTGCTCTTATCTCTCAGGAAATTCCAAGGGTTTTGGGAGCTGTGAGCCAGGAATCATGGAAGAAGATGAAACATTTATTATAAATCACAATGTCTCCTTTTATAGCATGTAGCCTATAGGAATTGTATCTCTAATTTTTCAGAAATGTTTTATTTTTTGATGCTATGTAAATGGAATTAATTCTGTTTTTCAATTATTTGCTTCTATGTCAGAATACAGTTGATTTTTGTACATCCATCTTGTAGCCTGCAATCTTCCTATATTCACTTGTTCTAGAAGCGTTTTTGTACATTCCTAAAGATTTTTCTATATATAGATTCATAACTTCTGCAAATACATGATTTTACTTTCCTTCCCAATCTGTATGCCTCTTGTTTCCTTCTGCCTGAATGCAGGTAGACAGCATTCAGTCTTTCCTCACTGAGCATGGTGTTAACTGGAGGTGATTTTTTTAGTGTCCTTAATGGACTGAGTTCCTTTCTCTTCCAAATTTAATGCGCATTTTTTATCATAAATGGGTATGGTAATTTGTCAAATGCTTATTCGCATTTTTTCAGACAATCGTTTGAGTTTCTCCTTTATGCTGTTTTTTTCTGTGTAAATATTTTTATTGATTTGAGCCCTCTCCCTTTTTCCTTGATGAGTCGGGCTAAAGGCTTATCAATTTCGTTTATCTTTTCAAAGAACCAGATTTTAGTTTCATTGATCTTTTGTTTTCTTTGTCTCTATTTCTGCTCTGATCTTCATGATTTCTTTCCTTTTACAAACTTTGGGTTTTGTTTGTTCTTTCTCTAGTTGCTTTAGGTGCAAAGTTGGGTTGTTTGAGATTTTTCTTGTTTCCTGAGGTAAGATTGTATCGCTATAAACTTCCTTGTAGAACTGCTTTTGCTATGTCCCATAGGTTTTGGATTATTGTGCTTTCACTTTCATTTGTCTCTAGGTTTTTTAAAAATTTCTTCTTTGATTTGTTCAGTGATCCATTGGTTGTTTAGTAACGTACTGTTTAGCCTCTATGGGTTTGTGTTTTTTATAGTTTTTTTTCTTGTAGTTGATTTCTAATCTCATAGCATTGTTGTCAGAAAAGATACTTGATATTTCAGTTTTCTTAAATTTACTGAGACTTGCTTTGTGGCCCAGCATGTGATCTATCCAGGAGAATGTTTCATGTGCACTTGAGAAGAATATGTATTCTGTTGCTTTGGGATGGAATGCCCTATAAATATCAGTTAAGTCCATCTGGTGTAATGCCCTATAAATATCAGTTAAGTCCATCTGGTGTAATGTGTCATTTAACGCCTGTGTTTCCTTATTGATTTTCTGGCTGGATGATCTGTCCATTGATGTAAGTAGGGTGTTAAAGTCCCTCACTATTATTGTGTTACTGTCAATTTCTCCTTTTATGGCTGTTAGCATTTGCCTTATATATTGAGGTGCTTCTATGTTGGGTGCATATATATATTTACAATTGTTATATCTTCTTGGATTGATCCCTTGAATCATTATGTAGTGTCCTTCCTTATCTCTTGTAACAGTCTTTATTTTAAAGCCTATTTTGTCTGATATGAGCATTGCTGCTCCAGCTTTCTTTTGATTTCCATTTGCATGGAGTATCTTTTTCCATCCCCTCACTTTCAGTCTTTATGTGTCCCTAGATGTGAATTGGGTCTCTTGGAGACAACATATATTGATATCCAGGTCTTGTTTTTGTATCCATTCAGCCAGTCTGTGTCTTTTGGTTGGAGTATTCAATCCATTTAGGTTTAAGGTAATTACTGATATGTATGTTCTTATTGCCATTTTGCTAATTCTTTTAGGACTGTT
Organism: Kogia breviceps; assembly: GCF_026419965.1. Taxonomy (NCBI): domain Eukaryota; kingdom Metazoa; phylum Chordata; class Mammalia; order Artiodactyla; family Physeteridae; genus Kogia; species Kogia breviceps. The sequence goes on from NC_081327.1 coordinate 9,693,929, forward strand.
TCCATAGGTCTTTTTGCTTCCCTTCCTCTTTTCTCTTTTCTTGTGATTTGATGACTATCTTTAGTGTTGTGTTTGGATTCTTTATTCTTTTTTTGTGGATCTATTGTAGATTTTTGGTTTGCGGTTACCATGAGGTTTTGATAAAAACAATCTTGTATATATACACAGACTGCTATAAGTCACTAGTCTATTAATTTCAAATGCTTTTCCAATATTCTCCATTTGTACTCTCCTTTTCACAATTGCCGGTTTTGATATCATATTTGTGTGTGGATGATATCCTACCTTTACTGTATGTTTGCCTTTACCAGTGAGCTTTTCCATTCGTAGTTTTCTTGTTTCTAGTTGTGGGCTTTTCTTTTTCACCTAGACAAGTTCCTTTAACATTTGTTGTAAAGCTGGTCTGGTGGTGCTGAATTCTCTTAGCTTTTGCTCGTCTGTAAAGCTTTTGTTTTCTCCATCGAATCTGAACAAGAGCCTTGTCGGGTAGAGTATTCTTGGTTGTAAGTTTTTTCCTTTCATCACTTTAAATATATTCTGGCACTCCCTTCTGGCCTGCAGAGTTTCTGCTGAAAAATCAACTGATAACCTTATGGGAATTCCCTTGTATGTTATTTGTTGCTTTTCCCTTGTTGCTTTTAATATTTTGTCTTTGTCTTTAATTTTTGTCAGTTTGATTAATATGTGTCTTGGCTTGTTCCTCCTTGTGTTTATCCAGTATGGGACTCTGCGCTTCCTTTCCCATTTTAGGGAAGTTTTTGGCTCCTCTCTTTCTTTAAAAAAAGTATTTATTTATTTTTGGCTGCATTGGGTCTTCACTGCTGAGCCCGGGCTTTCTCTAGTTGTGGTGAGCAGCGGCTACTCTTCATCATGGTGCATGGTCTTCTCATTGCAGTGGCTTCTCTTGTTGCAGAGCATGGGCTCTAGGCACGAGGGCTTCAGTAGTTGTGGTGCATGGGCTCTAGGCACGAGGGCTTCAGTAGTTGTGGTGCATGGGCTCTAGGCACGAGGGCTTCAGTAGTTGTGGTGCATGGGCTTAGTTGCTCCACAGCATGTGGGATCTTCCCGGACCAGGGCTCGAACCCGTGTCCCCTGCATTGGCAGGCGGATTCTTAACCACTGCGCCACCAGGGAAGTCCCTTATCTCTTCAAATATTTTCTCAGGCCCTATGTCTCTCTCTTCTACTTCTGGGACTCCTATAATGCAAATGTTCGTGCATTTAATGTCCCAGAGGTCTCAGACTGTCCTCATTTCTTTTCATTCTTTTTTCTTTATTCTGTTCCGCAGCAGTGATTTCCACCATTCTGTCTTCCAGCTCACTTATTGGTTCTTCTGCCTCTATTATTCTACTGTTGATTCCTGATAGTATATTTTTCAGTTATTGTTCATCTGTTTGTTCTTTAAAATTTCTTCTATCTTCTTGCTCTGTGTCTCCATTCTTTTTCTAAGATCTTGGATCATCTTTACTATCATTATTCTGAGTTCTTTTTCAGGCAGATTGCCTATCTCCACTTCACTCAGTTGTTTTTCTGGAGTTTTATCTTCTTCCTTCATCTGCAACATATTTCTCTTCCATCGCATTTTGTGTAACTTTCTGTGTTTGTGGTCTCCATTCCACAGACTGCAGATTGTAGTTCTTCTTGCATCTGTTTCTGCCCTCTGGTAGGTGGGGTTGGTGCAGGGGCTTGTGCAGGCCTTTCTGGTGGGCAAGGACATGTCAAAAGGTGACTGTGGGCTCAGGATGACTTTAGGCAGCCTGTCTGTTGATGGGTGGGGCTGTGTTCCCATGCTGTTGGTTGTGTAGCCTGAGGCATCCCAGCACTGGAGCCTGAAGGCTGTTGGGTGGGGGCAGGTCTTGGTGCCAAAATGGTGACCTCCAGGAGAGCTCACGCCGAGGAATATTCCCTGGGGGCTCCCCCACCAGTGTCCTTGCCCCTGCAGTGGATCACAGCTGACCCCTGCCTCCCCAGGAGACCTTCCAAGACCCACAGGTAGGTCCTGCCCAGGTTCCTGTGGAGTTACTGCTTTGCCCTGGGTCCCAGTGCACATGTGACCTTGTGTGCGCACTCCAAGAGTGGAGTCTGTTTCCCCCAGTCCTGTGGAGCTCCTGAAATCAAGCCCTACTGGCCTTCAAAGCCCAATGCTCTGGGGGCTCTTCCTCTTGATGCCAGACCCCCGGGCTGAGGAGCCTGCCATGAGGATCAGAACTCTCACTCCTGTGGGAGAACCTCTGTGATATAGTTTCCAGTTTGTGGGTCACCCAACCGGCAGGTATGGATTTGGTTATATCACAGAAATGCCCCTCCTACCTTCATTATGGCGGCTTCTTTGTCTCTGGATGTAGAATATCTTTTTTGATAGGTCCTAGTCTTTTTTGTTAATGGTTGTTGAGAAGTAATTGATTTTTGGTGTTTTCATGAGAGGAGGTGAGCTCAAGTCCTTCTACTCTGCCATCTTGTCCTCCTTCTCCTTTATGCTATTAAAGGAGCATGAAGCACTGATGATTACACGTGTTAAAACCACCTCGCATTCCTGGGACTAACCCCACTTATTTATTACGTAGTACCCTTTTATTGTGTACTATAAAAAACAAGATTTTCACTTTGTTTAGGATTTTTGCACCTACATTAAGTAGGGATTTTGATCTGTAATTTTCTTTGTACTTAATGTCTTTGTCTATTTTGATATCAAGGTAATACAAGCCTTATTATATACACAATACCTCAGAAAGTATACCCTCCTCTTTGGCCTTCTGCAAGGGTTTGTGTAGGACTGATATTATTCCTTTCCTACGTGCTAAATGGAATTCATTAGTGAAGTTGTCTGGTCCTTTTGTGAGAATGTTTTTATTTATGATTTAAGTTTATGAATACTTACATTTTTTGCTTTTCTTGTAACAGATTTGTATGTTTCAGGGAATTGGTATATTTTATCTAAGTTGTTGAACATATCCCCTTATTCTAATGCCTTTTACGATCTTTAGTAATATCCCATCTTTTATGCCTGATGTTGGTAGTTTTTGTCTTTTTTTTAACATCTT